>NC_080092.1:26107748-26410778 GCF_950005125.1 Chionomys nivalis
TGCTTGACCCACAGTGTGCTCTGAAAAGCCAAAAGGGCACTTTGGTTTGGGTTTGGGGTTTTGAGATAAGCCCTCAGGTCACCCAAGCTGTCCTCCAACTTCCTTTGTAGCCAAGACAGACCTTGAGTTCCTGAGACTCCTTCCTCAGCCTCCCAGGTGCTGGGCCCACAGGCCTGTGCCACCACACCCAGCTCAAATGCATCTTTATTATATTCCTTGTGTGCCCTTTCTCCGGGGTTGGACAGAAGAGAGCTCTGTAAACATTCGGGCTGGGTGGAAATCATACCACACTGTTTATGTCCACAGCACGGGAAAGCGGTGATGCCCATCACATGCCTCCATGCTGAGACCGCCCTCTAAACTCCCAATGTGTGCTTGTAAAATCTGCATCTCTAGAGGTGGAAACTGAGGAAGCATACCTGTTCTCTATTGCTGTAGCAAAATACTTATAAAGAAAAGAAGTTATTTAGCTTACAGTTTTGAAAACTGAAACTCCAAGATCAAGGACCTGTCAGGTCAGGGCCCGACTTATCTACAGGAAATGGTTCAATAAATGACAGCATCTACAGTGACCTCGTCTACTCTACTTAAAACAATGGTGATAAAGGATACTTAATAAAATTAAAGGAATCCGAGGCTGGGGATATAGCTCATTTGGCAGGGTGCTTGTCCAGTGTGTGCAAATACCATAAACAGGAAGGGTGGCGTGTGCCTATAATCCCAGCACTGGGGAGTCAGAAGCAAGAAGATCAAGAGTTCAAGGTCATCTTTGACTACAAAACCAGTTTGAACTCAGCCTGGGCTACGTGTTTCAAAAAAAAAATCCTCAAGATATATCTGGTTCCTTTAATGTGTGTGTGTGTGTGTGTGCCATGTGTGAAGGTGCCTGCAGAAGCCAGGAGAGAGAGTCTGATCCCCTGAAACTGGAGTTACAAGCAATTGTTAGCCATTTGATACCAGTGTGGGAAATAGAACTCAGGTATTCTGTAAGAGCACTAAGTGCTCTTAACCACTGAGCAAGCTCTCTAGCAGATAGATGATAGATGATAGATAGATAGATAGATAGATAGATAGATAGATAGATAGATAGATAGATAATAGCTGTAAGAATGGCCAAGATCAAAAACACTTATGACAACTTATTCTGGAGGTGTTGTGGGGTAAAGGGAACACTCCTGTATTGCTGGTGGGAGTACAAGCTTGTACAGCCCCTTTGGATATATGTATGACGATTTCTCAGAAAATTAGGAAACAACCTTCCTCAAGACCCAGCAATACCACTTTTGGGTATATATCCAAAGGATGATCAATCGTGCCACAATACATGTGCTCAACTATGTTCATAGCAGCTTTGTTTGTCATAGCCAGAACCTGGAAACAACCTAAATGCCCCTCGATCAAAGAATGGATAAGGAAAATGTGGTACATTTACACAATGGAGTACTACACAGCCAAAAAAAAAAAATCTTGAAATTTGCAGGCAAATGGATGGAGCTAGAAAACTCCATTTTGAGTGAGGTAACCCAGACCCAGAAAGACAATTATCATATGTACTCACTCATAAGTGGTTTTTTGACATAAAGCAAAGAAAACCAGCCCAGAAATCACAATCCCAGAGAACCTAGACAACAATGAGGACCCTAAGAGAGAGACATACATGGATCTAATCTACACGGTAAGTAGAAAAAGACAAGATCTCCTGAGTAAATTGGGAGTATGGGGATCTTGGGAGAGGGTTGAAAGGGAGGGGAGAGGCAGGAAGGGGAGCAGAGAAAAAATGTATAGCTCAATAAAATCGATTTTAAAAAGAAAGAAAAAAGATTTCTTTTCTTTTATGTATATGAGTATTTTGCCTATATATATGTATATGCACCACACGCATGCCTGGTGCCCTTGAAGGTCAGAGGAGAGCATCAGATCCCCTGGAACTGGAATTACATGTGATCTACCATGTGGGAGCCGGGAATAGACCCCCGGTCTTCTGCCAGAGCCACAATTAATCTTCACTGCTGATCCATTTTTCAGCTGCCCCACCCCAATATATATTTTAAATAAACTACAAAAAACTTGTGGATGTCATTCAATTTCTTGTGGGGGGGAAACTCTGAAGATAGCAAAGACACCACAAAGAGTAATGATTCGCAGACAGAAGTAGTGAGGAAGACCTTTCTTAGCTTTTCTCCTCTGTTTTCTATGCTAAAAAGAACAAACAAGGGAACCTACCACCAACTAGAGAAGCAGGCAGACAAGATTTTCACTCTCCCTCCTCTCCTCCAAACCCAATCCTCCAGCTCTGTAGCAGACAACCTGCCCATCCCCTCTGCCTCCAACTCCAGGAACAAGCAGATCTCCTCCTAAGGCCTCCCTCACCACCCCATGCCTTTGTCTCAGCAGGCAATTCCCACCAGGCATTCACTGAAACCCTGTCAAGCCCACCAGGGAAACAGACAGAGCAGGAAAGGAAGTAAGTGGATCTTCAAACCTTGGCTCAACCTCCTCTTCTCCAACTCCAATCCTACAGTCAGCTCTGTAGTCGACCATCAACTGTGCCTCTCCCTCTATCCCTCTCTCTCTTTCTCTCTCTAATAATTCAAGACTAAGCAGATCCTGGTAGCACACACACCCTTCTCTCTTCCCTTCTGTGGAACCCTTCTAGTCCGTCTCAATCCCTAAATGTCAGCTTCCACTACTAAGAAGCACCTTCTATCTGGAACCTCCAGTGGCCACACCTGGCAGGATCTCAGAAGCATTCCCTACCAGACACCACCCAGCCAGGACACTCTCCTAAGAACTAGTGAAGGCAACAGAAACCAGGAATGGAACACCCATCCATCAGAGACCAAGACCAGGTATCAGCATCTAGATGCCTAGATGCCAGTGTAAAAACACAATAACAGCCAGGAAAACATGCCTCCATTAAAGCCTAGCAAGCATACTATGGTAGGCATTAAGAAATACAATTCTGAAGCCCAAGACAACTTCAAAAGAGCTTTTATGAATATGTTAAAGGTCCTCAAAGAGGAAATTAACTAATCCATTAAAGAAAGCTATGAAAGGCAAACAAACAGTGGAAGGAAATGAATAAAATAATTCAAGACATGCAAGTGGAAATATAATCAACAACAACAAAAAAGAAACCAAACTGAGGGAAAACTGGAAATGCAAAACTTAGGAACTCCAACAGGAAGCTCAGAGGTGAGCCTCACCAACAGAGTACAAGGAATGGAGGAGAGAATCTCAATCAGTGAAGACAAGCTAGAAGAAATAGATAATTTGGTCAAATAAAATGTTAACTATTAAAAAAAAAATTCCAGAGCCAGGTGGTGGTGAGGCGTGCCTTTAATACCAGGATTCAGGAGGCAGGTGGATCTTTGTGAGTTCCAGTACAGCAGGGGCTACACAGAGAAACCATGTCTGAAAAAAAAAAAAAAAAAGAATCCAGGCACAAAACATCCAGGAAACTGGGGACACTAGGAGACGTAAAATTGATGAATAATAAGAATAGCGGAAGAAGAATCACAGGACAAGAACACAGAAAATATTTTCCACAAAATCATAGAAGAAAGTTTCCCCAACCTACAAAAGGAGATGCCCATCAAGGTATAAAAAGGAAAAAAAAAAAAAAAAAAAAAAAAAAAAAAACACATACACTGGACCAGAAAAGAAATTGTTCTTCACAATGCATAATATTCAAAACATTAAATTACAGAATAAAGAAAGAATATTAAAATCTGCAAAGGAAAAAGACCAATAAATATATTAATACAGACCTATAAGATAACACCTAACTTTTCAGTGGAGACTTGAAAGGCCATAAGAGCCAGGACAGACGTTCTACAAACTGTAAGAGACCATAGATGTCAGCCCAGACTACCAAGCCCAGAATAATTTTTGATCACAATAGATGAAGAAATACATTCCATGACAAAACCAAATTTAACCAATATCTATCTACAAATCCAGCCCTCCAGAAGGTGCTAGCAGGAAAACCTGAACTTAAGGCTAGCCTCACCCAAGAAAACATAGGAATAAAAATATCAGACAACAAATCGAAAGAGAAAAAAAGTCCACACCACACAACAAAATAATGAAAATCAACAAACACTGCTCATTTCAAACTCACTCTCAACATCGAAGGGCTCAATTCCCCCCAATAAAAAGGCATAGACTAACAGAATGGATTTGAAAACAGAATCCATCCTGCAGTCAAGAAACTTAACCTTAACATCAAGATAGACATCACCTCAGGGTAAAACGATAGAAAAAGAGCTTCTAATCAAGAGGGCCTGAGAATTAAGCAGGTGTAGCCATTTTAATATCTGACAAAATAGACTTCAAATCAAAACTAATCAGAAGAAATAGGTAAGATCATTACATACGCATCAGAGAAAAAAATCCACCAAGAAGACATTGCAATTCTTAATATGTACTTGCCAAATACAAGGGCATTTGAGTTCATAAAGTTAAATAAATTATTACAGCTTAAATCCCATATTGAACCTCACTCAGTGATTGTGGAGAACTTCAATAATCAGTTCTCACTAATAGTAGATCATCCAGACAAAACCTAAACAGAGAAATACTAGAGTTAACTGACATCATAAAACAAATGGACCTAAAAGATATTTACAGAATATTTTACCCAAATACAAAAGAATACTCCTTCTTCTTGGCACCTCAAGGAACATTCTCCGAGACTGACCACATACTTAGACACAAAGATAGTCTCAACAGTTACACAAAAATTGAAATAACCCCCTGCATCTTATCAAACCACCACAGATTAAAACTGGATTTCAACAGCAACGGAAAAAAAAAAAAAAAAAACAGAAAGTCTACAAACTTATGGAAACTGAAAATTCACTACTGAATGAAAAATGGGGCAAAACAGAAATTAGGAAAGAAATTAAATTTTTTCTACATTTGAATGAAAATGAAAAGGCAATGTACCCAAAGTTATGGAAAGCAATGAAGGCAAGTTCATAGCCCTAAATACCTATATTAAAAAAATAGATCTCAAATTAGTAATTTAGCAGTCCCCCTGAAAGCTCTAGAACAAAAATAAATAATGTTCAGAAGGAAGATGGCAAGAAATAATCAACCTGGGGGCTGAAATCAAATAGAAAAGAAAAACAATACAAAGAATCAATGAAACAAAAAGTTAGTTCTTTGAGAAAATCAGTAAGGTTGACAAACCCTTAGTCAAATTAACTAAAAGTAGGAAGAGAAAATTTTAATTAACAAGATTAGAGACAAAAAAGAGGACATAACAGACAATGAGGAAATTCACAGAATCATAAGGATATACTTTAAAAACCTGTACTCCACAAATTAGAAAATCTAAAAGAAATGGATAATCTTCTCAATACATATCACCTACCAAAGTTAAATCATCAACATCAGATAAGCAATATAAATAGACATAGTAATTAAAATTCTACAAACCAAAAAAAGCCCAAGGTCAGATGGTCTTAGCACAGAATTCTATGAGACTTTCAAAGAATAATTACCCCCCAATAATTTCCAAATTATTCCACAAAATAGAAACAGAAAGAACGTTTCCCACTTCTTTTTATGAGGTCATAGTTACTTTGAGATCTACACTGCACGGAGCTAACAAAGAAAGAGAGTTACAGACCAGTTTCCCTTAGGAACATAGATGCAAACTTTCTCAAAAAAAAAAAAAAAGAAAGACTTGCAAAATACAATCCAAGAACATATCAAAAATACTCATCCACCATAATAAAGAAGGCTTCATCCCAGAGATGCAGGGATGGTTCATGATAAAAGTCCTGGAGAGATTAGGAAGACAAGAGACATAACTCAGCATTAATAAGTCAATTTACAGCGAGCTCGTAGCCAGTATTGACTTAAGTAGCGAGAAACTCAAAGCATTTCCTGTAAAATTAGGAACGAGACCAAGATGTTCACTCTTTCCATACCAATTAAATATAGTGCTTGAAGTGTTACCTAGAGCAGTAAGACACCTGAAGGAGAGCAAGGGATACAAAAAGGAAAGAAAGAAGTCAAAGTATCATTATTTGCAAATGGCTTTGATAGTATACATAAACGACCCTAAAAATTCCACCAGGAAACTCCTACAGCTGATAAACATGGTCAGCAAAGCAGGAGCATATAAAATCAACACATAAAAAACAGTAGCCTTGGTAGGGCGGTGGTGGCGCACGCCTTTAATCCCAGCACTCAGGAGGCAGAGGCAGGTGAATCTCTGTGAGTTCTCCAAAGCTACAGAGAAACCCTGTCTGGGGGGGGGGGGGGGCGGGGGGGTTAGCCTTCCTATAAACAAATGACAAACTGAAAAAGAAACAGGGAAACACCACCTTTCACCAACAGCCTAAAATGATATAAAATATCTTGGGGTCACTCTAACCAAGCAAGTAAAAAAATTGTATGATTACAAAAAAAAAAAAAAGACATTAAAGAAAGTAACAAAACCACTGAAGATATCAGAAGATAGAGAGATCTCCCACAGTCATGGACAGACTGAGGACCTAGGCAGAAAAGCAAATACTGCTGTTCTGCTAAAAAAAAAAAAAAAAAAAAAAAAAAAAAAAAAAAAAACAGCAATAAAATGACTCCTAAAAACACTCCGCTATAGTCACAGATCTATGCCTTGCTCATTCATCAACAGAGAAGGGTCCTCCTGCAGCAGACAGGAACAAATACAGAGATCCACAGCCAGACAATATGCAGGGTGAGAAACTTTGAAACAGTCAAGTTCTAAAAGGGAGGTCTGCCTGCATCAAATCCCTGCCCTCAGGGCTCAGGGGACCCTGTAGAAGAGGGAGCTGAAAGAATCTAAGAGTCCGATGGGATGGAGGATCAAGTCTGACTCATATATAAACTCAGAGGGTATAGAGCATGCACAGGGCCTGCACCAGATGGGGTCCTAGAGCTAAAAAGAGAAGTGGACACGAGCCCCCAACTCTAACCCAGAATAATTGATAGCCACTCACAAATGAAAAATTACTTTTCTCTGTTGGGGAATATTATTTGCAGGTGTGTTGCTTTTGTTTATGCTGCATTTGTTTAGCTCTGTGAAGCTGTGGGGGTTTTTTGCCTGGGTAAAACACCTGATGGTCTAACAAAGAGCTGAACGGCCAATAGCGAGGCAGGAGCAAGGATGAGCGGAGATGGTAGGCAGAGAGCAAATAGGAGAAACAAGGAAGAGGAGGAAGAACAAGAGAACAAGGAGAAGAGGACATCAGGGGCCAGCCACCCAGTCACCCAGCCAATCACGGAGTAAGAAGGAAACCAAGATATACAGAAGTAAGAAAGATAAAAACACAGAGGGAAAAGGTAGACAGGTTAATTTAAGATAAGAAAAGCTGGCTAAAAACAAGTCAAGCCAAGGCCAGGCATTCATAACTATGACTAAGCCTCCGTGTGTGATTTACTTGGGAGCTGGGTGACAGGCCCCCTTAAAAAGCCAAAAGAGAAAAACATCACAACATTTCTCCTAGGGACTCTCACTGGGGAAACAAACCACTCTTAAGGATAGGCCCCATGCCAAGATGACCAACACAAAACGAACTTAATAGCATCTTTGGAGGTTCCTTGTCTCATGTTAACTCAAGACTGCTACTGCTGCTGCTGCTGCTGCTGCTGCCGCTGCTGCTGCTGCTGCTGCTTCCTTCTTCCTGTTTCCTCCTCTTTCCTCTTTCTTCCTCTTCCTCCTCCTTTTTCTATTTCTTTTTCACCTTACAGTTCCTTTGTGTGTATAGTATGGCTTCTGGTTTTGTGTTTCTCTGGGATTCCTGTGTGTGCAACTGTGTATGGATTTGCATCTCTATGATTTCTTGTGCTTTTTCTTTGGCTTCTTTTCTTGTTCAGTGGCTTTGTCCTATTCCAATCCATTTGTTTTTGTTTTCCCTTATTGTATTTTATTTTATTATTATTTCTTAGATGCCTATTTGCTTTCTAAGGAGAGACAGGGTGTGGAGTTGGATGGGAGGGAAAGTGAGGAGGAACTGGTAAGAACAGGGGAGGGGAAGTCATAATCAGACTGTACTGCATGAAAAAAAAAACCTATTTTCAATAAGAGAAAAATGTTTTTTAAAAATAAAATAAATAAAATGCATGATAATTTACAGAAAGGGTAGACCCTGTTAATTTGAGAGATAAAGAAGGAAAGAGAGAGGAGAAGGGGAAAGGGAAGGAAAGGAAGTCAGAAGGCAGAGGTCACAACCGCCTCCCACCAACCTATTCCCCCTCTGCACCCCACTCTTCTCTGCCCCTTCAAACCTTCAGGGTGAAGCACAGCAACACTAGCAAAGCTGCTGCGAAAGATCACAGACAAAGGACTCGGAACTCATTAGCAGCAAAAATCTATAGCTAAAAGGTAAGTGCAATCTAAGGGCAATTTCAAACACAAATTGCTTCGTCTTTTCCACAGACTCCCGAAAGCATCAAAAGATTCTGAAACTACCCAAGGGCTTTCAGCTAAATAGAATGACACACGTCGCCGTGACAACATCATCTTCCTCCAAAACCATCTACGAGGAGTCACCATTTCTAGCTCAGAATATGAGGGAAGTGGTTTTATGGACCAAACCCCTTAAGGTGCTGCCTGTGTCGGGTGAACACCATGATTGGGAGTTGTCACAGGGAACTGCACTGTCTAGGGCCAAAGGAGGCAGACTGGACACCTGCCTGATCTCACACTGCCTCTGCTGCTTCATGCTAAGGATTATTAAAATAGTGTCTCTGGCAGGCGGTGGTGGCGCACGCCTTTAATCCCAGCACTTGGGAGGCAGAGGCAGGTGAATCTCTGACTTTCAGACCAGCCTGGTCTACAGAGCAAGTTCCAGGACAACCAGGGCTACACAGAGAAAACAAAAGAAAAACAAAACAACAAAAAACAACAAAAACTGGTATCCCATAAGGCTCGTCCTAGGTTTAAATTAGCTGGTACATATAAATACAGTACAGTGTGCTGACTGCCCTAGTCCCTATCCCCTTCCTAGCAGTATCCCAGACTACTCTAAGGGAATGGCAATCTTGCTAATTTCGGTAGGACTGATTTTATTCTTACCTCCAAATCTTGGCACCAAGTGCCTCACATCAAACTTCTAAACAATGAGGGTTGTTTCAAGAAAGGGCCTGTGATCCTAAGGTGCCATGAAGAGAGGAACAATCAGTCCTGAAGGTTGAAGAAACGTCTTAAAAGAGACACTGCTGCCAATAAATACAGGACCGTTTGACTGTCACGAGCACAGGGGATGTGCTGCAGAGACCCCTGTAAGAGCTGGAATAATGACAACAGTGCTAAAGAAAGCACTTGGTGATTGCTGAAATCCCCAGATCCAGCCTCTCCGAGCTTAGACCTCCTGAGGAACATCTCATTTAATATGAAGCATAAATTGGCTGTTATTTAAGCAACTCGGTGAGTCTTCTACCGCCTGTGTGTAAGAAGCTTTACTTGATTTGTTTTCCTGAGGTGACTAATTCTTTGCATTTCCTTCTCTGCACAATGACCATATTCAAGGCATTCTCTACATTAACAGGATTAGCTATGAAGAACTGAAAGAAAATGAAAGTGAACCAGCCTTCTGCTGCTTCCTGTCCTTAACTGTTTCAAACCAGCCGTTTCCAAGGTGCCTTCCAAAATTAACAATAAGATACGTGGATGGGTGAGGCCTTTGGGATAAGAGAGACACACAGGAACTAAGTCACATGCATGAAACTCAGAGTTCAAAATACGTGTGTGCACGTGTATAGTATGTGTGTGCTTATAACGTGTGTATAACATGTGTGCATGTGTGTATGGGTGTATTGTGTTCCAGTGTATGTGTATAATGTATGTATGTATATATGTATAATGTGTGTGTGTAACCAGGAAAAGCCAAGAAATATATCTGACAACGATACAGTTACTCATTTTGAGAAGGTTCCACTATGGATGTTTCTGGGAGTCACAATAAGCTAGTGAAAAACCAAGGCACTCTGATCACACAGCACATTGATTCACCCCCACATGCAGGCTTGCAGGCTGGAGACACATCAAACAGAAGCTACCACCCTTGCAGACCTGAAATGACCACCACATAAGCTACGCCTGCTCAAACCACAACTGCAACCATTTATTAAGCACCCGCTACCCACCCAGCACTGAGCAAGGACCTCAGAGCGCTCAAGTGTGCTAAGGATTGACCGTTCGCTTCTATTTATATAGGAGGAGATAGGGTCTGGCAACTTGCCTGAGGCTGGGCAGGTCACAAGTGACAGAACCAAGATTAGAGCCCTCACGAAATATGTAAAAGACCCATTGGCGATGAGACTCACATCACATGAGTGTCGGTGAAGCGCTGAAGGTCGTGTGATTACAAGATTCAAAGGGCAAAGGCAATGATGTTTCCGAAGTGGGAGGTGGTGTGATATAGAAGGGGCAGGAAGTAGAAGTTTGTACAGCTCTGCCATGACCAAGCCAAATGACCGTAGGGTCCATTCATGCTTTTGTTCAATGAATACTCATTAAGCGTCTCGTCTGTGCTTAGCATTCATTCAACAACAGTGAGCGAAACAAGCATGCATCTCCTTGTGGCATTTTCAAGCCCCGAGGATCTTAGAAGGCAGAGACTATCTCAACTAATTCTCCCTTTGACACAGGGAAGGACCGAGACCCTTCCCTGCAGGGAGGGACTTGCCCAAAGTTATGTGATGAGTTGCTCAGTGACAGAGCTGAACCGAAAGTGAGTTCTGGGGAACACAGAGCCTGAACTGGCCATCTTCTGCAACCAGGCAAGGCTTCCAGTGTTGGAGCAGGGACATCAACCCAGCTACGAAATCTTCAACCTGCAATTTATCCTGCCTGCAAGGTGTGCTGAGGTATTGGTGACACAGAACCTGTGGTACCGGCCAGTCAATGACTGGTTCAACATGAAGACCAAGACCAGACAGAAGCCCATGTCTGACACTGCCTGTATAGCCAGGACCCAGAGACTGAATAGCTGAGAGACCTGGGATAGAACTAAATATGACTAGCCAAAGGGGGAAAAATGTCAATGGAATGAATCCTAATGAAATGATTCCTAATGATAGTCTGCTATAATCCTAGATCAGTGCCTAGCCCATCATCAGAGAGGCTTCATCTAGCAACTGATGGGAGCAGATGCAGAGACCCACAGCCAAACATTGGGCAGAGCTCAGGGAACCTGGCAGAAAAGGGGGAGGAAGGATCATAGGAGTCAGAGGGGTCGAGAATGCCACTAGAGCACAGTCCTTAGAATCAAATAAACAGGGCTCATACGGGCTCACAGAGACCAAACCAACAATCATGGAGACTGTATGGGTCCAAGCTATGTCTTCTGCGTAAGCATTATGGTTGCATAGCTTGATGTTTTTATGGGACTCCTAACAGTGGAAGTGGCATGTGTGTGTGGAGGGGGGTATTCTATGACTCTTTTTCCTGAGTTTAGGATCCTTTCCCTCCTACTAGATTACCTGACCCAGCCTTGATAGGAAGGTTTGTACCTAGTCTTTTTGTATCTTTTATGCCACATTTGGCTAATATCCCTGGGAGGCCTGCTCTTTTCTGGAGGCATAGGAAGGAGAAGTGGATCTGTGGAGGTCAGGGGATAGGAGGAGTGGAGGGAAGGGAAACTGGTCAGGATGGAACATGTGAGAAAGAATAAAAAGAAAGACAGGGAGTTATCTGTTGGGTTCATCGCACTGCTTCAGACATGGGGAGTTTCACAGTCTGACCCAGCTTGGATAACTGACACAGGGGCTCTGAAATCAGCCTTGAAGGTTCATTGTGGTGAGTAAATTGACCATACCGGCAGTCAGCGGTGCACGCACACAGTGACACTAGAGACTGCTGAAGTGCGCTCCAAGTGAAGGGGTTGATAAGTGAACTTGGCATGTCAATAGAATGCACGCTTTTGCTACAGAAAACAAAATGAGAGTCACTGTTGGATGTATTGTCTTGGCCTGCTAAATGAGTGTGTTTTGTTGGCCATCAGGGGAGAGCAAGCTGCAGACTAATGAGTTAATCTCATGTCCTTTTCTTTGCTTTCAGAAGAAAATTTAGATGTGCTTAGATGTTCTATATACTCATGTTTGACCACAGAGAGAGCTGTTTGAGGTACAGCTCAGTGGTAGAATGTGTGCCTAGAATGTGTAAAACCCTGCACTCAATCTCTAGAACCATGGAAAAATTAAAATTAAATAATTTTTTAGAAGGAAACAAAAAATTTCTAAAGTAAACGGTGTCCTACCCTCTCTAGACTGTAGAACGAACACTAAGGCTCCCAGCAACCATCAATTCCCTACGTACTTTGCCAACTTCAAGTCTTGGATGTCATGGCTAGCAGTTCAGGTACCATAACAGACTACTACAGGGTGGGGCTCTGTGTGGTATAAACACAGTAAACCACTTGTTCCGTGTGTCCTGAGAATAGAGTCTGAGATCAGAGTAAAGGCATATCAGGCTTAGAGATGGATAAATGGATGCTTTCTTGCTGACCTGGGGTAGTGGGGAGGGATGGAAACAGAGGAGGGGGAAGGTGTCTCATGACTCAATTACCTCCCAAAGACTCCCCCCCCCATTTTGATACCATCACATTGGGGATTAAGCTGTAAACTTTGAGTCTGGGGGAGAAGCAACAACTCAGTCCTTAGCTCCCACCACATCACTGGCTATGCCTTCTTTCCAAAGCTGTGTTTATTTGCCCAGTTGCTTACTTGTGATCATTTAAGTAGCTTCTGGCCTTTTAACAAGTAAACAATGTTAAAAATTATATCTTGTGAGACAGAGTACCATGGAGCCCAAGATGGCCTAGAACTCACCGTGTAGCCAAAGATGCCCTTGACTTTGATCCTCCTGCCTCGAGCTCCCAAGTGCTCGGTTTACACACATGTGCCACCACACTGCTATATTATGGAGTGCTGGGCATTAAACTCAAGGCTTCACGCATGCTAGATAGGTGCTGTACTGAGCCAAGTCTCCAGCCCCAAAATAACCTTTGGGGTTGTTCTTTCAAAGGTATTCTTCTCCTCAGAAACCTCTAGCAGGACCAAGCTTTCCTCAAAATAAGGCTAAAACTCCCTCCTCCTCCCCCCAGTGGAATCTGCCCCCTCACTTTACCCTTCATCTCTGGGACCACAGCTTTACTACCAGCCTTTGCTGTCTCCACTGGGTGACAAAGATTCCCATGCTCGTTCTCAGCGCTCAGCTCCCAGCTCCGTCCACACTCACTACCACATCTCCCGCAAGGACTTCCTCCAGCTGTCCTTTCCAACAGCTGATCCACACTCTAGACAGCACACACTCGAGGGCCACTATCCCATGGCACACCATTTTTGCAGTGTTTAGCATCTTCTAGCATACTATCTGAACTTCTTATGCCGTATATCAGTTTTTAACCCTCTTCACCCACTAAAATGGAACCTCCTTGCAGGTCAGGATTTGTATCTGACTTATGCATTGATGGGTCTCCAGTTCCTGGAATATACTAATTAGCATATCATAGACACTAAATAAATATTGGCTGAGCATGATTGACTCTCATGTATATGTAAGTGTACTCTATTACATACATTGTTTTAACAATCAAAGTAAATTAAGAAGGAAAGGTATCTTGCATCTGCAGAAGGAGCAGCGGAGTTACAGCTAGAGCCAACTGCCTTTCAGAGCAAGATCTTTGCGGGTAACCACCAGGCAGACTTGTAACACACATACTTACAAGGTTCTTTTGACAGTGAGTGGTACCACTTCAGATAGCTCCTTGCTCAGTCAGTGGCTGGGATCGCTTTCAGACATGTCAACGGGGTACAAAAGAACATGCTTGACCAGGATCTAAACAGTCCTTAATGACCATCCTCAGCCCTACTAGCATCGCCATTGAGCTGTCTGGATAATTGTCAATGTCAGCACACTTCAGGCCCCAAGGCCCACTTACTGTTGTCGGCCACAGTGCCTGTCAGAAGGCCACAAATCAGAGTTCCGTCTTAAGTGATGTATCCTTCCGGGACAGCTGACACTTAACCTGCCATTGATCTGGAAGAGGCCATCTGTATCTCCACTACGCATTTGTACTTGGGAAATAAATGCAAAGAATTGGGTCTGCATTTCTTTATGGGTGAATGTGCATTTTCTCATCTACTTTGAAAGACACCAGCCTGAGAAGGAGTGTAGACACCTCTGGGTCCAGTTGCTCCCTCTAGAATGCACAGTGGCAACAAGGACTGTAATTTTAGGCTTAGTCCCTCCGTGTATGGGCCCTGGCCACTCCTCCATGCAGTCATCAGTTTCTGATGATCTAAGTAGCAGGTGCTTGTGCCAGGTTCCCCCAAACATGGGGAACACCAAAAAGTGTATGTTTGCAAAGAAATAGTTGTTTTGACAAAAATACTGACTTGGTCTGTATGAGGGGATAACTGAGCTTTTGGGTTTCCTCTGATTAAATATATGGTTTTTATTTCTAAGGAGAGCACCACAATCCTTCCATTCAAACATTCTAATCTAATACCACAAATATGGAGGCTCCTGACCATCTCGCTTCAATTATTTGTTCATAACTTTTCTTAAAAACTTTGGCTTCCTCATTTAAAAGGAAATAATTGCTCAGATGCTGCCCTTAAGAGCCCACATTTACATATAAGGGGGTACAGAGGTCAATAAGTATGTGAATGGTGCACTTTATGGAATTGTTTTTAATACTATCTACCAACACTTCACTCACTCAGCCACAAGTCTAGAAGCCTTATGGAATACTAGGCTGTCCTTAAAGTCAATGTAGTAGGTTGACAATGTGTTAAATGAAGCCATCTCCGGAATCCATTTCTGTGTGAAAAAAAAAAAGCAACTCGAAAAAGTAATGTGTACGAGTCTCCCATGCGGGTTTGTTCAAAGGAATCTGTATTCACATATGCTGATTTATACATGGAATTTTTCCAGAAGGATAAACAAGAAACCATTCCTAGTAGCTGCCTCCAGGGATTAGACTGGGCAGCCTGAGCCCAGGGAAGGAAACTTAATTTCTCTCTATATGCACTGTGCTGTCTTTTTATCATCCATGTACAGACCTCCTATTTGACCACAAACAGAAATTATGGACCATGTTGTTATCAAAATATTAGTGACAGAAGATAATGGAAGGCCAATTAGAAACCATTAACTCCCTGAAGGCTGATGAGCATCCACTATGTGTGTGCATTGGCCAGGCAGAGATGCCTGAGACTGGCTCCTTTATTCAGGGCTAGGGTACCACAGTCAGCATCTCAAGCCCCAGAAGGAAGGAGAATAGATTCAAAGTGTCCCAGGGACTATCACTTCCTTGATGGTGACTGAAGGAAAATTGGATCACAAAAATATTCTAAGAGCTTCAGCCCCATTTTAAAAAAAACAAAAAAAAAACAGCTATGAACTAAAAGAAGTTAGCAAGGATACAGACATAATATATGTATATATGCATATATGAAGATTTAAGAGTAAATGAGTTCCATATATGCAAAGTAATCTCAAATTGTTCATAATAAAAGTCTGTGTATGTGGAGAAAGAATGAGGAGGAGTGTGGGGGGGAGATGGAGAGGTAGGGAGGGGAGTGAGAAAGAGAGAGAACACAAATACTGAAAAACCTTTCCAGTTGGTGAATCTGGCTAAAAAGTATAAAGATGTCGTCACTCCTCGTACTGGGAATGTGACTCAGTGGTAAAGTGTTTGTGTAGCGAGTACAAGGTGCTACGCCTGAACCTTAGCGAAGGGATAAAACAGGAGAAGATGAGGAAGAAAGGGGTGAGGAGGAAGAAGAAACAAAATTACAGAAAACAACATAGTTTTAGAGAGGTCACAAACATGGTTTTGTGGTTGAGTGAGTGCTCAGCCCTAAGAAGATCGTCCGCATCACCCTCTCTAGGTCTGAAAATACGATGTAAGAAGGGAAAGAAACAAAGAGCCATGAGATAAGGAACGGGGCAGCACGATGTTGTGCACTCTGGACATGATATAGTCATCGCGATCAGGACCTCACAGTGGCTGCGGTTACCTGAACTGGGCCTTAGTGAGGCTGGATGCCTGTCAGCAGTAGGTGGAGGTGAGAGAAGTTCATCAGTCACATTCTTCCTTGATGAACTTTTAATTGATTCAGGGAGAAGGGGAATCATTCTTTTCAGCTCTGTACCCACTGGTGCTCCCAAAAGGCTCTACTGAACAGTTCCATTCCCGAGGTCATTCAAATGGTCTTGGTTAGACTCAGCGGGTCACAAAACAAAATGAAAAGACAGAAACATGGAAAAGGGACATCAGCTGGGGTGAAATGGGGGTAAGATAGGGTGGGGGTGATGTACCAGGCTTTTTCTTTTGAGCCACCAACCAGATCCCAAATCATGACACAGAGACTTCTTATTAGTTATTAACACTTGGCCTAGCTTAGGCTCATTTCTGGCTAATTCTTTTAACCTGTTTCTCTTTGTCTACCTTTTGCCTCATGGCTTTTTACCTTCTTTTCCTTCTTCCCGTCTATCTTACTTTTACTGCTTCTATGGTTGGCTGGTAGCTGTCTAGATTCTTGCTTCATGCATGTCCCTCTTTCATTTCTCCTGCTCTCTTCTTGCTTTCCTTTCTGAACCTAAATTTCTCTTCCTATTTATTCTCTTGGACATCCAGCCCTGCCTATTCTTTCTCTGCCTAGCTATTGGCCAGTCACCTCCTTATTAGACCAATCAGGTGCCTTAGGCAGGCAAGGCAAAACAAATGCAACATATCTTTACATAATTAATCACACATTCTTCCATCATTGAACAAATGCAGCATAAACAAATGTAACACACCTTTACACAGTTTATAAAGTAATATTCTGTAGCATAAACAAATATAACACATCTTTGCCTAGTTAAAATAATATTCCATCACAGGATGAGAGTAATCTGAATGCATTCTGTTTATGTTTGAACTTGCTAAAGAACAAATTTGATTCATTTTTAGAAAGGGAAATGTGGTCTTGGACAAGATGCATGAGAATCACCTGGAGACTAGTGCTGTACCACTGTTTTGGCTCCACCCTGGAGAAATGGGCTCAGTCTTCAGGGCTGAAGTCTACCTATGAATGTTAGATAAGGATCTCAAGAGACCCAATGGGACCGTAGAGAAGCCAAACTTCCCGCTCTTGCTTCATTCCAGAGATACAGGAATGGTTCAACATATGAAAATCTGCCAATGTAATCCACCATATTAATAAACTGAAAAATAAAAACCACATGATCATCTCATTAGATGCTTAAAAAACTTTTGACAAAATGCAATATCCCTTCATGATAAAGGTCTGGAAGAAGCAGGGATAAAAGGAACATACCTAAACACAATAAAGGCAATATACAGCAAGCCAGCAGCCAACATCAAACTAAATGGAAAGGGACTCACAGTGATCCCACTGAATCAGGAACAAGACAAGGTTGTCCACTCTCTCCATATCTATTTAATATCATTCTTGAGGTTCTAGCTAGAGCAATAAGACAGAAAAAGGAGCAAGGGAATACAAATTGGAAAAGAAGAAGTCAAACTCTCACTGTTTGCTGATGATATGATAGTTTCCATAAGCAACCCCAAAAATTCTAACAAGGAACTTCTACAACTCATAAATATTTTCAGTAATGTAGCAGGATACAAGATTAACTAAAAAAAATCAGTAGCCCTCCTGTAAATGGGCTGAGAAAGAAATCAGAGAAACAACACCCTTCACAATAGCCACAAGTAGCATAAAATATCTTGGAGTAACTCTAACCAAACAAGTGGAAGACTTGTATGACAAGCACTTTAAATCTTTGAAGAAAGAAATTGAAAAAGACACCAGAAAGTGGAAAGATCTCCCATGCTCTTGGGTAGGTAGAATTAACACAGTAAAAATGACAATCTTACCAAAAACAATCTACAAATTCAATGCAATGCCCATCAAAATTCCAGCAAAATTTTTCACATGCCTTGAAAGAATGGTATTCAACTTCATATGGAAAAGCAAAAAACCCAGGATAGCCAAAACAATCCTTTACAATAAAAAAAAATTCTGGAGACATCACAATCCCTGACTTCAAACTCTACTACAGAGCTACAGTACTGAAAACAGCCTGGTATAGGCATAAGCGCAAACAGGAGGACCAATGGAAGCAAATAGAAGACCCAGATATTAATTCACATACTTTCGAACACCTGATATTTGACAAAGGAGCAAAAAATATCAAATGGAAAAAAGAAAGCATATTTAACAAATGTTGCTGGTGTAACTGGATATCAACATGTAGAAGAATGAAAATAGATCCATATCTATCACCATGCACAAAACTCAAGTCCAAATGGATCAATGACCTCAACATAAAGCCAGCTATACTGAATCTTACTGAAGAGAAAGTGGGAAGTACACTTGAACACATTGGCACAAAAGATCACTTCCTAACTAGAACCCCAGCAGCACAGACACTGAGAGAAACAACTAACAAATGGGACCTCCTGAAACTGAAAAGCTTCTATAAAGCAAAGGACATGGTCAACAAAATGACAGTCTACAGAATGGGAAGAGAATTCTCAACAGAGGAATCTAAAATGGCTGAAAGATACTTAAGGAAACGCTCAACATCCTTAGCCATCAGAGACATGCAAATCAAAACAATTCTGAGATTCCATCTTACACCTAGAATGGCAAAGATCAAAAACACTGATAACAACTTTTGCTGGAGAGGTTGTTGTGGGGTAAAGGTAACACTCCTGCATTGCTGGTGGGAGTGCAAGCTGATACAGCCCCTTTAGATGTCAGGATGGCGATTTCTCAGAAAATTAGAAAACAACCATTCTCAAGACCCAGTAATATCACTTTTGGGTATATACCCAAAGGATACTCAATCATACCACAAGGACATGTGCTCAACTATGTTCATAGAAGCATTGTTTGTCATAGCCAGAACCTGGGAACAACCTAAATGCCCCTTGACCGAAAAATAGATAAGGAAAATGTGGTACATTTACACAATGGAGTACTACACAGCAGAAAAAAATAACAATAGCTTGAATTTTGCAGGAAAATGGATGGAGCTAGAAAATGTCATTTTGAGTGAGGTAACCCAGACCCAGAAAGACAATTATCATATGTACTCACTCATAAGTGATTTTTAAACATAAAGCAAAGAAAACCAGCCTATAAATCACAATCCCCGAGAACCTAGACAACAATGAGGACTCTAAGAGAGACATACATAGATCTAATCTAATGGGAAGTAAAAAAAGACAAGATCTCCTAAGTAAATTGGAAGCATGGGGACCTTGGGAGAGGGTTGAAGAGGAGGGGAGAGTCAGGAAGGGGAACAGAGAAAAATGTAGAGCTCAATAAAAATCAATAAAAAAAAGAATTGCTGTAGTCATGGTGTCTCTTCACAGCAATAAAATCCTAAGAGAGTTGCCTTGATATTACTTAGATGAATATTGTCAGCAACAAGAGGCTCCAAATCTGAATGTCAGGTATCATCACTGCTCCTATAGATTTACTGTCTGATTTGTGGCCAAGTGCCTAACCCAACATCACTGGCTGACAATTTTAATTCCTTGATTCTCTTAAGGAAGCCACTATATCCAGGACAGAATTCACCTTTAAAGGGAGGATAAAAAGGACATCCCGCTGCTAACTCATCTAATGTGCACCCTTAAAAAAGGGCTCCATAGCAAAAACGTTTTAGAAGACACTATGCATTTTACTAGAAAATAAAACAAATATTGACCAAAAAAAGACCATAAAAAACACAAATATTGACACTTGGAAATTGCAGGTACCTAGAAGGTTTTACTCATTCTCATCAGTCCTGGCAAAGCAGAGACTTTGAAACTCTATGTAACATGAAGATGGTGTTTTCTCCCAAGGACTGTTTTATGTGGGTGCTAGGAATAGAATGAGGGTCCTCTGTAGCAGAAGAACGCTTAACCACTGAGTCATCTCTCCATCCTCTTAATATTTCCTTTGTACTGTATATAGGTTGAGGGTGCTGTCAGTGAAGGACAGAAGAAAGTGTAGGATTCTTTGGAGCTGGAGATACAGGCAGCTGTGAGCTGCCCAAGATACCTGCTGAGAATTTCTGGTAGAGCAGTGTGACTCTTAACAGCTGAGCCAACTCTCCAGCCCCTTCTTTCTCTTCTGTACAGGTAAGTTTCTCTCACTCTTATTGATGCATCTCTCAGATATATCCTTTGTAATTGGGACAAATATGATCTCCAAACCTTTAGAAAAGAAAAGACTTGGGGCTGGAGAGACGGCTTAGTAGTTAAAAGCGCTGGTTGCTCTTCTAGAGGACCCAGATTCTGTTCTCAGTGCCCACATTACAGCTGCCTGTAACTCCAGTTCCTGGAATCCATCACCCCCTTCTGGTCACCTCAGGCACTGCACATGTATGATGTGAACATAGCAGCCTATACATACAAACACCAATACACATAAAGGAAACTTTTTAATGAAAGAAAGAATTTGATCTGGTGTGTGTGTGTGTGTGTGTGTGTGTGTGTGTGTGTGTGTGTGTGTGTGTTTTGTGTGAATAACTAGACGAATGGCCTAAAAATCCAGGATTATGTAAATGATGTAACAAAGCAGCTTAAGTCAGATGCTGGAGTAAAATAACCAATAATTGCCAATTGAAGTTTTAAGGCCACCCTCCAGCTACATGAATTTTGTAAGAAACAAGAAAAAAAAAGGTCAGTTATGTCCTATTGCAGGTCTTATAGCTTTTTGAGAAAAACTCAAATTTGTACAAGAATTTTGTACAAGAAAGTAAAACAGAAACCAGCAAGTGTGAAAAGGTTACGGGCATAGAAATGTATTTCTGGTAAAAAGAAAATGCTTTTGAATAAAGGGGGGGCCATATGGTGCAATACACTTTGACTCTACAGTTAAGGAAGGGACTGTTTCAAAATGGAAACAGGAAAAAGTAGGACAAAGCCAGGAGGTTAAAGTATGTCACAAGAAGTTACAATTTAAAGACTGTATGGCCGTGACTAAATTGGCTATAATTCAAAATTATTAAAACTTCCTAACATCAGAATTCAATGTAGTAATACAGAACTGGAACCCAATTTCCCGTCTACAAAAATAAGGTTTGCTTAAAATGTTGACCTATTCTTCGTAACAGTTACCAAAAATTGGCCTGCAGAAAGGGGATTTTACATTTTATCAAGATAATTTCAAATATTATCTACTGGGTTTGTAGGACTTTAACTACTTAGGAAACAGTCCTAATAAGCCAGCGGTTCTCAACCTTCCTGATCTGTGAACTTTTCTTTTTATTATTAATTAAAGATTTCTGCCTCCTCCCCGCCACCACCTCCCATTTCCCTCCCCCTCCCCCAATTAACTCCCCCTCCCTCAGCAGCCCAAAGAGAAGTCAGGGTTTCCTGCCCTGTGGGAAGTCCAAGGACCTCCCACCTCCTTCCAGGTCTAGTAAGGTGAGCCTCCAAACAGCCTAGGCTCCCACAAAGCCAGTATGTTCAGTAGAATCAAAACCCAGTGCCATTGTTCTTGAGTTCTCAGCAGCCCTCATTGTCCCCTATGTTCAGCGAGTCCGATTTTATCCCATGCTTTTTCAGACCCAGTCCAGCTGGCCTTGGTGAGTTCCCGATAGAACTTCCCCATTGTCTCAGTGTGTGGGTGCACCCCTCGCGGTCCAACTTTGAATAAGTTCCTGATGTTGTGTGACCCCAACCACAAACTTATTTCATTGCTACTTCATAACTGTAATTTTGCTACCGTTATGGATTGTAAGGTAAATATTTTTGGAGATAGAGGCTCGTGACCCACAAGTTGAAAATCCCTGTTAAAAGGCAGTCTTATCCAAGCCCTGTTAGTTTTGTTGAACTTGATCTGAGCGTTACACAACAACCAAATTTTAAGCCACTGTTTGTGCTTCCAAACTAGTGTTTCAAACACGGTGGTACCTGTGTAATTGGAAAGTGAAGGCAGGAAGATGAGTAGTTCAAGGCCATCCTCCGCTACATAGCCAAGGCCAGCCTGGAGTACGTGACACCATGCCTCAGAAGACAAACAGAACAACGGAAAAACTAATGTAACCAACCTTAGCCTTTGCCAGTCGCACCTATGGGCCAATGCCAAAGGGGCCAAGAGGACAGCCCTGCCCCTTGTTAGGCAGGCACCACTGGAAGACTGGACCCCATTCAAAGGATCTTGAAACTTGAGTAAGTCTCACATCTCAGTCAGAGAAGCCATGAACTTTTAGTTAGTTTAGGCTCTAACATATGTAGTTTCTTTGAAGAGAAGAGTCAATACAGAGTGTCCCCAAGGGTATCCATAGTCAGCGAAACCCTGACCCACCTCAGAAGATAACAAAACTGGTAGAGCGAAAACTAAAGTCAATAAGGGACGTTTTTTACCATGTCACTAAAATTAACCCTTGAGTAACTTCAATTGATTGACCTTAACAAAAAAAATTTTTTTTTTGTTTTTTCGGGTTCTTTTGTTTTTCGAGACAGGGTTTCTCTGTAGCTTTGATGTCTGTCCCAGAACTAGCTCTTGTAGACCAGGTTGGTCTCGAACTCCCAGAGATCCGCCTGCCTCTGCCTCCAGAGTGCTGGGATTAAAGGCGTGCGCCACCACCACCCGGCAACAACAAAAAAAATTTTTAAAAGTTAACTTTTGCCCATTTCTTTGGTCTTAAACATACACCAGACTTTCCAAAAAGTGTAGTGATTTGTAACAATACAAAGCAGAAGAGCTAGTCTCTGTTTGTAAAAGGGGAAAATAACTATTCAGTTCTTAAAGGCCTCCTCATTAACCCCAAAGCACTGGTTACTATCACGCCAGGTAGGGCAATCACAGCCTGCCAGACAGCAGCAGGATTCTCATGCTCTTCCTATCTGCTAATGATTTGTTCTTCAGCCTGAAGCTGGGAGAAGGACTTCAGAGACCACTAATCAGTGGTCTCTCTATTATGGGATATTAACTCCCCACAAATCACCCTTCAATATCCCAGTCTCAATAGAGACTACTGAGCTGCGAAGCCGTATACCCATAGTCCCAGTTCTCTATACACAAATCCCTTCTGTGTCTAGTGATCACTGCCCGACATCTTAAAGATGCCTTCTCTCTGTATACCCCCAGAGCAGCTGGGCCTCGGTTCATCTTTGTCTTTGGATGGACCATGTGCACAGTCAGAATAGAGAACTCACTTAGATTCTCCTTCACTGGGTTTTGGAGCCAGCTCCCACACTTTTCGGGCAGGCTCTAGCTAGGACCTAAATGGCTTAACTTTAGATAAGGCAATGGTCTTACAATACGTGGATGATCTTCTTATATCTGGTCTCCTTCCTTAAACAAATCCTCAAACGACCTAATGATGTCTTTAAATTCCTGGGCCAACAGCAGGTATGGCAAAGTCTAAAGGTCCATTTGTTATCCCTAAAGGTACTATCTTAGAATTCATCTTAATTCCCAGGCATAAGGCTCTTCAGCTGCTCGTATTCAAGCCATCCAGGTCTTTGCAATTCCCAATGCTTTGCTTAGCAAATAACCCTGAGCCTTTGGAGGACAAATGGGTATTGTCAGCTTCTACAATCTGGATATGGCCCTAGGGCTAAACTTCTATATGGATCCTTAAAGAGGAATAATGACAAGAATAACAAAACCTTCTGATAAAGTAAAAGCTTCTTTCTTCAAAATTCCATCTTTGGGATTATTAGAACTTGATGAGCTTTTAAATTGAATGTCAGCGAGTAGCCCTGAGAAGTCTCACCAACACCTTGGTTCAGAACCATCTGCCTGTGGGACATTTATCAAAACTGCTGGACCAGGACACACTAGACTCTAAGATACACTGCCTCTGACCTCAGGAACACAAAACTATATGGCTTCGGATATCGTCACGGCCACTCAGGAGTTTTTGCTATTGTGCTAACATTATCAATGCCAAATACTGTGTATACTGTGTATATCTAATCCCACCAGTGCCTGTCGGCCTTAAATGATTTACAAAATCAAAGCATGCCAGATGTCAGCCAGCTCTTCTTGCTCACAACGCTTGAATTGGATCTCTGCGCTTTCATAGTAGAAATGAGTTGCGCCTGTTATAATCTGAGCGGTGATTCTATTAGTCCTTGCTCCCTGTGTTTAATTCTTCTCTTATTTTGCCTCCTTTTATTTACAGTCGCTCCACCTTCAAATAGTGTTGCATCAGCCCAACTTAATATATCTGGATCATTTGCTTAGGTCTGTGAGCTATCAAGACTGTTCTATGGTCTAAACCCCATTCTTTGTCCTATTTCAACCACAAGTGGCCAGATCAACTCAAATGATTCTAGTGTCTCAGCTCTTGAGGGGGTTGTTACATAGCTAGTTGGAAATGATCAGACTTAGATGTCTCCAGGGGTGAACCTGTTTCTCATAATAATCAGCAGGTTTTAAAGCAGTGGGTTTCACCCTTACTAATGCAGCAATCATTTAATGCAGTTCCTCATGTTGTCCTGACCCCCATCCACAACATTAATTTCGTGCTACTTCATAACTGTAATTTTGCTACTATTATGAATCATAAGAGAAATATCTGCTTTCTGTTGGTCTTAGGAGACCTCTGTGAAAGGATCATTGCCCGCTCCCCATGAGTCTCCACCCACAGGTTGAGAACCACTGCTTTCAAGTTGAGACCTGAAACTGTAAAACTGGTTACTGGTAATTAGCATGGACTCTGAGTTACCTCTGGCCCTGGATACCATGCCCTGGAAATGACATTCTGACTGCCTAGGAGGTCAATAATTAATAAATATCTACACCTGTAATATCTCCACTTGTTTAAGGTCTAGCAAAGGCCTTCCGCTAAAGAACAAGGATGATGCTATCATCCCCTCCTGTAAAAGTCAACCAAATAGGGCTATTGGTTACCTAGACAGAAAAATATACCTCTGAAAAGCTGTGTGCTTTTGAAACTTTCCAAGACTCCTTTGTAAGGCCTGGCTGGAAATACTTATCAATGTAACAGTCTCCCTGGCCTTTACCCACACTTACCTCTTGAACTAGCCATGTAACCTGGGATCATCCTACTTACCTTTAAGACATACACACAGAGAAGGAGATCACTAAACAAACAATGACAATAAAATATAGAGCTTCATAAGATATTAAAAAGCAAAAATATGAAGATAATAATGGCCCCAGGAGGGAAGCATGAAAGTAATTGTAAGTTTCTTATGCTATACATAAAATGATACAATTTCATTCAAAAGTACACTTGATAGTTAAAGAAATATACTGTAAATGCAAAGTAACCACTCAAATGTACAGCTCAGGCTGGTGAGATGGCTCAGGAGGTAAAATACTTGTCTCCAAAGTCTGATGACCTGAGTTCGATCCCTGAGACTGGCATGAAGATAGAAGAAGAGACCCAACTCCACAAAGTTACCCTCTCACCTTACATAACCTGTGCCACAGAATACACACACACACACACATGTGCGCACACACGCACACGTAGATATAAATAAATAAATAAGTAATTGTCTTAGAGTTTCTATTGCTCAGAAGATTCACCATGACCACAGCAGCCCTTGTAAAGAAAAACATTTAATTGGGTCTAGCTTACAATTTCATGTGTTTAGTCCATTGTCATCAAGGCAGGAAGCATGGCAGAGTGCAGGCAGACATGGTGCTGGAGAAGTAACTGCGGATTCTACATTCAGACCTGAAAGCAGCAGGAAGAGACTGCCATATTGGGCGTGGCTTGAGCACCTTAGACTGAAAGGCAGCCCCCAGGGACGCACTTCTTCCAACAAGGCCACACCTCCTAATAGTGCCACTCCCTATGGGCCTTTGGGGTCCATTTTTATTCACACCACCACACTGCTCAACTCACAATAAGACAAAGAAAGGAGTAACCTGAACCGATAGACGGAGAGACAGAAGAGCAGCGGATGGACACAGTCTAACCACATCGGGGCTCAAGCTCTGGGAAGGTGACGCGAATGGTAGCAAACTCAAATCCGTTTTCGTGCGGACCCCCTAGCATCTCGATTATTCTGTATCCACTTTAACACTGACCCTACATAACCTTCTTTTTTCCTGAATTCTTGAGACTATGATACGGGCACCACAGGCTCTCTCACTTCCTTAAACAAGAACAACCTCTTGCATAACCGGCTGTGTTACTGTGCTCAGGGAGTTTTCCAACCATTCAGTCCTCTTTTCCCAAAAACAGTCTTCTTAAGTCAGCACTTGCCCCAAGAGCATTCTTTAAACCATGCTGGTGGTCATGTCAGAGGAGCAACAGGTGATGATTGACTTCGGAGGATCAGCTCCCAAGCACGCGAGCATTGTAGGGTGACTCCCGGACAGGCCCTGAGGGCTTCAGCCCCAGAAGGTCTCTTATTGCTGCTGTGTCTTCACATGTCCACTTCTGCCATTTTTTCTCTGGTATCTGGTATGGTGTGACTGGATGGGAGGCGATCCCCCTGCCTTGAAGGTGTCTCCTGGGAATATCCTGTGCTACTGGGCATTTTTACCCATTCAGTATGAAGATGATTTTCTCCTATGCTGTACTATCTAACAAAAGCAACGATTTGATACAATAATAGAGTTAGTTTAAATAGGATTTTTATGATTGGGGTTCTTTAATAAATATAGTAAGGGGTTCTGATGGAGCTCAGCTTAGTGGGGAAACTAATAAAGGTAAAGGAAGATATCATGTTGCCTCCGCCCCTGATAAAGCAGGGGCTGCAGAGGATAGAAAATAAGATCAAGGAAATGCCATACAGCTGGTTTCTCTTAAGGAGTCATAAGACTGTGGCTTAGGTTAATGATTAAGAGAAACAGTTCAGTCCCAGAAGCCCAGTCAACTCAAGTTCTTTTTATCTTAATGTTGGGAGATGTGCTCACAGGTTTCAGAGTGCATCATAGCTAAAACAAGCTTTAAGAATGACTTAAGGTTAGGTTAAGATGGTTTTGTTAATGGCCTTGAGGTTAAAAACAAAAAACTTCTTGGAAATCAATTTAAAGGCGTACTTTTGAAGCTGAGCAAGGGACTCACTGAGATCAGGGAGCAGGAACAAGGTATCCAACTATTGTTGACTGATGAACCTTTCCTGCTAGGATTGGTTGATGTCAAGTGTGATGGCTAATTCCTTGTACCCATTTCTGCCCTCAGCTTCCTGATATAAAAACTGCTGATGAATGGGTGTGCACCCCTAAGGATTTAAAGTAGAGCTGACTGATTGTTTTTCATATGTAAAAGTTTAGGTTTGAATAAACCAGTCTTGGTGGCAGACCTGTAATCCCAGCACTTGAGATACAGAGACAGGGGACACAAGTCCGGGATCGTCCTCAGTTTCATAGCGAGTTTGCAGGCCAGTCCGTGATATACAAGACCCTATCTAAAAAATAAATAAATATTGGGGCAGATGAGGCAGCTCAGCTTGTAAAAGCACTTGCTGCCACGCCTGGCAACCTCAGCTTGATTGCCAGGACCCACACAGTAGAAGAGAACCAGCTCCTTCAAGTCACCCTCTGGCTTCCACATCCACGCTGTGGCATACACATATACACACAAACACACAATGAACACAAAATAAACAGATACATGTCCTAAAACCCACACAGACGTATCTGTCCCTCACACTACCACCAAAGCTACATGAATGCCATCATAATTGTCTTGGTGTCAACTTATACACCTGTCTTAGGTCAAGCATCCCATGTGTGGGGAGGGGGTGCTTATAAAACTCACTCCAACTTGCCCACTTAAAACCATGAAGAACTGGGCCATCAATCAATTTCCCTGAGGACTGCCAGGACTTTCGAGTTTTGCTCTTCAAAACAAATTCTTGGGAATTATCATAATGGCAGGAATAACGTTATCCAACCAGCCAGGCCATGTAAGTGGCTGACCTGCATACTGATGATTTAGTATCTACAGTGAACACAACCCAATCCTGGATCTTCTTCATAGGAAAACACTGGCCAGTACACTCAGTCGCTTGTTCAAGCCACAATACTAGTTTTTTAGCTTCAACCTCCAGTTTTCTTAGACCTTAAATTTCCCCAGGAGATGGGGTACCAGCTATGGTTTGAGGTGCTGCAGCTTCCTCCAGGCAGTCAAAATTTCTAAGTCACCAAGAAGATGTCATCTCTTTCCATGAGAACCAGGCTGTCAAAGCATCCTGAACTACTAGATCCAAGAGTTCGGAGCTCTACTCCAACCTCTTCAATTTGGGGGAGAGGTAAAGAGACCCAGAGATGCTTGTGCACAGAAAAGACCCCACACTCCAAGTCCAAGGAGGCCGTTATCTCCCTGATAAATGGATTTTATGAACAGGACATGGGAATCGGTTTTGAGGTCTTATGAAACTTTAAATAGTGTCAGTTGACACAGTGGGAAAAACTATCGCTGTTGTATGTCTGTTCATCCTGCTGGCTACTTTAAGGAAAGTCAGTGCTCTGTACTGATGCATCTTTAATGCAGATGAATCTTTCCACAGACAGAGCTTTAGCAAGAAGGAGACCAGGATCGGCAAGAATTCAATGACAATATTTCTGTTTTCCCCCTCTCTCTCTCTCTCTCTCTCTCTCTCTCTCTCTCTCTGTCCCTCCCTCCCTCTCTATCTCCTTTTTTGTACCCTCTAATTATGTCAAGTGATGCAAATTTTATGTCTATGCATCATTTATACATTAGAAGTTTCCATTTAACACAGCGATAAAAAATAATGACATCTTGAAATTTGTATGCAAATGGATGGATCTATAAAAAAAACATACCGAGTAAGGTAACCCAGACCCAGAAAGACAAATATAATATGTACTCACTCATAAGTGACTTCTAGACGTAAAGGAAAGAAAAGAACCAACTTACAGTCCACAACCCCCAGACACCCTAGACCCTAAGAGAGGCATACATGGATCTACATAAAAAGGAGAAAAAAAGACAAGATCTCCAGAGTAAATTGGGAGCATGGGGGTCATGGGAGAGGGTAGAAAGGAAGGGGGAGGAAAAAGGGGTAGCAAAGAAAAATGTATAGCTCAATAAAAACAATAAAAATAAAAAACAAAGTTTCTATTTAAACATCTATAGTATTCGATTAAACAAAAGTTGTATCTATTTAAAGAAAATTAAGTGAATACTGATGACTAGCTATCATGCCTTTTTTAAGAAGCTATTTCAATCAGAGTAAAATGTGCTCGTTCATAATCACCTTGCAAACAAATGACTTAGAAACCAAATTAAAACTGTCAAGCACATGACTGAACTCATGGTGGGTAGCACGTGACTAGAAATCTATCAAACTAACTTGGGGGTCATCTTTATGCTCTGTAGCTTCCTCTCTTCACTTCCTTCCCTCTTCACCCCCTCACCGGTGACTCAAGGGACCTCTAAGTCCTCTAACAGAGGCCGCTTGTCACCTACAGAAAAAGAATCAGAAACGGAGCTGTTTACAAGGGTAGAAGGGGTATGCCGCCCCCTCGTGGAATATTTGGGAATTGGCATCCTGTCGTAACTAGTATTGGCAGCAAGCCGGATACTTCATGGAATAGTTCCTTCTTCGAATGCCCGCATCCCCAGCTGTGGGTTAAGGACGTGCAACCACGCCCAGCTAGGGTGAGAGGGGGTCTCGAAGTAACATCCTTACACTCTACTGGCTGAGATATCTCCCCCATCCCAGGATTTTCACACTGGGCAGCTCCCAAACAGAGCAGATTCTGAGAACCCCAGTCAACAAATTGAGCACACAGCATTTACAGGAGAAAGGAATTGAGATGTAGACAATAACTGGCTGCACCTTAGTGTCAGCCAGGAACTCGGTTGCAACTTAGTTAATTGGCTGCAGGGCCTCTGAGATTGAATTCCAAAATTGGTTTAGTCTGGTCTGTTCGGCTCAGAGCAAATGGCCAGCCCAAATTTTACTTAGCACAAAATATTTGATTTAGAAAGCCCTGTATCTGACGAGCCTGGGAACTACTGTTGTAGAACAAAACACAAGACCTATCCTTTTCTTTTACAGTCCTGGGGGGACAAGGCCCTGGGGAGACCTGCTCAGAGTGTCAAATGTCCTTTCAAGATAGATATCGCAGATTACTTAACCACCTAGAACCTGAGATTCTAGCTGCTAAGATACGTGTACAGTACACCTACACACAGAGTGGCCCCGTGAGTCCGCGAGATGCGCAAGAAACGCCCTTGGTATGGATCTGGTGAGAAACGAACATTCTGGAAAGGCTGGGCGGTGGCAGCTATGCTCGTCCTGCCACCCCAGTTTTACTTAAAAGACATTTTAGTAAGCATGGCTGATTCTAAAAACAAGAGCTAGGCTGGGTAAGGTGACGCACGCCTGTTGCTATAGTTCTGGGCAGCAGAAAGCAAGAAGATCAAAGCGTTCGGGGCCCAGCCTCAGTTACCCAGCAAATTTAAAGTCCGCCTTGACGACATGAGCCCCTTTGTCAAAAAAAAGAGGATTTTTCAAGCAAACTTGGCACAGTCATCAAGCTAAGCGAGTCCTTACAGGCATAAGATCTCCATCCTGCGTCCATCTCTGCTGAGACTATGTACAGACAGGAAAGCAGGTGAGCAACAACAAAGGGAGGGCGCCCTCTAGTGGCGCGGTTACGCTATCCCAAGAAGACAGGTTTCTGTGCTCCGCGTCCCTAGCAGAGAAAGACTGGGCAGTTGTTCTCAAACAACAAAGCAAAATCAACTGACTTAAATGACAGTATGCCTGAAATGGACAAGTAGAAAATTGTTGTCTCTTCAGTGGACCATAAATGCCTTTATTACCCGACTTTTGACAAAGGTTCAAAGTCAGAGTATAAAGTCCAGGCAGGTTTGGTATCCAATCCCAAAGTACACAGACTACAAATCTGGACAGCTCTGTGAGTGACAGGACCCTTCGGTGCAGGAGCTGTGACTTAACGCCATTATACAACTTTCACAGCTCTTAACAGGGTCACCCACAGAACAGAACCCCATCTTACTTTTTCCTTGATAAAATAATTAGCATTTTTTAAATGATCGGTGTACAGCCCTGGGTGTACACTTGTTGCCCTGGGTGACTGAATAAGAAAAGTAACGTAGTCTACAGATAAGGAAATTAAGTCTCAGAGAAGGTAAGTAAGCCACCTAAAATGACAATGTCAGGGGTTGAACCCAAGCACATTAGCCCCAGAGTCTATAAACTCATATTTCCTGCACTAGCGATTCTCAAATGGGTTGGTCTCAAGACTCTGTTACACTCCTTAAAATCATGAAGGATCAGGGCTGTGGGGTGGCTCAGTAAGGTGCTTGCCTTGCAAGCCCAAAGACCTGGGTTCAATCCCAATTTCGATGGGAGCGAGGGCAAGGGCTGACAAGATGGCTTAGGGGGTAAAGGCACTTATCACCACATCTGGTGACTTAGAGGGTAAAGGCACTTACCACCACACCTAGAAGAAGAAGACAACCAACTTCCTGTAGGATTGTCCTCTGACCTCCCCGTGTGAGATGATAGCATGTATACCACTCCTCACACACACACATACACACAATAATAGCATGTATACCACCACTACACACATACAGACACACAATAAATAAATAAAATGTAATTTTTAAAGCCAAGCATGACAGTGTGTGCTTGTCCTCCCAGCATCGTAGAAGCAGGCAGCATCTCTGGGCTACTGGTCAGCCACTCTAATGACTTGATCAGGTCTAGGCTAATAAAATAGCCTGTCTCTAGGCAAGACAGTGGTGGTACCCTCTTTTAATCCAGCACTTGGGAGTCAGAGGCAGGCAGATCTCTGAGTTTGAGGCCACCTGGACTACAGAACAAGTTCCAGGACAGCCAGGACTACACGAAGACACCTGGCCTCAAAAAACCAAAAAGAAAAGCACATGCCTGCTAAAGCCAGAGATTGTCCTCTGCCTGTCCCCTCACCATGCACACACATGTGCACACAGGTGCACGTGCACCTACACAAAGGTGAACATAAATATGGTGACATTCTGTTTGTGATCTAACAAAGTTTGTCTGAAGATCAGAGTGCAGAGCTAAGCCACTAGTCAGAGATGTCAAGCAGTGATGGCAAACACCATTAATCCCAATACTCAGGAAACAGAGGCAGACAGATCTTTGTGAGTTCAAGGCCACCCTGGGCAACAGGAGATTGATCCAGTCTCAAAGAGAAACAGTCAGGCGGTGATAGCTCAAGCTTTTAATCCCAGTACTTGGGAATCACACACCTTTAATCCCAACACTAGGGAGGTGGAGACAGGAAGAAATATGACTGGGCAGAGAGAGGATTATAAGGCAGGAGGAGAGAGGAGCTGAAAGTATTCAGTCAGAGGTCTTGTAGAGACAGGATACCCCATTTGACCCGAGGATTCCATAGAGGTAAGAACTAGTGACTGGCGGCTCTGCTCCTCTGGTCTTTGGGCAAGCTTTGTTAGATCACAAACAAAATATCACCACACATATATACACAAAAAATATTACACACAAAAAGGTTTCATTTTTAAGGATTCAATTGTCAATATTTATAGTGATAAAAATTAAATCTGAGGAAATGTTACAAATATTTACTAATTGATTTAAACATGACTATAATGTGCTGTTAACTTCAACACAACATAGTCTATGAAAAATAATCCTTTTCTCAGCATAGGAAGCGAGTGAGAAAACCGGCATGGTTTCACAGTTGCGGATCTCTTCAATATCTGCCTCAGGAATGACAGCCAGATTCTTGGGGCTGCTTCTGCAGGTAGTCTGCTGTCATCTCACCCTTGACGTCCCTTCTGGAAAATGCCACTGTGCTCCTGCGGACAAAAGAGAGAGATAAAGAGGTACGTAACCTTAGTGCTATTATTGGAGTAGACTCAACCTCCTTACATATTCCGAAAAAGTCATGAGTACCCCTGGGGTTCTCTAGACAGTCACTGGGAATCGCTGCTCTAAAGGGCAACTGGCCAAAGGCCTCTGCTCTTCTGGTAGCCATGTTTCCAGGGAGTTCCTTGTGCCTACCTGTCATACGAGGCGATCAGGCCAAGTCCTGCCACCTGGCTAGCTTAACCCGAAATAATTACACAGAAATTGTATTCATTTAAACACTGCCTGGCCCATTAGTTCTTGGCAAACTCTCACATCTTGATTAACCCATTTCTAATAATCTGTATGTCACCATGAGGCTTACCGGGAAAGATTCAGCATGTCTGACTCTGGCGACTCCATGGCGGCACTCTCTGCTTGCCTTCTTCCCAGCATCCTGTTCTGTCTACTCTGCCCACTTAATTTTCTGCCCTATCAAAAGGCCAATGAAAGTAACAACATAGACAGAAGATCCTTCTACATCTACCATGTCCTTCTTTACTTCCTAAACTCTGTTCGATGATCTTCCCCACCCCTATGCTGTTGCTTCCCCTGGCAATTTTGCATATTCTAAGGCAGATCCCTTCCCCTATGCTCTGCATGCAGCCACTAGGAAGATAATAACCTCAAGTGAGAATCCTTCAAGCCATGAAGATGGCTTCTGGCTTAATGCTAGGCAACTCTTGTCCATCATTACCAAAAATAATAAGCTTGTTGGTTCTGTTTCCAGGAAGAGAACTTGTAACAAATCTTCATTCAATCTCATATAGACTAAGTTTGGTATCAAAAATGACATACCTTTGTGTGATAAATTAAAGTGTGTAGCTGAGTGTGGTGACGAACGTCCGCAATCCTAGCACCAGGAGGAACTTAAGTTCAAGACCAGTCCCAGATACATAGGGGGACGTGTGTGTGTGTCCTTAACAGCAGTACACTGGTTAGTACTTTGTTAACGTGACACAAAACAGAGTCATCTGGGAAGAGGAGGGTTCCAGGGAAATGCCTCCCTCAGGCTGACCCGTATGCAAGCCTATGGAATATTTTCTTGATTAGTGGTTGATGTGGGAAAACCCACACTGGGTAGTGCAACTCCTAGATAGGTGGTTCTCGGTTATATAAGACAGGCTGAGGCTGGGGCTGGGGAGATGGATCAGCTGTTACAAGCTAGGCTAACACCAACAATGAGAAACCAGGCTGAGCACACCATTGAGCAAGTCAGTAGGCAGTATTCTTTTATGGCCTCTACTTCGGTTCCTGCCTCCAGGTTCCAGCCCTGCTTGAGTTCCTGCCCTGGCTTTTCTCAGTGACAGATTGTTATCAGAATACATAAATGAACTCTTTGCTCCCCAGGTTGCTTTTGGTCCTAGTCTTTATCTCAGCTACAGGAAGCAGACGAAGATAAGCCATTTTCTACCTACAGGACCCATCTCATACTCAGATTGCCATGCTGTCCTCTGGATGCCAAGTCTTCTTTACTCACCAACCTTCACCTCTCCGTGAGCATCAGTGGACAGAATCTCTGCTCCACCCACAACAGAGGCAAAGGTGTCTTCCTGGGTCCTCGCTGCAGTTCCAGACCACAGGCCCTGCATGTACCCTAAAATTTCAGTCATTAGGCAGTATCGTCATCCCCCTCCCCCCAGCACACATTACTCCATTCTGGTACAACTCTTCTCTCTGCGAGTAGAGAAAAGAGGCCTCCAAAGGAACCAAGCCTACCCACATCTGGGTCTTGAAGTCCTAACTTCTAGAATCATGAGAATAAATCTCCAAGGTTTGAGCTATCCAGTCTGGTATATTCACTACAAGAGCCAGAGTGCGCTATACAGCACCCGTCGGGGGTCATTATCAGACTTCACGAGTATATCCCGTAAGGTTCAACAGCCCCAGTGTGCATGCCCACATTATGTGACTTTATGTCTGCTTTGTTAAGATTTATTTTATTTTTAATGAAATGTGTAGTTGGCTGTTTTTATTCTTTTTACTCTCTGACGCTTTGGGTGGCCTGCCACCCAGCTCCCAAATAAATATACGTGAAGTCTTATTCATTCATTCTTTCCTTTTCTTTTTTTTAGGATGGTATTGGGAGGGAATTTTTCAGTGGGTACCGAAAATTTGCCCGTGTTTAATTTGCAACTGCTTAAAATGCCCCTGACCCCAAAAGGTAGGAGTAAGACAAAATGCCCAGCCTTGGTTTGACTTGTTTCTAACCAGCTTTTTGTGACTTAAATTATCCTGTCTACCTTTTGCCTCTGGGCTTTTATCTTTCTCTATTTCTATATACCTTTCTTTACTTCTTACTCCATGGTTTGCTGTGTACCCGGGTGGCTGGCCCCTGGAGTCTTCCTCTCCTCTCTTTCTTGTTCCTTATCTCTCTTCCTATTTATTCTACCTGCCAGCCCCACCTATCCTTTCTCCTGCCTTGCTATTGGCCATTCAGCTCTTTACTAGACCAATCAGGTGTTTTAGACAGGCAAAGTAACACAGCTGCACAGAGCTAAACAATTGAAACATAAAAAAACGCAATACATCTTCACATCATTAAATAAATGTCCCACAGTATAAACAAATGTAACGCATCTTAAATTAATATTCCACAACAATTATGTGACCTGGGGAGGAGGGCTTGTGCACACGCGTGCAAGTGCCCACAGAGGTCAGAAGACAATGTCAGATCCAGATCCACTGGCACTGGAGTTACAGGCAGCTGTGAGCTGAGCCAATGTGAGTTCTGGGAACCAAGCTCTCCTTACTAGAAAACAATACACATTCCTAACTGATGAGCCATCTCTCTTTATATCGTCTTTCTTGGTTTCCAGTTTCTTGGCTCCCTTTCAAGGTGAGGTTTCTGCTATTACTTCTCTCTTTACCCAACTCCTGTCAGCATCAGACACCCCCATCCCTCTGCCTCAGCTACGAGGTTGGACTAGAACAAGCTGCTGTAGGTAGTGCTCTAACTACATGCCAAATTTTCGACCTAGGAATACAGAACAATGTTCAATTCAGTCTTTCCAGGAAGATGAAAATGCTTCCCAAGTCGGGGACCCTTGCCTCCCACCTCTGGTTAGTGTTCCAGCCCCACGATTCTTCCTGTCCTAGGGTCCGGGTGCAACTGTGCAGGAGCCAGGAGCCAGCAGTAACCTGATCTCTGAGCAGCATGCCAAGGGCAGGCAGCTCCCACCTCAGCAGCAGGAAGCAACCTTGAGGTGAGGGGATGGTTCACGCCATCACCATGGCAACCCCTTCCCACTCTGCACACTAGAGGGCCTGCAGTCCATTCCACGGTGTTGTGGGAAGTGAACCATCAATCCCAAACTGCTCTTACAGGAAAAAGAGGCCTCTTCAAAAGTCCTCCTGGGAGCCACGAGCACACAGGACAAAGGACACTATGCTCTTCTTCCCATTGTAAACCAGTCCACTAACTGATGGTTTATCTGGGTCTGGTAAGAGAGATTTGGAGACTAACAAGAAGACCCTTGGCCAGAGTTTACTCTGGTTGGACGGGAGGAGCAGGTCTGCCACCTGGTTGAGGTCTCCAGTGCCACTAAGTTCAGCCGATTCAAAAGTCAGTGTTAGGGCTGGCGAGATGACTCTGTGGCCTCTTGCTGCCAAACCTGAGCCTTATCCCAGGGACTCGTAGTATGAAGACAAAGAAGAGACTCCCACAAGTTGTCCTCAGCCTTACACACGCACATAAACTAAAATTTTAAGTTAGCTTTGCGCTCTCTGAGATGCCGGCCCTGTGAGCAACAACCACAGTGAGAGGAAAGATTGAAGGAAGTGAGCCAGCTTCTGGGGACATGAGAAGACACAAAGCTGTGTCCATGGTTGCCAGGGAGTTCCTCCCTTCCTGCAGTCATATGAAGCAGTGAAGACTGGAATCTTGGAAATAGTCTCTTACCCCAGATGAACATGGCCTCGGCTACAGGAACTGTGGCCCCCACCCTGGCATCACCAGCAAAGCATGGTAGAAAAGAGGCTGCAAGGGAGCCTGGCAAAGAGTGTGGTATCCCTTCCCATCCTGTTACTATAGTATCTGGGACTTACCTGAACTTAAGATGGCTGCCTGCTTCCAAGTCCAGAACACAATGTGAACGACACCCGCTACACTAGCCTGGGCCGTGGAGCCTGAAGATCCGGATGTGGTGGGAGACCCTCATCTACCCTGTTCTCTGAGGTGCACAGGGTTGTGCGGCGAAGGGCAGACCTCTTGGCAGTTGGCGCAGACTGGTAGGATTTGCTGAAGGAGGCAGAGGCAGGTGGATCTGGAGTTCGAGGCCAGCCTGGACTACACATTTTAGCTGGGCGGTGGTGGCGCACTCCTTTAATCCCGGCACTCGGGAGGCAGAGGCAGGCGGATCTCTGTGAGTTCGAGACCAGCCTGGACTACAGAGCTAGTTCCAGGACAGGCTCCAAAGCCACAGAGAAACCCTGTCTCGAAAAACAAAAAAAAAAACAAAAAAACAAAAAAAAAAAACAAAAAAAAAAAAGAAATGCCTAAGGCTTTCTAAGGCTTTGGTGTAGAACCCTGCAGCGCAGTGTAACCGAGAGTGTTTGCAGAGAGATTAACTTGAGAGACCACTGGCTCTGGAATGTAGGCGGCTCCATCCTCTCTGCTGGGGTGCTGGATTGATGGAAAGCGGAGAAAGGGGAAAAGGAAGCTATGAGCACGGACAGTCTTTTTTTTTTTTTTTTTCTGCTTTCTGATCCAGAGATGTAACTGCTGCCAGTCAGGAGCCAATCCCTGGAGTGGCTTCTTGAAAGGTGGCATCATGACACTGAGTCATGGCTGTTAAACCTGTCAACACGATCTTAATAGACTTGGGGGACATGAGTTTGGAGATACAGTCTGAGGAAACCCCTAGCTTCCTCAAGCACAGCTTAATAGATCATTCTGGCAGGCATTCAGAAGACCAGAATGCCGCTAGAAAGATGAACACCAGGACAGGATAGCCCCCACGGTTAGAGGAAACTGAAGGCCTCTCATGTTATATTTAGCAAAGAATCTAGCTTCGGTCCAAGCATTTTCTGGAAAAGTTGGGAGGGGCTGAACTCAAGTGGACTAATTTAACTGGTGGATAAGTTAGGACAGCGCGATATTCACCCTGGGGCGTGGTTAGTGCTCGCTGCTTTACCGGCACTTCCAGAGAGAACACAAAGTACAGAGAGAGGAACTGTGCCTTTTCTCAAGGCAAGGAGCTGGAACCCAGTTAAAGCTGAGGACAGAGCTGATGCGGACGTGACTGTAATTCAGAGATCACTACAACCGAGGAAGAGCTTCAGACTTTACACTCGAACAATACAAAATGTATCGTGTTGGGGGACACTCGATCACCTGTGAACCCCGAGTTTGCATTTGCATTAAATAAAATTAACCTTGGGCCAGGAGGCTGTCAGCAGCTGGTTGGCAGAATGTAAATCATACACCATCAGAAGGCATCTGGATGGAAGGGAGGCACCAGAAGCAGGGAGGGATCTGGAATATCTTTTTATTTTTAGGCTTTTGTTGGTGGAGCAGAGGGACGCTTTCTTTGGTAGACACCAGCAAGGAGAAAGGGTTAGCTAGTTGCTACTCAGTCTCTGAGCTAGCAGTTTTCACCCTAGCCTTTGAATATCAAGTCTTATTTATAAATAAAAACAACAGATTTTAGTTAAAGCTCCCTTTATAGCAGCAGCAAAGCCAGCGCCTGAGAACAGAATCCCTGGCAGGCTTGTGGCCTGAGCAGTCAGGGCCCGGCCAGAGAAACAGGCCCACTAACTAGGAAGTCAGCCTCAAATGGCATACAGAGATAGGAGACTCCTCCCTCCCCTCAGGACTATATCCCCCCACCCTACCACCCCTGCTTTTGCAAAAATTGTGACACACTACAGAAACTGGCATACCGCACCAGTGGACAAAACACAGTCCCTTCAAAAGCAAAGGAAACAGCTCTGCTCATAGACTTAGATATCAAATGCATTAATGCTTATCACTCATGCCCACAATTGCAAAAACAACTGATTCCTATAGGGCGGAGTGAACCCTACTGTAAGTAAATTATCTGCAATGATCTTCGAAGTACCTAACTGAAGATGCCGAGGCTGCGTTCTCAAAAGATTTAGAGCCTTTCAAACTCTGGCTACTGAATCCTAAGTCATTAGCACTAAATAGAACCGGTGGTAAAGAATGCCTAACGATAAATACTTAATGAGCTGGAAGTGGCTCTTCTTATTAAGAGATCTAATAACTGTCACTAGTTAATGGCCATGAAAAGGCAATGAAGTACACAGTGAAGGGAATACTTTCGCAGGAAAACAGGGGGATCTTCTAATGCCAAGAATATCAGTCGTGAGCTAGTAAGAAGTCACACCCCGGGGCTGGAGAGATGGCTCAGAGGTTAAGAGCATTGCCTGCTCTTCCAAAGGTCCTGAGTTCAATTCCCAGCAACCACATGGTGGCTCACGACCATCTGTAATGAGGTCTGGTGCCCTCTTCTGGCCTTCAGACATACATGTAGACAGAATATTGTATACATAATAAATAAATAAATAAATAAATAAATATTAAAAAAAGTCACACCCCACACGTACACACAAATACTTTATTATACAACATACATAAGAACTATAAAAGAATAAGTTTAAATATCGGCATCGTAACAAACAGGCGGCAGTTCAACATCCAGGGTGGAGAGAAGGCTGGAAGGAGACTGCGGTGGACCTGGAGGAAGAGGGGTTTCTCGTTAGTTTCCGCAAATCCTGTAGCCACTGTCTATAACATTAGCTGCTACTTCCACCCTAAATTCATTTATCTGACGAATCTCACACTGTATTTTAATAAATAAAGCTTGCCTGAAGATCAAAGAATAAAAGAGCCCCACTGGACAGTCTTACAGACCAGGCAGTGATAACACACACCTTTATTCCCAGTAGCCACACTAGTTTGTCATAGAAATTGGGTCGTGCATGCCTTTAATCCCAGTGGTGCATGCCCTTAATCCCAGCCCTAGAGAGGATTATAAAACAGGAGCCAGCTCTCAGACATACAGTCTCATTCTGAGATTCTCGGAGGGAGGCAGGTTCGCCAGTCCAGACTGAGGTAGAGGCAAGAGCCAGTGGCTGGCTGTTTTGTTTTACTGACCTTCAGGCTGAGCCCCAGATATCTGCCTCTGAGTTTTTATTAATGTGCTACATCACACAACGTGCAGATTTCTTAAATGTAGCAGTGGCCTCTGAGCTGACCTTTATATCAAGAAGTAGGCTAGGCCTTAAAAGTATGTGAACCTACATGTTCTTTAGAGGGTAAGGAAAGTCTAATGCTAAGATAGGACCAACCAACCATCTGTGTCATTGGAGCGGGTGGTCCGATGGTGTCTTCTGACCGCCACTTCCAACTAAGGCCTTAAGCTTTCGGCAGGGAGAAGGTGCTGCCGGGTCTGGACTGCAGCATAGGTGTCTGGCCTTCTGTTAGCCATGGATGGAACCTGGATTGTTCACCTCATCATGGTTACTACAGAGTTCAACTCATGGCCTAAGAAGCTGGATGTTAAATTTCATCTTCTGCTATAAGCAAGGGCTGACCAGATTCCAGAACCACTTCTTTTGGTATCAAAACTTAATGACTGAGGAAAAAGTTTTGATTATTCTGAAATTTTGCCCTAGTAGTCCAAGGGACAGAAGCTACACACAGGCTTGCCTGTTGTCCCCACGGCAACGCAAGTGTCATCTAACGAGTTGGTCACAGCTTTTCGAGAGCGCACAGCTCACTTACCAGATTCCCACGGTAGAAAGGGTGTCTTCAGAGGCGAAGGGGGATCCAGGTGCAGCAGCTTCTTAACCATGTTTTCCTCACTCAGGACCATGAGAGGCACTCCATTCAAGGGGAGATGTGCAATCTGGTGCTCCTCAGGCAGGTCAAAACTCTCAAAATCTGTCACCAAGGGAAGCAACAGGTGTCAGGACAAAGCTCCCTCAGCCCGGTCAGGGCAATGGCAGTGAAGTACATTACGTCAAAATATTCTTCTCCACTACGCAAAACAGAGCCAATTTAATAATACTCAGTTAAGTAAGTTACTGCCTTAAAGTCAATATTACTATAAATATACTCAGCAGAAAGTGTAATTGTGCTGAGTGGTGGTGGCGCACGCCTTTAATTCTAGCACTCAGGAGGCAGAGGCAGGTGGATCTCTGTGAGTTCGAGACCAGGCTGGTCTACAAGAGCTAGTTCCAGGACAGGCTCCAAAACTACAGAGAAACCCTGTCTCGAGAAACCAAAGAATAAAAAAAAGAAGCATAATTGTAACAGTTCAGTTCTTGAAGTCTCTTTAATAGGCTCTGTGATAAAGTATGGCAGATAGCACATAACTATCATGCAAGCACATGGGAGGCTAATGCAGGAGCATCATTATGAGTGTGAAGCCACCCTGAGGTACAAAGCAAGTCCCCATTTTCTGTCAAAGATTCTGTAATAAAATGAGAACTTCTGCACACCAGAAGAATATACTGATGTCACAGAAAAGGGATTTGCCAGGGGCTGGAAAGATGGCTCAGCAGTTAAGAGCACTGGCTGCTCTTCCAGAGAACCCAGGTTCAATTCTCAGCACCCAGAAGGCAGATCACAACTGTCTATAACTCCAGTTCCAGGGGCTCTGATACCTTCACACCAATGCATATAAAATAAACTTGAAAAAATTATTTAAAAAAAAAGGAAGGAAGAAGGAAGGAAGGAAGGAAGGAAGGAAGGAAGGAAGGAAGAAAGAAAGAAAGAAAGAAAGAAAGAAAGAAAGAAAGAAAGAAAGAAAGAAAGAAAGAAAGGACTTGCCATGATCTGAGTTATAGGCGAAGCCAGGATTTTTCCCTGGAAGACAGTTTTCATGTGAAAAGAGAGTATTTGTCTCATAACCTCAGGGAATGAAGAAGTCTATCCACACTTCAAGAAAAGTTTTATCGCCAATAACAGTATTCAGAAATATAAAAAAGGTTAGAAGAGTAACACTCACCTGCAATAGTTAGCATGAAGTTAATTTGAAAATTTCTCTTACATTACTTTAGGCTTTTTAGACTTGCCTTCTCTTTTTGTTTGCTTGAAACAGGGTCTCTCTACATAGCCTTGGCTGGCCTTGAACTCAGAGCTCCACTTGCCTCTGCCTGGGACTGATGGCATGCACCACCAAGCCCAGCTATCCTTGGCCCTTTCTGATGACATCAGAGGTGATATCAAACAATACACCTTTTTGAGACAGGGTCTCTATGTAGCCCTGGCTATCCTGGAACTCACTGTGAAGACCAGGCTGGCCCCGAATTTACACAACAATGATCTGGAGCTTCTGATTTTCCTCAAATCTTTGCTCCTGTTCTCCCCTGACCGAAGGCGATATCCTGACAAGTGATTCCACCTGAGCAAGTCTGTTTATTCAAAGTGACCCAGGCCAAAGAGTCAGTCTCAGAGCCTGGAGCTGCACAATACAGTCACAGGGTAAGAGAATCTCAAGCCGAGGGCATCCCAAAGACCTTACCTAGAGGATTGAATGGGAAGAACTTTTCTATTTCTGGATAGGCGTCATCAGAAGCAGAAACAGAGCTTTGTATCTTAGCTGGCTTCTCAGCGATCTAGAAAAACCCAAGAGAATAAGCGGCTGTTAGAAGTTTGGCCACCTACATGTAACAAGAAGTTGGAGGGCCTCCTCAAGTGATGGCGCCACACTTTCACACCTGTCAGTTCCACGCTATCTTCCAACAAGTCACAATTATCGTTTTCAGGAGTCAAAGAGAGAACTGACTCCGGAAGTTATCCTCCAACCTTGACATGCATGCCATCATGTGTGCAGGCCCTGCCCTCCCCATACACACACACACACACACACACACACAAGCTAAGGGCCTGGAAACGTGACTCACTGGTTAAGAGCGCTTGCTCCTCTTACAGAGATACCAGCACCCGCAGCTATCCGTAACTCCAGTTCAAAGGATGCAATGTCTCTTTACGTCCTCTTCAGGCACATGGTACACTTATATACCATGCAGGCGAACATTCACATACAAAAAGTATTTTTTTTTTTTAAGTTAAGCCAGAAATTTTAGCACCTATCCACATATATTCCCAAGAACACTGAGCAGGGTTAACTCAAGGCTAATGTACTTGGCTGTTCAAACCTAACAGCAGAGTAGACAAGCTTGAGGTATCCCAAAATAGTAGCCAGCTAATGCTGGGAGTCATTTTCACCTTGTAAAGTGTGGTTTTTCTGCCACTATTACCTTAATCATTTGCATGGCTAATATTAACAAGTTTATGTTCCTTAAGTACATGGGATTAAGAAGCAGCAAAATATTCAAAACATCTGAAGAATACTAGGTAGACAATAGCAGTAGGCCAAAACAAATCTGGGGGCTCTGGATCTCCTATGTGTATGCCAGAATTGGGAGGCTGAGGAGTAGCTCAGGCTGGCCGATTTCCAAGTGTGAGAGTGCGGGTGTCCATCAAACCCAATTAAGTACTTCACCCATCTGCTAATTGGCTTCAAACTAGCTGCCTCCTGATGCTGTTAAGGATGGCTGAGGCAAAGGCAGCATTAGCTACTTCTACGAGTTACATTGTAGCCCAAGCCACAGAAAGACAATACTAAAGAGAATTACAGACCAATCTCACTCATGAACATCCATGCAAAAATACTAAATAAAATACAAGCAAATCAAATCCAAGAACACATCAGAACCATCATCCACCATGACCAAGTCAGCTTCATCCCAGAGATGCAGGGATGGATTAACATACAAAAATCTGTCAACGTAATCCATCATATAAACAAGCTGAAATATAAAAACCAGATGATTATCTCATTAGATGCCGAAAAAGCATTTGACAAAATACAATAAATATCCTTTATGATAAAGGTCTTGGAGAGAGCAGAAATACAAGGAACATAGCTAAACATAATAAAGGCAATATACAGCAAGCCAACAGCCAACATCAAACTAAATGAAGAGAAACTCCCAGCGATCCCACTGAAATCAGGAACAAGACAAGGTTGTCCACTCTCTCAATACCTATTCAATATAGTTCTTGAGGTCCTAGCTAGAGCAATAAGACACCAAAGGAAGATCAAGGGGATACAAATTGGAAAAGAAGAAGTTAAACTCTCACTATTTGCTGATGATATGATAGTTTACATAAGTGACCCCAAAAATTCTACCAAGGAACTTCTACAACTCAGCAATGAATCAGGATACAAGATTAACCCAAAAAAATCAGTAGCCCTCCTGTAAAAGAGCTGGGGAAGAAATCAGAGAATCAACACTCTTCACAATAGCTACAAATAGCATAAAATATCTCAGAGTAACTCTAACCAAACAAGTGGAAAACTTGTATGACAAGAACTTTAAATCTTTGAAGAAAGAAATTGAAGAAGACACCAGAAAGTGGTAAGACCTCCCATGCTCTTGGGTAGACAGAATTAATATAGTAAAAATGGCAATCTTACTGAAAGCAATCTACAGATTCAACGCAATGCCCAGCAAAATTCTTCAAAGACCGCAAAAGAATGATACTCAACTTCATTTGGAAAAGCAAAAAATCCAGGATAGCCAAAACAATCCTGGGCAATAAAAGAACTTCTTAAGGCATCACAATCCCTGACTTCAAACTCTACTACAGAGCTACAGTACTGAAAACAACCTGGTACTGGCATAAGAACAGACTGGAGGACCAATAGAACCAAATTGAAGACCCGGATATCAATCCACACACCTTCAAACACCCGATATTTGATAAAGAAGCAAAAAACATCAAATGGAAAAAAGCATATTTAACAAGTGGTGCTGGCATAACTGGATATCAACATGTAGAAAAATTGAAAATAGACCCATATTTATCACCATGCACAAAACTCAAGTCCAAATGGATCAAAGACCTCAATATAAAGCCAGCCACACTGAACCTTATAGAAGAAAGAGAACGTGGGAATACACTTGAACACAGTGGCACAGGGAACCACTTCCTAAATTTTAGATTCCTCTATTGAGAGTTCTCTGTTTAGGTCTGTATTCCTTTTTTTTTTTTTTAATTGGATTATGTCATCTTTTGGTGTCCAATTTCTTGAGTTCTTTATATATTTTGGAGATCAGACCTCTGTCTGATGTGGGGTTAGTGAAGATCTTTTCCCATTCTGTAGGCTGTCGTTTTGTCTTTTTGACCATGTCCTTTGCTTTACAGAAGCTTTTTTCAGTTTCAGGATAATAACAGCTTGAATTTTACAGGAAAATGGATGGAACTAGAAAACATTATTTTGAGTGAGGTAACCCAGACACAGAAAGACAATTATCACATGTACTCACTCATAGGTGGTTTTTAAGCATAAAGCAAAGCCAGCCTACAAACCACAATCCCAGAGAACTTAGACAACAATGCGGACACTAAGAAACGTACATAGATCTAATCCACATGGGAAGTAGAAAATAGAAAAAGACAAGATCTCCTGAGTAAACTGGGAGCATGGGGACCTTGGGGTTGGATTAAAGGGGGTAGGGGAGAGGCAGGGAGGAGAGCAGAGAAAAATGTAGAGCTCAATAAATATCAATTTAAAAAAGAAAGAGAGAGAGAGAGAGCACTTGCTGATTTTCCAAAGGGGCTGGATTCGGTTCCTTGCACCCACATAAGGCAGCTCACAACTGCCTGTACCTCCAGTTCCAGAGGACCCAGCGCCCTCTTCTGGACTCCTCGAGTGCTCACACACATGAAGTTTTCATGCACATCCATACACATATGAGACTAAGCCTTTTTTAGTGCTAAAGCATGTACACGCATGTCATCTTCATACCCCACACTCACCTGCTTCACGGTGGAAGCTGGCTGTTTTTGTTTGAGAGGCCTATTAGTCTTCACTGGCTTTTCTGTGACCCTGTTGACAGTTCCCAAAGCCTTTCTGTTGGCTTTAGGCAAGGCCGGAGCATCGAACACTTTGCCAGCTTGAGGCACTGAGACCTGCAATTTCCCATCTAACGCCTTGACTGTTGAAAAAGTATAACCACAAGAATATTAGAGGCTCAGTGGGTAAAGCTGCCAAACCTGACCACCTGAGTTCAATCCCCAGATCCCACACAGTGTAAGGGGAACTGACGGCCACAGGTTGTCTTCTGACCTCCACAGGCACCCATGGAATATGTATGCCCCAAACATATACAAATAAAGGTAATAAATATAGTGTTCTTAAAGATTAAACCATATAAATATCTCATCAACCCAATTCTCACCCACAAACCCATTGCTTCATTTTTGGCAGTGGTTTAGTACACTTTTTTTTTTTTTTTTTTTTGGTTTTTCGAGACAGGGTTTCTCTGTAGTTTTGGAGCCTGTCCTGGAACTAGCTCTTGTAGACCAGGCTGGTCTGGAACTCCCAGAGATCCGCCTGCCTCTGCCTCCAGAGTGCTGGGATTAAAGGCGTGTGCCACCACCACCCAGCAGCACACTCTTAAATAACTTCATTAAGACTATAAAGGAAGACCTCTGTGAGTCTGAGGCCAGCCTGGTCTACAAGAGCTAGTTACAGGGCAGGCTCCAAAGCTACAGAGAAACCATGGGGGGGGCGGGGAGATAATGTCGGGCGGTGGGGGCACATGCCTTTAATTCCAGCACTTGGGAGTCAGCACTGTTTACACAGAGAAACCCTGTCTCGAAAAGCCAGAAAGGGAAAAAAAAAAGACAATAAGCATGAAAATATAACAAACCTGACGCCAATCAGCCACAAAGGACACTCGAGGCCACGCCCATTATCCACTCAACACCTGTGTATTCAAAGGCAGCCCATACTCACCACCAGACCCCAGCTTCAACCCATCCTTAGATGCCAAACGGCTGCCCGGTTCTTCATTATCCTTATCAACAAAAATCAGAGTAGCCATCATGGATTACTCTAGGGGAGAGACTTACATATCAGTTTGGGGAAGGCATGAAGAGATAAGTACCAACAGAGACCAAGATTGGCTAAGGGTACATGTGCGCACACACACACACACACACACACACACACAAATTACAATTAAGCTGGTGAAGCCAACAGGCTTTATCCAGATCTTAACTTTTCAAGCCAGGGTCAGAAATACTAAACTCCTAAAGAGAAGGCAGTTGAAGTTGGCACCCATCAAAACTGTCTCCGGGCTGTAATCTCAGCGCTAGGGAAGAGACAGAAGGATCAGATAATCAAGACTGGTCTCAGAGACCTAACAAGTTCGAGACCACAAACTGTTTGAAACCCTGAAGAGGGAGGCGGGGAAGAAGGAAAATGAAACCAGCGTCGCCGCGGGTCGAGCACGCCAAGGGTGCCCAGGGACGCGGGGCCGAGTGAGGTTCAGGTTGACCCTGCTTCGGCCTCCAGTCTGCCCGCCCCCCACCCCACCCCTCACCCCAGCTCACCCGCGACACCCTAACAGCTAGACTCACCCAAGACTGCACCACCAACGATCCCGCACACCGCGGTTTAAAACACAACTCGCGCCTCAATTGGTCCATCCGAGAGGAGGCGGGGCCTGGAGTCTGAGAGCCAATGAGAGCAACCGAAGATTTCAGCCACCGCTCCACCGCCACAGACACGCACACCCCCACCCACACCTGCCTCTCTCTCCCAGGAATTAAAAAACTACGATCTTACATTATCCAAAACTACTGATGGGCTTTTTGTTTTCCACGGTGTGGACCTGCGAGAAGGCACTGGCCCAATAACAAGAACAACTTTAAACATTTACTTTACTTTAAACATTAAAATCTTTTTTTTTTTTACAACAGGGTTTCTTTCATGTGACCCAGGCTGTCCATGAACTAGCTATGTGGTGGATGATGACTGCTGATCTCCCAAAGGCTGGGATTACTGTACCACCAGTCCAGGCTTACTTTTTATGCTTTTGGCTTGTTTAAGACAGTCTTTTACTGCGCAGCTCAGGTTTGTCTGGAACTCACTAGCCCAGAAATGCTGAAATTAGAGTAGAAAGAGTGGATTCTCTAGGAGACAAGCATACACGTTAGTTACTGGCTAAAAAGGCTAAAAAGCATCGATAGAGACCAAACTTCATCCAGAACACACGTGCACAAAATCTTAGAGTAAACTAGAGAAACCAAGAGGCTTTTTCTAGACCTTAAATCTTCAGGTCAAAGTCGGAAGCCCTAAACTACTAAGAAGATGGTTTGGGTCTGCCCACATCAAAACAGTCTCCAAGGCTGGAGAGATGGCTCTTGTGGAGGACCCTGGCTGCCCTGGAACTCACTATGTAGACCAGGCTGGTCTTGAACTTAGAGAGATCCACCTGCCTGTGTCTCCAGAGTAGTAGTTATTTCTGCTTATTTTTGAGTATTGTGGAAACTCGACAGGTTTGAAGACAAATGGAGGTCATTTGAGAACCCAGGTCTTCTGGTTGAAATAAACACTGTTAATATCATTGGAACCTTTTCCTACCTACACCTTTTTTCTATGTGTGTTTGATTACAGTTAATGGGAGTAAAGATTCCTTAGTCTGTTTGAGCACTCTCTTCAATGATGGGTCAGTTCCCATGTCAGTAGTTTTGTATGTATATTCCTGGGAACATTATAAAGTTTCGTGATAGTAGGAAATATGTCCTAGGATTTTCACCCATTCCCTCCTGCTGGATATTTGGATTCTTTCCAAAACAGCGATGAAAGCCGTACCGTGCCACAAGAGACTCTGCTGTGTGAGTTCCATAGGAATAAAATAGCAAAAATAGCAACAACAACAACAACAAAAAAATAGCGCAACGCCTTTAATCCCAGCACTCAGAAGGCAGACGCAGATCCCTGTGAGTTCAAGGCCAGCCTGGTCTACAAACCAAGTTCCAGCACAGCTGGGGCTACAAGAGAAACCCCGTCTGGCACAATAACAAAAAGCAAATTTTCAAATCACTAACCAAATCCTGCATCTCACTGAGAGTCTTCCCCTCTCTCCAGACACATAAGGATTCCTTTGGTTCCTCAGAACCAATAGATTCGGCTGAGCCTCAGGAGCGCTGCATAAATGATGCTGTCTACCTAGACAGCAGCTGTCTGTCAGCTAAAGGGATTTTTCAAAATGAAGAAACCGGGCATAGCAACACAACACCTTTAATCCCACCCTTGGAAAGCTGAGGCAAGTGGATCTCTGTGAGTTCAAGGACAGCCTGGTTTACACAGCTCCCGTAGCCTGCCAAGACTACATAGCGAGGCCTTGTCTCCAAAAGAAAAAGAAATATTCAAAGAGAAGTGGAGGATACACCTTGTTCTTCTCAAATGTCATAGGCAAAAACTTTGGTGCTGATAAAATTTAAGGAATGTACGTTTATTTTGAAACGTTTCCCCCAATTTTTGGGGGGAGGGGGCGGGGCTATGTAACACTGTAAAATACAGGACTGCCTTTCACGTGTACAGTTAAGAATTTGCACTGGGATCCATCTTTTTACACCTTAAATCTGTTTCCAAGCAAGGTGATGGTCCTAATGAATATGTACCTTGAGTTCCCTTTAAATTCACGCAACAGCCGGGCGGTGGTGGCGCACGCCTTTAATCCCAGCACTCGAGAGGCAGAGGCAGGCGGACCTCTGTGAGTTCGAGGCCAGCCTGGTCTACAAGAGTTAGTTCCAGGACAGGAACCAAAAGCTACGGAGAAACCCTGTCTCGAAAATCCAAAAAAAAAAGGGGGGGGCTGGAGAGATGGCTCAGAGGTTAAGAGCATTGCTTGCTCTTCCAAAGGTCCTGAGTTCAATTCCCAGCAACCACATAGTGGCTCACAACCATCTGTAATGGTGTCTGGTGCCCTCTTCTGGCCTGCAGGCATACACACAGAATATTGTATACATAATAAATAAAATAAATAAATATTTTAAAAAAAAGAAAAAGGAAAAAAAAGAAATTCACGCAACAAACATTTACTCTACACCTGTTAAAAGCAGAACACTATGCCAATCATGAAAAAGAAGAGTCTAACTTGAGGAGGAGGAAAATAAAGACAACACCCCGGCCCCACTCCCACCCTTACTGTTCCTTCTCTGCCCTATTCCTTTTATCCCCTTAATCTAATCTGTTTTCTTCTTGCGTCTTCTTCTAAATCTTGCTGCTTCTTATTAAACCACCAGCACACAAAAGTTTTGCTTTTGAAAAGAAATCCCTATAAATTCCCACAGCTTCCGCATAGACACTCTCTAATTCCTTGAGAAGTTTTCTCCCTTTCTCACCAACAGGAACCTGAGGAAAAATTCCTCCTTGCCCAGAAAGTTCTATAATTCCTCTGAGGAAGCACTCTTTGGCTTTGACTTGCCGAATTAAATCTTCACAATCTATAACTTCGGACCCTTCTCCTGAGGTGGGGATCTTAGCTATTTTCATCTGTATCTGAAAAGAAATTCATGTGAGGGAGAAGTGTAAATAACCACAAGGCAGCACAAAGAAAAATTTCCAGGGAATGACTAAGAAGTCAAGAGAGCTTGCTGTTCTTGCAAAGGATCCCGGGTTGGGTACTCAGCATCTATATGGTGGCTCCCGATATATATACTCATACATACGTACACATTTCCAGTTCCGGAGGATCTGATGCCAATGATGTACAAACTCAGGTAAACTCATACACCTAAAAGAAACCCAATAATTGGGAAAGAAAGAAAGGAAGGAAGGAAGGAAGGAAGGAAGGAAGGAAGGAAGGAAGGAAGGAAGGAAGGAAGGAAGGAAGAAAGAAAAGTCCGCTAAAATCTCCTATTCAAGTAGTTTGTTGAGTAGTTTCTGTTTTATGGGGGACTATTTAAGTTTGTTTGGGATAGGATCTTACTATGTCACTGGCCTGGAATTCAAAGATCCGCCTGTGTCTCAGAGATTAAAGACGTGAGCCATTACGCCTACCTTTTTGGTTTTTTCAGTAAATATGTTTTGTTAAAATTCTACTGTTCTAGAAGTAGAACAGTGTTCCCTGTGCGGGGCACAAAGCTGCACTGCCACCGTCTTCCTGCAGGGTGCACAACGAACTACTTGCATGAACCGCCTGCTTCTTTAAAACAACAAAATAGCCCTGGCCAAGCACTGGGGAGTGCGCATGTGCCGTTCTTCCGGAAATTATCGCTGGTCTGCCGGAAAAAGGGCAGGGAACCCGGAAGTAAACATTACCGGATCGCTTCGTTCGTGGCGGATGGTTTTGGTGTGCTCTGGGCCGGACTGGGTAAGTTAGGGTTCCGAGATAGAGGGAATGAACTGGGGACTCTGAGGAGAGGGCATTCCCTGCAGTGCGTCCTCGCGGTGACGAGCCGCCGTGGGACCGCGGACCCGGGGGAAGACTACCGCCCAGGGCGCAGGCGCTACCCTCGCGTCCAGCGGGACAGAGTCCTGGTCACAGTGGGGCGGACATCCTGAGCGGCTTTTACCCAAGCTGACGCCTCTGTCCCCAAAAGAAAGCCTTTGAGCTTCAGTTTTCTCGTGAACAGGGATGGTCTTATTTGGGGGAGGTGATGCGAGAGTAAAATTAGAATGTCTGTGTTATATTCAGTGAATTTGAGTCGTCACCGGTCCAACCTGTAGGCCCCTCCGCAAAACAGTGTAATCTACTGACAGAACTTAGGTCTATCTTAACCTTGAATGTGGCAAGCCTACACTCCAGTGGCCTGTGGTATGTAACGTGATTTAAAGGACCTACAATAAAGTCAGCCTTGGACTTGAGACCTGTCTCTCTCACTGATGTGTTGTTGGCTGGCGGTATTAACCTCCGCAGACTTGTTTCCTCACTGTAAAATAGGGTTGCTGTGAAGATTAGGTGACGGTGTGTCTGGTAAATTAAAGAAATGTTAATTGCCAAAACGAAGGTGATTAAATCTCTGAGTGTCCACTTTTGCCTCCCAGTATACTTAGGCAACCACCGATTTCTAATACTTCTGTTTTTATTTTTAAATTCTATTTTATTTTAATTATTTGTATAAGTAGGTGTGTGGGCATGTGCCCTTGTAAGTACATGCGCAGCCTTCTTGGATCCCATGGAGCTGTAGTTGGAAGACAGTTGTGAGCCCCCTGATGTAGGAGCTGAGAGCTGAACTATGATCCTCTCCAGGAGCAGTAGGTACCCTTAGCTCCTGAGCCATCTCTCCTGCCCCTTAGACAGACTTCTACAGAGAAGCAGGCACGGTAGGTGGCACATGCCTCCAAAACCAGTACTCGGGAGCTAGAGTCAGTAGGCTCAGAAGTTTATCCTGTGCTGCGTAATGAGTTCAGGGGCAGCCTAGACTGTGGGATATCCTGTCTCGGAACAAACAAACAAAATTCTATATATATTTTCGGTGGGTCAAACACAGAAGAGAACGTTTTGAACAGCACCATTGATTTCTAGTCATTAAGCATTTAGCATTGACAAAGAGTTGTGTAAATATCCATGGACCGCAGGAGGAAGGCTAAGAAAGTCTGTGGGGTGTGAGGATGGGTCAGTCAGCTAGTTGTGAGGCTAGAAGCTGGTGCTAGACCTTGGCTGCTGTATTCGTCCTTACAGTAAGACTGACAGCATCCTTTGACTGTTCACTGTGACGATCACTAGTTGCCAGTGACTGTTGAGACCGGAAATGTAACTGGTCCAAACATGTGTAAAACCCATAACAGCTTTTAAAGCTAAGTTGGTTTTTTGGTTTTTGTTTTGTTTTCTAGGTTATTGGAAGTTGAAATTAGACTGTGTTGGGAATATTTAGTAAAGATATTTGCCAGGTGGTGGTGCCACACACCTTTAATCCTAGCGGCTTGGGAGGCAGAGGCAGGCAGATCTCTGTGACTTTAAGGCTAGCCTGGTCTACAGAGTGAGTTCTAGGATAGCTGAACCTACACAGAGAAACCCTGTCTCAAAAAACAAAACAAAAAAGGAAAAAAAATTCTATGAAAAGTAGTTTATTTCCTTTTGTATATGTTTGTGTCAGAGTCTTGCTATGTAGACCAGGCTAGCCTTTCAGATACAGTCCTCCTGGGTTATGGGCACTACCACCAATGGCCCTTTTTATTTCTTTAATATTGTTACTCAAAACCAAAGAATTACTTAATGTTGTTGGCATTACTTTTCTCTGGGATCATACTGCTTTGGAGAGATTTTGAGCTTGAGCAATGGGGCGTTTGATCAGATTTGTATTTTGAAAAATTAAGCTGTGCAGTATGTAAAAAGATTAATTGGGCAGAATTAGAAGAGACTGGTAAGTCTCAAAAAAATCACAACATGTACTAAAGTGGAAACATTCAGCATCAGAGGAATAGGTAAATAGCAGTGATATTCAGAAAGTAAACATAATTGTTAGTAAGCTGAAATACATAAATATTTAGTAAGCCAAAATAGAAAGAAGAGCTGTCAATGAAAGGAGCCTGGGTTCCACAGGGAGGACCAGGAGTTTAAGGCATGCTATGTACAGGCACCCCTGAGGCTCCTAGGTAGAGATGTCCTAACACAGTTGGTTATGTGGATTTGAAGATCCAATGAAAGTTCTGAGCAGAGAAATAATGTGGAGCCTAGTAGTGGGGTACTGCTCCTCCAGATCCTTGGAAGCTGGTACTGGTTAGGGTGATGAGTGAGGCTCTGACTGCCACATGGAATCAGTCTAAATAAATATATCAGTCTCTAAGTAAAAATAGATGAGCCTACAAAGGAGTCCAGAACAAAAAAGGAGTACACGAGAAACCAGAGACATGTTGTAGAAGCCAAGGAATTAGAATCTACGACAAAAGGAAAAAACAGAACTGAAAAATGTCCAGTTAGTGTTTAGCACATTGATTAACATTAATTTAGTTAATGTAGCGGTAGGTTTCATTGGCATGGCTGGGAACAGAAGCAAAGTCAGAGTGACTGGGGGTGAGGAGGGCACAGGGTGTAGAAACAGAGACCCTATGAATATAGGTGTTTTGGTGGGGGCTAGGCATTCCTGAATATAGACCAACCCATCTATATTTTCTTTCTGACAAGGTCTTATGTAGCATGGGTTGGTCTTGAACTCCCTATAAAGCTTCTGATCCTGTATTCACCTCCAGATTGCTGGATCACAGGTGTACACCACCACACCTGGTTCTTGCAGAACTGGGGATCCACCTTCCCTGCATGCTAGGCAAATGCTCTATCAACTGAGGCTTCATCCCCTGCCCCTAAACACTAGTAATTATTAAGACATTGGGCCTTCATGGGAAGCAGTGATGGGCTCTTTATTTTTTTGACTATGGTAGAAAAGTTCAAGACACACAGGAGGGCTAATTGAGGAATATCTGTATTAAAATCTTTGACACATTAGATTTTGTATACATGGCTTTCTCCATTTGTAAATTGGAGCTTTGAAAGAACTGGTGCAGAGAATATGTAAAAACTGTTTTGTTTTTTTCAGATATAGGGTCTCACTATATAGCCTTGGGTAGCCATGGTTTCTGTGCATAGAACAGGCTAGCCTCCAATTCCCAGGGATCCACAGGCCTCTGCTTTCCAAGTACTGGGATTGAAGTTGTACATTTCAATGCCCATTTTGTAGAGCCTTTTGAGGAAGAGAAAGAGTGCCTTAGAACCAGTGAGATGGCCCAGCAGGTAAAGGCACCTGCCACCAAGCCTCATGACCTGTTTCATCCCTGGGACCCTCAGGGTGATTGAAGATCCAGCTCCTACAAGTTTACCTCTTACCTCTCCATACGTGCCATGGCATACACAATCCCTGCCGCACGCCTCCACACACATACACACAAGACAAATAAAATGTAATTTAAGCATGTAAAGATCACCTCCTTTACAGGCACTTTGAAAGAATAAGAGTGTGTGAGACTGGGCACTGCTGTTTTGTGTGTGCAAGGACCCAGTTTTGATCATACCACCACATAAAGTTTGAAAAGTCAGAGGGAGGAAAAAGAGAAGGAGAGAGAAACCCTGATGAAACTCACAGTGTATATCAATAGCACACAGTGTAGTGGTCTCATGGCTATATTCTAAAGACCTCCTTCACTGTAAAAAGTTCCTTCCCTTTTTAGAGGAAGCCAGTTCATCATGTCGGCAGCAGCCGTAGATACAGTTAATGCCACGCCCCTTTCGGGGTCAAAGGAGATGAGTTTGGAGGAGCCAAAGAAGATGACCAGAGAAGACTGGAGGAAAAAGAAGGAGCTAGAAGAGCAGAGAAAACTGGGCAATGCTCCAGCAGAAGTTGACGAAGAGGGAAAGTAAGTCGCTTCTTACGTGATCTGTTCAAGTCCACACCCACTGCACCAGGCTCAGCCTTTGCTTGGGCAGGAAACTGCCCTTTACTAGTTACAGAATTTTTATTCTTCTTTCTTTTTTTATCAGACTCCTATGTATATGGTTTAGTAATCAGGTAATATTGAAGAGCTTATAATGCATAGCAATTGTCCTTTTTTACCTTTTTTCACTCCCCAGGCTAGAGTAGCTACTTTTATATCTTTTCATTTTGAGTTTTTCACATCTCTGAATAATAATGCCTGTGTGATTATTTTAATCAGTTGGCTGTAGACAGTAGTTTGACTTCTAGCTCAGATAGACGGGGCTCTCTAACCCCTTCCTGTTGTCCTCTGTCTCCATTCAGGTGTTTCATGAGTCTCAGCATCTTGATTAGACTGCTCCCCGCTGTAATGACTTAGATCTTTAGTTCTTCTGTAGTGGAGATAGCAACGGTCTTCCCTTCCCCATCCCACTGCAAGATTTCTCTTTTTGGCTTCTGTGCCCACTACCTTTGTGATTAAAATGTCATTCTGCTTTACAGTCTTACTTAAATTTTATTACAGAGATATCAACCCTCATATTCCTCAGTACATCTCTTCGGTTCCATGGTACATTGATCCATCAAAAAGGCCCACATTAAAGCATCAGAGACCACAGCCAGAGAAACAGAAGCAGTTCAGTTCCTCTGGGGAATGGTATAAGAGAGGTGTAAAGGAGGTATGTGGTGACCTGTGTGTCCTTTTGTGGGTGGAGAGTGTGTGTGAAGAACTTAGGAACCTTTAATGTGATGCTGTTTAAAGTGGGGAGGAATTCTGTGACCCTGGTGTTGAAATTCACAGTGTATTCGATGTTAGTTACAGTCTTCTACATGAATTTTATATTATTGAAATCCTTAAACTTGGTCATCTTAGAACATGAAGATTACCTGGTTTTCTTTTTAACAAATGAAGTCATTCAGTAGACAAGATAGTGAAAGCAAAAGTGATTTCTAAATGACTGATAAATAAGATGTCTGTTTTGTTTTTCTCTGTCCTTTAATAGAATTCTATAACTACCAAGTACCGCAAAGGGGCATGTGAAAATTGTGGGGCCATGACACACAAGAAGAAAGACTGCTTTGAGGTACGATCAGTCCTGAGCCTGTTGGGAAACTCTCAGCAAGCCTTTTGTTTTCTCCTTGTCAGAGATCTTCTGTTTTCCTAAAATTAATTTAGCAAAATAAAAATTAATTTGCAAGAAATTAGTCCAGCATCGTCAAAGTTTACTGCCCAAAGTCTGCCTTATAATTAAATTTAGAGACTAAAACTCCACAGCATGGGCGGAGATATGGCTCAGCGGTTAAGAGCTCTGCCTGTAATGTGAGAGGTCCTGGGTTTGATTCTCAGTGGAGACAGGGTGGCTCTCGGCTGTCTGTCCTGAGGTCCTGCACCCTGTTGTGGTATGAAAAAAAAAATGTGCTTAGATTAAAACTCCACAGCCTGTCCAAGCCAACTGTAAAAGTTGCATGAAATCTTCTGTGCTGCAAGTTCTTAGGAAAAGATCTGCTGTCTTTCAGAGGCCGAGGCGGGTTGGAGCAAAGTTCACAGGCACTAACATCGCCCCAGATGAGCACATCCAGCCCCAGCTGATGTTTGACTATGATGGGAAGAGGGACCGCTGGAACGGCTACAATCCGGAAGAGCACATGAAAATCGTTGAGGAATATGCCAAAGTTGACCTGGTGAGCCAGTTGACTGCCTTTCTACTTTGCTAGGGAAAATCCAAGGCTTTCTAACCTGGCAAGGCTTTCCCACGTCTCGGGGCACCGTGTTTATAGCAGCATGTCTATTTCAGTGGTGAAGACAGTGTGGTGCCCTGCTTGGCAGCAGTTTCTCTCCCTCTTTCCCGTGGACAGGGTCTCTCTATATGGTTCTAGCTGTCCTGAAACTTACTGTGTATACCAGGTTAGTTTTGTCTCCCAAATGCTGGAATTAAAGACAAATGCCACCACACCTTACTGACAGCAGTTTCCTGAGTCTTTTATTCTTTAGTCCCAGTGTGACCAAAGGTACTAGACATGTAAGAACAGACTGACATCCAGATCTTCTATTTGTTTGTTTGTTTGTTTGTTTGTTTGTTTGTTTGTTTGTTTGGGGGCAAAGCCTTACTATGTAACCCAGGCTTGCCTAGATCTCACTATGCAGATCAGGCTAGCCTACAACTCAGAGATCCACCCATCTCTGTCTCCTGATAAGAATATCCTGTCCCAGGATGGAAGGTGTGCAGTACCACACCTAGCTGCTTTTGACTTTTTGAAGATCTGAGGTCTTTGCCCCTAGACCACAGCGTGTGTCTAACACTGCTTTATGGTGCTCCACGTACCAGGGAAGAATAGCTAACCTGTTCAGAAACTGCATTTTAATCTAACTTCAGGTTTTTGAGTTTTTTTTAAATATTTGATGTGTGTGTGTGAGAGAGAATATAATTTTTTAAAGGTTTATTTATTATGTACAGTGTTCTGTCTGCATATATGCCTGCACGCCAGAAGAGGGCACCATATCTCACCATAGGTGGCTGTGAGCCATCATGTGGTTGCTGGGAATTGAACTCGGGACCTCTGGAAGAGCAGTCAATGTTCTCCAGCCCGTTTTTGTTTTTAAACAATGGTTTTACCTTCTTAGCCAAATTCCTTAAAAATAGTAGTCTATTCTGCTTTTTTCTTAAGGAATTACAGATTATATTTAAAATCATGAGTTTTGTTTTGGGGGCCAGCTTCTATCTTATTTTGTTTTTATTTTGAAGGGTTATATGTAACCTGGCTGACCTTGAACTCCCTATGACTATAATTATATAGCCAAGGATGGGGCTGAGCCTCTACTTCCAATATGCTGGGATTGTGAACATGTACCACCATGCCTGGCAAGATCATGCAGTTGCTCATAAAGATCTAGATCTCATGTTTTCAGGAGCATTGAAATATGTAGTAACCTGAGCCTACCCAAGAATAATCAGCCCATAGCTGGAGGCTGCAGCATCTCGCACTGTTGCCAGGGCTCGCTCTCTGCAGTTTACCAGTGCTGTCACCTGGTCTGCTTGCATCAGGGCTCGCTCACGCAAGGGTCTAACTCCCCACAAACCCTTCACTTGGTGCTCTAATGTCCATTTCTGAAACCACTAAAATCACTTACTTTAAATGTTGTAAGTAAAATTTAAATGTCTTTATTTTTTTAGGCAAAACGAACGTTGAAAGCTCAGAAACTGCAAGAAGAGTTAGCATCTGGAAAATTAATGGAACAAGCTGTAAGTAAAGACACAAGATATTCAGACAAAACACTCATATTCAGACCCTTGAAAACAGTGGTTCTCAAGACCTATAAGTTATGACCCATGTGGGGGTTGAGTGACCCTTTCGTAGGGCTCGCTAAGACCAGCAGAAAACACAGATATTTATATTAAAATTCACAACAGTAGCTAAATTACAGTTGTAAAGTAGCAACAAAAGTAATTTTATGGTTGGGATCACCACAACATGTGGAACTGTATTAAAGAATCACAGCATTAGGAAGGTTGAGAACCACTGCCTTAAAGCAAAGAAATGAAATATAGAACAAGAATCCATTTTCTACATCTTTGGTTAGGGAGGAACTGAACTTCTGTCTTCATTCCCTAAGCACTGGGGTTGTAGGGGTGCACTGCATGTGTCAGGCCTTCACTCTTAAAATAGCATTTATTAAGACCTCAGTAACAATACTAGCTACCGTATAATTTAGTGATATATGAAAAAAATAGATGACCATCACAGAAAAAGACTCATAATACCAGGTTTCTTTTTTTCTGACTTTACATATGTTCTGTGGTGGAGTTTGAACCCAGGTTACAAGCATCTTGTCTTAGGGTTTCTATTGCTGTAAAGAAACACCAGACAGGATTTCTCTGTAACAGCCCTGGCTGTCCTGGAACTCATTCTGTAGACCATGTTGGCCTCAAACCCAGAAAAATCCACGTCTCTGCCTCCCGAGTGCTGGGACTAAAGGTGTGCATAGCAACTCTTTTTTTATTTTGTTTTGTTTTGGTTTTCTTTTTTTTTTTTTTTAAGATTTATTTATTATGTATATAGTGTTCTGTCTGCATGTATGTCTCCAGGCCAGAAGAGGGCACCAGATCTCATTACAGATGGTTGTGAGCCACCTGTTGTGGTTGCTAGGAATCGAACTCAGGACCTCTGGAAGATCCAGTGCTCTAAACCTCTTGAGCCAGCTCCCCAGCTCCTCATGACAACTCTTATAAAGAAAACATTTAATTGAGGTGACTTTCTCATAGTTTCAGAGGTTTGGTCCATTATCATTGACAGGGAGCATGACGGCATACAGGCAAATGTGGTATTAGAAAGACAGCGGAGAGTCCTGTATCTTGCAGGCAACGGCGAGTTGACTAGGACACTGGATAGTATCCCGAGCATAGGAAACCTTAACAAGGCCACACCTGCTCCAACGAAGCCACACCTCCTAACAGTACCACTCCCTATGAGAGATGATGGGCTCTACATTCAGAATACCACTTCCTGACAGCATTTTCTATTTGGACTTGATTTTTTAAAAAACTAGTAACGTTTGGGGCCAGTAAGAAGGCTCAGTGGGAAAAGGAACTTGCCGTGCAAGCTTGGCAACTTGGGTTTAAGCCCCGGAACCCATATAAAGATGGAAGGAGATTACTAATTTCTCGGGCTTGTCCTCTGACCTTGACACGTACACAGTGGCATGCGCTGACCCAATTCTACATGAATAAAAGGAAAACTAGTCAGGTTTAATGAACATGAAGCAGCTAATGACTAAAACAAATATAATGGGTATTTGTTGGGTTCTTTGGTCATCTTAAACTTCCTGTTACCTTGTGTGATTGTAATCCTATAGCAGGAGGCTGGAGAGGTGACTCAGAGGTTAAGAGCACTTGAGTTCAGCTCCCAGCACCCACATCTGGCAGCTTACAACTGCTTTTGACCCTAACTCCAAGCAAGCCAAGTGTTCTCTTCTGACCTCCAAGGGAACGCACACACCTGTGCCTGTACACACACTACACATGAAAGACATCCTGTATCAATAAAATGTGTTTGTTTTCTGGTTTTGTAGACAGTAATAAAATTAAGTGTTCACAATAGCACACTTGTTTCAGAATATATGTGCTCAGAACAAGTGAGAAGTCTGAGAGCTTATTGAGTTGAAGTGAAGCAGCCTCCCTTCCATCCTGCCCTCCCTCCTTCTCTCTGGTGCTACGGATCAAACCCTAGGCATGCACTGTCCCACTCACCTATACTACACCTGTTTATATGTTTGTAAAATGCTAAGCAATCAGTAAATTAAGTGGAAGGGACTTACAAATGGTTTTCCTGCTTTCCTGATGCAGAATTCTCCAAAACATCAGTGGGGAGAAGAGGAACCCAATTCTCAGATGGTAAGGCACGCTTGTCTTTTCTGGCTGCATCTTCTGTTTTGTTTCGGTGGCTCGTAGTTGTGGTAGTCATATCAGTAGCCCTAAGTCACACAGATAATCCTTTGTTTAAAAGGAAGGAAAACAAGAACTCAGTGCTGTGACTTTCTGCTTAGTTCTCTCACCCCCCATTCTTGCTTTTAGGAAAAGGATCATAACAGTGAGGACGAGGATGAAGACAAATATGCAGATGATATTGACATGCCCGGGCAGAATTTCGACTCTAAGAGACGCATTACTGTTCGGAATCTCAGGATTCGTGAAGATATTGCAAAAGTAAGTCATGTCAATCTGTAGCTCTGACAGATCGTGTTTTCACACCTTCCTCTGCATGTGCAGTGTCTGTGCGGTTTGGTTACCATGACTAGCGTCACTCCAAAGGACAGTAGCATGTGCTTTTTACTGTACTGGAATCATACATGGATGTCGGGTTGCTCAGAACCCACTCCTGCCCTGCTGAGCCGTTTATTGTTATAAATAAATGTTAATTCAGTCTTTAAATGTTTTTTCTTCTAGTATTTGAGAAATTTAGATCCAAATTCTGCCTATTATGATCCAAAAACTAGAGCGATGAGAGAGAATCCCTATGCCAATGCAGGAAAAAATCCAGATGAGTAAGTATCCGGTTAACTTTATGGACTTCAGAGTAGGGGGTGCTAATCTTTCTAATTTGATTTTGTGAATGAGTTTTTCTTAATGGGGAACAATTTCTGAAAACTATTTAAAATCTGTGCTTACAGAGTGAGTTACGCTGGAGATAACTTTGTTAGATACACTGGAGACACCATTTCAATGGCTCAAACACAATGTAAGTATTAATTTTATACCAGGGCATTTTATATGAACTTTAGAGCTGAGAGCCAGCGAGGTGGCTGGGGTGACTGCCATCAGGTAGTTCTGTCCCCAGTGTCTCCATGGTGGATGGAGAGAACCAAGTTATCCTCCTACCCGACATATGTTCTGTGGTATAAGTGATCACACATTTGCACACCCAGATAAATAAAGGTAAAATAACGAAATTGGGTGTTATAAAACAAGCATGATGGTATATGTCTATGACCCTACTACATAGGACACTGAGACAGGAGGATCGCCACACGTTTGAGGCAACTCTAAGAAAAATCCAGCAGAAAGAAAAGATAGGGGGAGTACTGTTAGCAGTTACTTAAAGCTTGCTTTAAAAAAAAAAATGCAGTGAGCTAGCAACTCATTGAGATACTTTGAATTGCCCTAGTGTTTGCTTGGGAAGCCTACGACAAGGGATCTGAAGTACATCTCCAGGCAGATCCTACAAAACTAGAGCTGCTTTATAAGTCCTTCAAGGTCAAAAAGGAAGACTTCAAGGAGCAGCAGAAAGAAAGCATCCTGGAAAAGGTACCGCTAAAAAAACCACTTTACTTTTTGCTTAAGAAGCATTCAATTTGGTATGCCATCCAAAGAGTCCTTTTTAACCCATAGGCATAGTCCTGTCCTTCTGCTGACTTAGCTGGTATAGACTTCTGCAGCTATCATGCCCCCTCCTCAAGATGTGGTCCTGAAGATAAATGTCTGTTATTTCTCTCACTGCTTCATGTCAGCTGGGTCCCCTGACTGTTCAAGACTGCATCACATTGTCTTGTCTTCCCACAGCCTAGCCCAGCTGTCTAAAATACTTTCTTAGAGTTCTGGGGCACAGCTAAAAATTGTGTGCCCCAGTGCACAAAATACACCTTTGCTTTCGTCACATTGTGAGCTTCCCATTGGTGGAAGAAAGTGACAGTCATATGCAGATTTAGGGATGGAGAAATTAGCTCCATCTCCTGATGAAAGAACCAGTGAAGCCATGAGGCGAAGAAGGACATCAGACATGCGCCTAAAGGAAGGGGGCTTACGGCCATCTTAAAACCGACTTCGATTCCCAGATAAGCAACAGTAGAAACACCTTACCTAAATGGGTGAATTAGTGGTGCTCTTTTCACTGTTTCATCAGGAAAGCTATTTTAAAAAGGTTCATTTATTCTCTTTGAAAGTAAAGATTTGATATAAAAGTTTAGTTATAAAATGGATTTAATAATGTCCATTGTCCTTTTAGTATGGCGGCCAAGAACACTTGGATGCTCCTCCAGCTGAGCTGCTGCTGGCCCAGACAGAAGACTATGTGGAGTACTCCAGGCATGGAACGGTCATTAAAGGCCAGGAGCGGGCTGTTGCCTGCTCCAAGTATGAGGAAGACGTGAAGATCAATAACCACACGGTCAGTGCTCAGCTCCATACTGTTCCCCATGTAATATCATGGTCAACCAATGCTTTCCTTTTTTGGTGTTGGTGTTGGCATTTTGGCTTTGTTTTATTAATTTTTTTCTAAAAGTGAGAAAAATGAAAGATATTATTGTAGTCATCTGCATGCTTATGTAAAACCAAAACATTTTTGTCTGTTGTACTATTTATTCTTTTGTCTAGGTTTGAATGTACAGTAGCTGTAGATAAATACACATATTGCATTTACTAGTTTTTGGCAGAAATATTTAGAAATTGCAGGTAGAATATTTCACTCATAAACACCCTATCATACATCTCTTAAAACATAACAATTTTAGACAGTGCTGCTACCCTGTTGTGCCTCAAACTGACATTGACTCCTTAATTCATTTGGCTTTACTCGGGGTGTGTGTGTGTGTGTGTGTGTGTGTGTGTGTGTGTGTGTGTGTGTGTGTGCGCGTGTGCGTGTGTGTGTGTGCATGTGCGTGTGTGTGTTCAAAGGCTAAGTCAGTGGAGTTGGTTGTCTCCTTCCACTTTGATGTGACTTCCAGGGATCCGCTCAAGCCCATCAGCCTTGTGTGCGAGGCAGGTTACCCTCTGAGTCATCTCACTGGCCCCTTTCTTACTCTTTAAAAACCTATACACAAAAAATGCTTTGATAGCTGTATTTTGGTCAAGTCCGATTAAGTCTGTATTGATCATTTGTTAGAGATTTTCTACCCACATATACACACATCCCTAACCTCCAAGAGACAGGACTTCTCTGTGTGGCCCACTCTGTCGACCAGGCTGGACTTGAACTCAGATCTGCCTGCCTCTGAATGTTGGCCTCAAAGGTGTGCATCCCCATGCCCAGCCCTTACATTTCTTAAAACAAGAATGTCGGTCTAAAGTCTAGATTAAATAATACCTAACTATTTTGACAAGAATGTATAGTAGGTGATGGTGTTTTATTGTTCATTACATCATAAAGCATGTTTATGTATTTCTTCGTTCTGGGGATTGAACTCAGGTCTCATATATGCTGAGCCGTGTTCTCCCACTGAGCTACAGCCTCAACCCCACTTGTTGTACACCTAAACTAGCCAAACTGATTTTTATATATCAAGGCTCAGAAATCTAACAGTAGCTCTACTGTGTAGAGCAGATGAGCCAGACAGGCTTTACAAACCGTGAGCATAATGAGTCTAACAAGGGTGTGTGCACTCTTCAGCAAGAGCCACTAATCAACAGTAAGAATGTAGGCTTAGGATGCCCCACACCTTGTCTTCAGAGAAATCAAGTGTACTAAATTTTTTCATAGATTTTTGGGGGGGATGGGCAGGGGAGGCTGAGACATAGTCTTACCATGTAGCCCCAGACTGGCTTTTACTTGAATAGTTTTGCCTCTGCCTTCTCGGTGCAGTATGGGAAGGTTCCTTATTTCTTTCCCAGTCTGCTTTATCTATGTTTTTCAAGACAGGATTTCTCTGTGTAGTCCTGGCTATCCTGGAACTCATTCTGTAGGCCAGGCTGGCCTCGAACTCACATAGATCCACCTTCCTCTGCCTCCTGAGTACTGGGATTAAAGGCATGTGCCACCACTGCCCAGGGAAAGACCCTAATTTCAAGCTGCTTTTTAAATACCTTCTGTGTCTCTCTCTGCAGCACATCTGGGGATCTTACTGGAAGGACGGCCGGTGGGGGTACAAATGTTGTCACTCGTTTTTCAAGTACTCCTATTGCACGGGAGAAGCGGGGAAGGAGAGTGTTGTAAGTAACTATCCTCTGGTTTGTTTTCCTTTGTGTGGAGGAGAATGCTAAGTGAGTGAGTTGGGGTTTCATGTAGGCTTAGCTAACTGTGAATCCACTCTGGCCAAGGGTGACCTTGAACTTGTGATTGGACTGCCCCCACTTCCCAGATGCTGAGGTTACAGGTAGTGCTCAGTCCTGGCTCTAGGAGACTCTGGAGGTAGAGCCAGGGCTTTGCAGGTTACGCAAGGACTCTGGCAACCAAGCTACATCTCAGCCCTTGTCCTCTAGTTCTTAAAGGTGTAAGACAGCCAAACCCCTGCAGAAAACATATCTTCTTGTGTATCAAATTCTAACCTGTTCTTCAGCTGATTTTTAACTGTAGTCTTCAGCTCAAATTCTGTTTCTTCCCCACAGAATTCAGAGGAGTGTATTATAAGTGACACAGCTGGAGAAGAACCTGCAAAGAAACCACAGACCCTCATGGAGGTCGATCTGGAATACCCTGTTCGGGACTGTTAAATCCTGGGGGCAAAGGGTAGGGTGTTAAAACTTGTGCCAGAGCTCTGTGTTCATATGGTGTTTCTATTCTCCCTGTCAGCTGCATCAGGAAAAACTGAAAGAGGAGAAGAAGAAGAAAAAGAAGAAGAAGAAACACCGAAAGAGCAGCTCTGACAGTGACGACGAGGACAGGAAGCAAGAGAAACTGAAAAAGGTACTTTTTGTGGTGTCTAAGAAGCGAAAGTGACAAATAGCAAGAGCCACCATCTGTGGGTCTGGGACGTTATCATCCTACCTGCAAATGTTTAAAAGTGCAGTGGCAGGTGTGTGCGTGTCCACATGCACCTCTGCAACGGTCAGACAACTGGCAGGAACTGGTCCCCTCCTTCCGTTGGATTCTGTGGATTGAGCTCACGTCATCAGGCTTAGCGGCAACGGCCTTTGCCCATAGCCAGCCCCTCAACCAGATTACTCTAACTGATTAAAAACTGTCATCCCACATTTTGTGCTCTGTGGAAGTTACCAAGTGAGCCGAATAGTAGCTAGTTGGAGTTTCACAGTAAAAGGAGCTAACTGACTGCTGTGTTCTTTCAGACAGTGTGTGGTTGGTATTCAGACAGTGTGGGGTTGATAGTCAGACGGTGTGGGGTTGATAGTCAGACGGTGTGGGGTTGATAGACAGTGTGGGGTTGATAGAGCCCTTCGTAGTCCAAGAGGTCTTCCATGTTCTTTTTAACAAAAGCCATGAGATAGAGATTTGAGAGCTTGTTTTCACCTCTCGCCACAGGCACTGAACGCAGAGGAGGCCCGCCTTCTTCATGTCAAGGAGATCATGCAGATTGATGAGCGGAAGCGGCCATACAACAGCATATATGAAACCCGGGAGCCCACTGAAGAGGAAATGGAGGCCTACAGAATGAAACGGCAGAGGCCAGACGACCCCATGGCCTCTTTCCTGGGACAGTAGTAACTAGTCAGGATGGAATGCATACACAGCATGTTCATTCCAGCTCCTTCCTGACTCTCGATAGAAAGTCCTTGTCCTTCCTTTCTGCTGTCTGACATTAATAAAGCTTTCCGAGGTCTCAGAATCATTCTCCACAGTCAAGAAACAAAGCGAGCAAGAAAGAGCATACAGTTGTGGGTTAGGGTTAAACACCATCCACTCTAATTAGATTAGGAAAGAGACTTTGGCTGTCTTCCTCGCCAGAGTGTCCTTGAGAGCCTGGCACAGTGGCTCAAGCCTGTGATGTCAGCACCTGAGAGTGGCGGAGTCAGGGAGCAAGAGTTCAAGGTCAGCCGAGTATGGTGGTACACACCTGTAATCCTAGCAGGAGGTGTGCCAGAGCCACCCCCAGCTACAGAGCAAGCTTGAGACCAGCCTACACATGTGAGACTTTGTCCCAATGAGTAAGAGTTTGAAGCTGTGCTAGGCTGCAAAGCAAGTTGGTCTCAAATTTAAGAAAAAATAGAAGTCACCTGTTCCATACTTAGGTCTCAAGCTGTGTGCAGTCTCTGGTCTTCTATACAGCAGCAGCATGGTGGAGGCAGGGCCTCACCCTACAGCCAGAGCTCCTCAGCTCCTCTCCTCCAGTAGTGACGTCACTAGTAATTTAACTCAATAATTTCAGTTTTTTATAACATTCTATTCATTTTAATGCCTTTTAGGATTTTCTTGGTTTCAAACAACAACAACAAATATTCCGCCTTCGTCTGCAGCACCAGAAGGAAATCTATAAGGCATGTAAATATCTGTGTCCCCCATAATCTGAATAATAAATCTATTTTTCACTTGGTTGTTAAATTTTGGGTTTTCGTGCATTTCCTTGTACCTAAAATGCTTAGCGTTTGAATGGTCAGCATTGACTACTTCACACCTGCCTCACTGAACATGAATTTCTTTTAGACATAAAACGCCCTTCTTTTATGATAGAAGACATTGTTCTTACTACTGTATGTCATCTAATTCTGGTCCTCGTAAGAGTTACAAAATATCTTAGGCATCTAATTAGAGTCTACATGCCCAGCAGGCGTCACTTGATGTAATTTGAAGAGCAGAAAAACTGAACTGAAGGTTCTTAAAGATGACTTAAGGTTAGCTTCCTGGCATATTCATAGCTGATACTGCTGTGATCCTTAGCCTTCCTCACCTAAACCCATGGCAGAGACAGTGCTGACGCCATACGATTGTGAGAACACGATCTGAGTACACTGACTCAACAAATGTGTTCCAAACTGACTTCTAGGATACTGTGTCGAGTCAACATCTTAGACTTGACAGAAGAAAGGCCACTGAGCCAAATTCCCAAATACCTGGCTACACATGGCGTCAGTATTCAGACGGAGACTAAACTATAGTGCAGGCTTGGGAAATTCAGTCAGAGAAGAGCTTGCCTTGCAAGCCTGAGGATGTGAATTCGAACTCCAGGGCTCACATAAAAGAGTGAAAGAAAGCAGGCCGGCCAGATACAGGGGTGCTCCTTGTAATATCTGCCCTGGAGAGGCAGACAGACAGATGGCCAGACAGCCCAGCCAAATCTGCAAGTACCAGGCCAGTGAGCAGCACCCGAGGAACTAGCTGTTTTCTGAGCTCTACACACGCCATGCTCATGTACCTACACAAGCACACAACAGTATATTGCAAATAGATCTCAAGGCCAAAACTGCTCTATCCCTACCTCAACATAGGTAGTTTACCACGAAGTAGGTCGTTGGTGTCTGTTTTGTGTACTATCTTTTGTTAATAAAGATTTCATTGAAATATTTAACTGAGTTGTTTGTAGCATCATTTGTCTATTTGGTAAAGAAATGGATTAGAGGAATGTTGAGCGACCTGGGTTGATTTGTTTTGAGTTTGTACAAGAAAATGCCAGCATCCTTTATCAAACTTAACATTTCTCTTCCTTTCTGAGGCTAATTTATTCTGGTTTTAGAAAGAATTCTATTACCCCAAATCATACTACTGTTAAATTAGGGTGGGGGTGATGCATAGAACAGTACTTAGATTTATATGGACGTGATCTTTGATTTTTTTTTCTTCTAGACAGGTTTTGTGTAGCCCAGGCCAACCTCACAATATGTAGCTGAAGACAAACATCCTACCTCCACCTCCTAAATTGCTGGGTTTACCTGTGCCCTGTGATGTAAGCTTTCGTTTTAATTATCTCAGACACAGTCACCTTTGCCAGCATTGGAACTGTTGGCTGTAGCTTTTGTGTTGTCCATAATGCGACTCACGAGGTGCAAGTTACTCGTATTTTACAGTCAGCTCACGTGCTTAGCCACCTAGTCTCCTTTTCCAAGGGCGACAGAGACGAGCATTGTACATGGATTCTTGCGCAAACTCTTTTCTTGGAAACTAGTACATGGACTGGGTCTATAGTTCCATGGTTGAGTACCTGCCTAGCATGCCTGAGTCCTTGAACTCAATCTGCAGTTTGGGGTGGGGGTGGAAGTCAATCAGTCTGTGTGGTTTTTTAGTAACCCATGCTGGCCTCAGTCTTCAGTTGTCCCGTCCGTCACAGCCTGTGGAGGGGAGAGGGTGGAATTCCAGAAATGCACTGCAGTTCCCAGAGATCCTTAGTTCTGTGATAGTACAGGGCACACAAGAGGGCTCCCGGGGCTTATGATGATTGTCTCCTACGGTAGACCACTGCTCTCATCTTAAGAATTAGCAAATGTGCTTATTTAACATACAGATTCCGGGCCCCTACTCCAGAGCTAGAGAATCAGAGCCCCCAAAGGAGGGTCTAGCAACACCAACCATATCAGTGGGTGAGTCATTGGAGCTCAGCATCTACGCCATTGGCCTTCTACACCCTTCTACACCCTTCTACACCCTGTCCTTGGGTTAAGCGGCATCTCAACACTGCTTGTTTTATTCTGTTGCCTCGGCTTCTGTTTTGATCAGTTTTCTTAAGGGTTCATTATATGGACAAGTGCTATGAAACCTCCTATGGTAACTAAGGGTGTCCTCATATAAAAGTTATCTTGATATGTCAATAATAAGTTCTCGGTTTTGTTCTCATGTGTGGACAGGATGTTACACCAGAAGCAAGGGTACCCTGAACCAGTGCACAGCCTGCCTTTGTACAGAGCAGGCATCATTAGACATAAAGATCTATTTGAAATTCTTGCTTAGTTGGAATCAAAACTGAACAGGGATCAAATAGCTTTACATGCCTGTTTAATCTTCATTAAAAAATATGAACCACTTTGTCAAAATCTGCTGTTTCTTTGAGTATTTGGTGACTGCTTCCTTTATCTATTCCATGGTTCTTGATGTAAGTCTTTGGAACAGAAGAGATGGAAGAAATGATCACGGAGGGTCCTTCCTAGAAGATAATCAGATTTTAACAAATAACATTTATAACATTACTGAAAATACATCAAGTCATAAGTGTGACTTTCTGGCAAGGACTTAGGGATTAATAATTTGCCTAAACCCAACTCTCCCAGGTATGACCTGTTGGTTAATCACTTATGCCAAGGCATTCGTTCTAGCGAAGTGGCTGGCGTTGAGTTAGATGCCATGCTGTCTTGATTTACTTTGAACAGACAAGTCACAGGACATTTCTTGATGCGTGCAGAATAATATGTAGTGACAGACTAGCCTGGAACGTGGCTTCATTTAAATTCAAGGATTTGTATTTTACTCCAATTCTGTGGTGTTTCTGGCACATTCGCTGAGAATTTTTGCATGCCGTGTCAAAGAAATGCAAACGGGGTGATGGCCATGTTCATCACTGGTTCACCTGTACAGTGGAGATGGATGACACTCAGCACCCATGGCGTGTGTTGTGTAACAACATATTTTCAAGTGTTGACCTCTCACCATCAAAACTGTCAGACCGTTTCAAAAGATGGCAAGGTGGCGTTGCACGGCATAACCTCAGTAGCCCAAAGCCTATACCAGCACCATCTGGTCAGTTGAAAACCCTTGGATCACATGAGAGCGCCTTGCTGCGGGCCTCACACCAATCTGCCTATCTGTGTGCCCAGGAGAAGCCCAGGTGCTCACACCGTAGCTGGATAATTAGTCAAACCTTGTGCGCTCGGAACAGCTCAAATCGTTCTGGGCCCGGATGCCCAGAAGCAGCTTCAGCAACTGCCCTTTTGTTCAATGACGGGATTCACTCTAGAATTGATTAAATGAGCCAGGACTTCTCACAGCAAGTTCTAGAAGGGCTCAGAGCTAGTCCTCTGAAGGTGGGCATTCAGCTTGCTGAGGCAGCTGACAGGGATGACTGCAGTCCGCTGATGGCATTCCTGTGTTGTGTAAAAGGGGGAGAAACGGCAGGAGTTCCTGTTCTGTGACATTTGCGGTTACCCATGAAAGGGGCCAATGTGTCCCGTCTCCTCAGAGATTTCTTTCTGAAGCACAACCTGGCGCTTGACATGTGAGGCTCCAAGTGTACCGATGGTGCCTCCTCTTTCCTAGGAGAAAATTCAGAATTGGTTGCCCATGTGAAAAAGAGGTGCCACATGTCGTGGTCATTGTTGGATCCTCATGCACTTGTCACCAAGACACTGACTACAAAAACTAAGGGATGCTCTGCTTGTGAGTCCCTTGAGTCACACTGGTGGCCAGGCCCCTCCCCCAGCACCTCCAGCTGCCAGGTTCCACCCACAGAACACTCTAACTGCCCTAACTGCGGGACCCAATCCCCCATCCTACAGAGTAAAAAGCCCAACCTGGATTTGAAACCCCACCAATCTCTACCCTAGAAAGCTTCACCCTGAAAAGTTCCAACCCCCTCCCCACAAGATGCTCTATGTAAGCCCTACCTTCTGCTCAGTTCTTTGCTGTTCCTTGCCCAAGCAGAAGCAGCCATCTTTCTGGTTTTTTTTTTCTTCACCTGTTAGACATCATTGAAACAAAGCTCCAAGAGCAGCAGGAGGCACTGTGAGCTGGAGTGTGTGTGTGTGTGTTGTTTTTCTTTTTTTTTATTTTTGTTTTAGTTGGGGGCTGGTTTTTGTTTATTTGGTTGGTTTTTGTTTGTCTTTGGATTTTTTGGTTTTGATTTTTTTATTTTGCTTTGTTTGGAGACAGCGTTTCTCTGTGCAGCCCTGGCTGTCCTTAAACTCACTCTGTGCACCAGGTTGACCTCGAACTCACAGAGATCTACATGCCTCTGCCTCTCAAGTGCTGGGATTCAGGGTATGTGGCACCACTGCTTGGCTCCTTTTTTGTTTGCTCTTTTGAGACAGGGTCTCACTATGTAACCCTGGCTGGCCTGGAACTCTCGGTGTAGACCAAGCTTGCTTCAAACTCACAGAGATCCACCTGCCTCTACCTCCCAAGTGCTTGGATTAAAGGTATATGCCACCACACCTGGCCATAATTTTTTAAATATATAAATTTTAATATATTCTTAATACCACTATAATATTAAAGGTGTAAATTTTTCCTTTTTTTCTTTCTTTTAATATTTATGATAAACTAAGGTTTATGTTGAAAAGCATTGACTACTTTTAGTAAGGTGTATGAAAATCTGGTTTGAAAAAAAGGAATACAAACAGCAGAAAAGGTTAAGTAAGCCTGGCTGATACAAAAGATTTGTACGTGTGTAATTTTTTGAGCAAACTACATAACTACATTGTAACTTCAAGACCAGCTTCATGAGACCCTTTCTCTTTTCCAAGTAAATAATTAAATTACTTGGCTGGAGAGATGGCTCAGTGGTTAAGAGCACTGACTGCTCCTCCAGAGGTCCTGAGTTCAATTCCCAGCAACCACATGATGGCTCACAACAATCTGTAATGAGATCTGGTGCCCTCTTCTGGCCTGCAGGCATACATGGAGGCAGAATGTTGCATACATAATAAATAAATAAATCTTTAAAAAAATAATTAAATTACTTAGAAAGAAAAATAAGGAGCTGAAGAGATGGCTCAACTCTTAAGAACATTTGTTGCTCTCGCAGAGGGCCTGGTTCTGTTCCCAGCACCAGCACTGGGCAGCTCAGACCACCTGTAAGCACAATTACAGAAAATCGAATGCCCTCTTCTGGGCTTCCTGAGCACCTACACACACATGCTGCATGGACAGACAAGCAGAGACAATATGCGCATGCATGTGCGCACACACATAAAATAAAAATAAATAAGGGTGTTGAAGATATGGCCCAGTTGTTAAGACTATGTGTTACTTTTTTGTTTTTTTTTTTTGTTTGTTTGTTTGTTTTTCGAGCCAGAGTTTCTCTGTAGCTTTGGAGCCTATCCTGAAACTAGACCAGGCTGGCCTCGAACTCACAGAGATCTGCCTGCCCCTGCCTCCTGAGTGCTGGGATTAGAGGTGTGCACCACCACCGCCCACCTAGAATATATACTGCTCTTACACAGGACCTGAGTTCAGATCCCAGCACCCACATCAGGTGGCTTACAACTGCCTATAACTCTAGCTTCAGGGGTAGCCAATGCCTCTGACTCCCAAAGGTACCTGGACTCACAACACATGTGCTCGTACATACACATAACTGAAAATAAATACATATTATTTTAAAAAATAAACACCAGAACAATGAATATGGTATGATAGGCTAGAAACTGAGCCAAGAAGAAAGAGAGGCTCTCCCACAATTAAGAACAAACTGACAGCCACCCCTCCCTTCTCCATGAGGGTTGTTATTGGGAGGCTAATCAACTTCCCAGTAACATTACAGAATATGAGGTAATGCCGTAGAAGGCAGAATGCCTTATATAACACTTGCTTCTAAGTGCACTCTTTGGAATTAGTCTCTGTGTCTCTTCCCTTGTCTCCCATGCTGTACGCACTATAATACTGACAAATACCCTGATACATTAGTCAGTCTGTGCCCTTGATTACTTCCGTGCTCCAAGTCAGCAAGCCCGCTGAGGCTTCCTGCTGCTCACCGAGATTCTAGTTAACAGTCCTGCAGGAAGATGCTATGGACCAGTGTGCCCTGGCCTAGATGACTGTCCTGACCCTTGCTCACTCACCCTGACTTCTTCACATCACTCCTTTCCTTGTATTGCTGAGACCGCTCAACCGTTTTGAGTGACCAGAGTATAAATTACAAACAAGATGGCCTACATACATGAGACATTCACACATGCACAGAACACCTACACATTAAAAAGAAAAAGGTTTTTAAACCACTAGCAAATAAATTTCCCATAATAATATGCGTATTGGCACAGATCACACGTATGTGTTCTTTTCTGATCTTTTTTTCATACATAAATAGCTCAGCCAGATATCATAGCTTATAACCAGTAGGTGTCACTGCCCGCAGGTTTGGGTGGAAGCGAACGTGCTAAGATAGCACCAATGTGACATTAAACATTGATAGAAAAGGCATTAGGGGCTGAAGACCCGGCTCAGCAGTTAAGGGTGTGTATTGTTCTTACAGGGGGTCTAAGTTCAATTCCCAGCACCCACACGAGGAGACTCACAAGCACCTGCAACTTCAGTTCCAGAGGAGCCAAGCCTCTGGCCTCCACGCAGGCATCCGTTACTCATGGACATGCACACACATGTAGACATAATTTATAATTCACATACACACAAATACATATGTAATTCCAAAGTAATGAATCTCTTGCTTTAAAAAGAGAAAGGTTATTAACTCAAATTTATAATGCCCACCATGGACTTCTGATGTCTCAAACTTGCCAGATATAACTCTGGGGGGCCAATTATCTCCGAACCATGCTTAAGGGCTTGACCATGTTAGTATTCAGTCATAAGCCGATGGGGATCAAAACCAAACAGACATACACTTCTAAAGTAAAGACTTCATGATACTTGGATTAAAATTCAATTAAAAGCATAGCCTCTAGATATTTATTGTACAGACTTTTGGTCACTAAGCTATAGAAAAAAAGGGTGTTACGCTTGACTTTAATACTTAGAAAGCAATGAGAAAGGTGAATTTGAGGCTTCCAGCATCCACCTGAATCTGAATGCCAGTATGAAGCTGTGTTGTAATTTGCTGCCTTTTGTACTTTTAGCTTCTGAGACTAAAGAGACCTAGGGTTCCTTCCTTTTGCTCTACAAATTAACCACAAGTCTTATTCTGATTGGGAACTAGATTTGATTCTTGGCTTAGTGACTCCCTTGCTATATAGACATGTTAACCATAGAAAAAGACAACTGGAGAGGAGAAGAGAGGAGAGGAGTAGAAGAGAGAAGGGAGATGGCTCAGCAGGTAAGGGCTCTTGTCATCAAGCCCAAGGACCAGTTTGATCCCTAGGATCCAAGTGGTGAAAGAAGAAACCGACTCTGACATCCACAAGTACACTGCAGCCCGTATGCCCCCCCCCCAATTAAACAAATAAATGTAATTTAAAAAAAAAGGACTGGTCAATTGATTGTCTCATTTTGACCTGATCAACATTCATTGATTTGCTTGCTGCTTTCCACCATAGTCCCCTTATTTTCCTTGAGATGTTTATCTTCTGGCCACTTCGGTGGGTCCCTGTGGCCTTCTCTTAACGAGACTCAGCCCCAGGGCTTTCCCTGGAATAAACGTGGGAGATGCTGGGCAGGCTAAAGTACCAGAATGTGCCTAAATCTTCCATTAATCAGTTTTGCTAATTAGGCCGAGAAGGTGCCAGAAGCTGCAGCCAACAGCCAAAGGAAAAAGATCGCCATCTCATTGCTCCAGCTGCTAAATGCAGCCACGCTCATTTTCCCCCCTTCTGCTCCTTGAGGCCACACGGTCTCCGTGTTGGAGGCTACTTCCCATGGCAAACCATCCAGAGACCCACCTCATCTGTTTGGCTCCCAATATTCTGAATGAGTAATGAGTAAGTTTTTATTCCGATTTGATTTTGTGGTTTGGGGCAACTATTACTTATTCTGGACCTCGGTTTTCTCCTCAATAAAATCAAGCTCTTGTAGAAATTTTCCCTGTAGAACCTTTTCACATTTCCTCCCTAAAAAGTCATCTTTCATTTGCTTGATTATTCTGTCTTTGTGACACCAGCAATTTAAAGACATTTTCCTAGCTATAATCAGAACTAGGCAGTTGGTTTGTGGTATTTGGGGATTATTATTTTTTTTTTGATGGACCATAGTTTGATTGGAAAAATCACAACTCTATATATTACATCTTTCTAGCAAAAGCCCTACCTACATTTTAAGAACCTGATTTCCCATGTTTTACTTTACATACTTTAAGCTTTATTTGTTCATTCTTATCGTGTGTGTATATGATGTGTGAGCTTGTGCACGCACATGTGACACAGCACATGTATTCATGTCAGAGGACAACTTGGCAAAGTCGGTTCCACCTTTACTTGGGTTCCTGGGATCACATCGAATTTAGGTGGTCAGGATTGCACAACGAGCGGTTTTACCAACTAAACCACCTCACCCTCCCCCCCTCACCCAGCTTATAACCTAGACTTGCACCTTCAGAAATGAAACTCATCCAAAGCAAGAAGGAAGAAAAAAGACAATGGCAGAAGTAAGCAAAATAGAGAAAAATGAATAAACCAAGAGTTGGTCCTTTGAAAAGATCAATAAGGAGCTAAGGAGATGACTTTGTGGGTATGAGCATGTGCTCTGCAAGTGTAAGGACCTGAGTTCAAATCCCCATGACCCGTATGAAAAGTTCGGCATGGGTGCACCTGCCTGTAAGCCTAGTACTGAGGATTGGAGACAGGTGGATCCCGAGAGCTTACTGACCAGCCAGGCTCACCAAAGCAGCAAACTTCTGGTTCAGTAAAAGACTTAATAAGACAAAGAGTGATAGACAAAAACACTCTATGTCCTCCTCAAGCCTCGACATGTACATTCATGGGTGCATGGACCTACATACTCATGTGCATGTAACACACATACACACACACACACACACATGAGATCAATAAAAAATGGCATACCTTTATCTAGAGTATCATAGTCATAAAAACCTCAAAGTCAGAAATTAAAAAGGACATTATTATCAACCTTGCAAAATTTTTAAATGCTTCCACAAATGATATGAACCATAATTATAAACAACACACTAAATAACCTAAAAGAAATGGGGACATTCTCCTAGGAGGACTTATATTTCCAAAACTGATTCAAGAAAAAGTAAAAACTCTGAGCAAACTTTAACAAATAGAGAGCATTTATCAGATTTTTCAATACTACACTGAAAGATCCAGGAGTGTGTGGCACAGCTTGGCCAGCTTTGGTGAAGGCCCTATTGCAGATGGTAGCACAGGGGTAGACCATGTCTTAAGGGGATGGTCATACAGTGAGAGAAAAATCAAGGACGTGGTAAGGAGGGGCATCGGTGACCTTCTTCCTAAGTCTGCACCACTGAGAACCAAGCCTCCAATACATGAATATTTGAGAATGCATTGGTAACTTCTCGGTAGCTGCCATGAATAAAACACCAAGACCAAGGCAATTTACAGAAGGAAAGGTTCATGGGCTTGTAGATCCAGAGGGATTAGAACTTGTACTATCAGAGAACTGTGGCAGCAAGTAGACATAGCAGCAGGAGCAGAAGCTAAGGTTACATACACACTTTAACTGCAAGCAGGAAACAGTGAACTCAAGATAGATCAAGTCTTTTAGCTTTTAAAGCCCACCTCCAATGACATACCTCCTCCACCAAATACTGTTCTCCCTAAAGCTCCCCAAAAACACCATCAACTGGGGACTAAGTGGTCAAATGTCTGAGACTGTGGGGGACATTTCATTCAAACCAGGTGACGAACACATGTGAACCAAAATAGTGAATCAAAGAATCCCAATAAAAAAAAAAGTTCAGAACTAGGTGACATGACTATCATCTGATAATTCCACCAAATACTAAAAGAAGACCCATCTTTTACAAACTAAAAAAAAAAAATGTGGAAGAAGAAAGAACGCAAGTTAATATAGCCAACATATATTACAAAAAAAAAAATAACAGACCAATGTTCTCTAAGAATATGACCATAAGATTCTTCAAAAAATAATACCAGCAAACTGAATTTTCAACATAATAAAGATTGTACTCTATGGCCAAGTGGAATTTATTCTGAGAATACAAGAGTGGGTCAAGGTGAAAATCAGTGTAATTTAACATATTGATAGAGGAAATAAAACATATGATCATCTCAGTAGGCATAAAGAAAGTATTTGAGAAAAATTCAACACTGTTTAATGAAAAAAAATCCCCAAACTAGAAATAGTAAATTTCCTTAACTTCATGATGAACTCTTATGGATAACCTTAGCTAACACGATAATAAGGGATGAGAGAAAACCTTTCTCGTAAGATGAGAGAATGATAAAGCTCATTGCTCGTGCTCAGAGGAAGTAGCCAGAACAGTCGGTATAAAAATGAAAAGACATCCAGACTGGCAAGAACTTTGCTTTGGTTCTGTTATTGTTATACTTTGGGCTGGCAAGTTCTCCTTGCATAGGTTGTATTCAAACTCCTAACCTTCCTGTCTGCCTGCTAAGTGCTGGAATTATAGGTTAAGTATGTATCACCATACCCAGTTCAAGAATTACTATTTCTAGCCGTCATTTCCTATTGGGCATAGACGCTCTGAGAAGTCTTTATCCACTTATATCTTACACACAGTCTTCTTGCTTTCTTTGTGGAGCAGTGACCGAGTTTTTTCTTTATAACTGTGATGGTTTGTGTGAGAAATGTCTCTGGCAATTGAATGATTGATCTTCAGTAGCCCTGTTTGGCGAGGGTTAGGAGGGGTGGTTTTGCTGGGGCAGGTTTTAAGAGCTCAAAAATTTGCGCCATTTTGAATATTCTTTCCACTTCCTGTCTGCATGATGAGCTGTGAGTTGCCCTGCTGACATGTCTGCTTCCTGGCAGGCTTCCCTACTGTGGTGGTATCAGACATTCATGTTTCTGGAACTGTAAACCCAAATAAACCCTTCTTTTTTTCCCTTAATAAAGATTTATTTATGTATTTTATGTATATGAGTAATCTATCTGAATGTACAACCTTATGCCAGAAGAGGGCATCAGATTCCACTAGAGATGGTTGTGAGCCACCGTGTGCTTGCTGAGAATTGAACTTAGGATCTCTGGAAGAGCAGCCCACTGAGCCATCTCTCCAGCCCCTAAACCTTTCTTTCTATAAGTTGCCTTTGTTATGGTGTTTTGCCACAGCAATAGAAAAGTAGATAATACAGTAATCAAAGGCACTGCAGCCAGTAAAGTGCCTCTGCTCTTTGGCTATTGGTTCAGTGGCACAAGGAAGCCAGCATTAATTATGACAGCGCTCACTCACTCAGCAGAACCCCAAATGACAAGGATTACAGGTTTAGTGTATCAGAGGAAAAGGAAACAGGACATTAGTAGCATAAAATAAAGACATCCATCAAAGCCAATGAGTGTCCTCACCAAGAGGCCTGCAGCAGACAGTTGTGACCTCCGACTGAAGGAGGAGAAGGAGGGGGGGAGGGGAGAAGAGAAGTGGGAGGAGAGAATAAGAGAAGAGGAGGAGGCAGCTGCTGCTTTGTGGGTGTGATGTGTCAGAAGAACTGAACTGTTTATTATACTACCCTGGTAAAGCTTGTGTCTTCCACATCTTCATCCCCGTCGCCTGTTTTGTGTCCACTAATCCAGTTTATGACCCGTTGGATCAAATTGCATCCAGTCCCATGGTAAACGGCTTGGTCTTCACAAGACTTAACAGCATACCATGAGCTATTTCTCAGAGTGTGGATTCTCTCCAAAGCTCTGGAGGTTTTAATTCCTCTGTTGGCATTTGCCAAGGCTCCATACAGAATCTCTGTTCATTCTCACGTCATCAGACCTGCTCGGTCTAAAGCTCCAGATGAAAGAGCAGTTAGCACTAAAGCCAGACTTGCTTCAAAGCCTTTGACGCTCTGGTCTCTGGATTATGGATTACTTGGTAAATGGGTTGGCTAAATACCACTCCGAAGGGCCAAAGCCTATCTATCAAGCATTGTGCTTCACCACCATGGTAGGTAAGGAGGAATAGCAGCTTGCTTTCTGCCATGAGATGGCTCTTGCAATATGTTGCAGACTATTAGAACATCAGAAACGTCAACAAGTTTGGTTCTCTGATTCACACGATTTTTACTAAAACATGGAGGCTACTTGCTACTACCTTATATCTAATCTGAGTAATGTCATTAATGAAATGGACAGGCATGGTATTCAGTGGAATCACATAATGCTCAGGTTCAAGTTCAGACAGGGCTACATAGCAAGACTCTGGTTTTTAAACTGGTTTTTCTTTTGACCTTAAAAAAAAAAAAGAACTTGTTTTCCTTTTATTGTATAACTCATGCATGTGGCACTTTGCACTCATCCCAGGTCCCAAGTTCGGTTCTCTGTCCCCATGGCATGGAAGTTAGAAATCACTAAAGAGATGAGTATGCACACATATGTAGTTTGCTGTCGGCAGATACATCTGTCAGGTGAGAGGAGAGTAGACCTAACATGCAGACGTCTCTTCTGAGTGCTACTTAAGTGCACAGACCTCCTCCAGATACACACAGCCTCAGGCAGAGCTCAGGTCGCATCTACAGTTCATTCACATTCGCTTCCTCGTCTGCGGTTTCTGCTTTCTTCCCAACCACAGGTCAGAGATGGAGACTTTACTTTCCCTATTCTCTCCCATGGTTATGCTGGCTATCCTGTGGTGAGTTCTGCCCATACCTGCTCCTCGGAGTTTGATTCTTTGAATCAATCTGAGGCCCTCCTTCAAACAATGTGTCTGTTCTCTTTTGTGACCTGGTCTCACTGGGCCACCTCTATGTAGGCCAGGCTTGCCCCAAACTCCTAGCAGTCCTCCTATATCGTCCTCACAGGTGCTGGGACTACAGGCGTGAGTTAGCGATGCTAAACTTTTTGGTTTCTGAGCCATGCATTTGAGAAACCATCTCAAGGTTCCTTCCTTCCTTCCTTCCTTCCTTCCTTCCTTCCTTCCTTCCTTCCTTCCTTCCTTCCTTCTTTGATCTGATTCAAAAATGAAATTTCCCCAGTCACAACCCTGCAAATTACATCTGGAATCTGGTTGGAGCTTTTCTGGCTGCTTCCTGTTGAAGACTTGCATGTGGTGTTTATTTTGGTCTAATTTCATTTCTGCCGGAGTTCCAGCCCCTTTAAAGCTTCAGCTTTCCTGAAACCACTCTGCTCGAGAGAGTCCCTCTGTTTCTTCTTTCCCTTCCAACGCAAACTACTCTATCCGTGCACTAGTAGAGAAACTTGTGCCCAGGGTCAGGCAAGGGGTGAGGTCACCTCAGCTGTCACTCACTAAGGTAACCTAGGAAAGACCCGTCACTGTGCCTCATCCCTTTCTGCTATGCCATGGAAGAACAAACTTCCATTTCCACTATTTCCCTAAATAGTATGTCATTGTAGGGAGTTCACTGCTAATCTTCTGAATTCCCGGCCTCACCCACAGATCCAGCCCATCCATAATAGCAAAGGAAAACTCTGCAAGAACTGCCACGCGGGGCTTTATTTCTACTTTATCAGAAAGCATGGCGCTGAATTAGTGAAACACTCCCACGGTTTTCAAATGCACATCATTCCAAGACACACAGTGGAAAACAAATGTGTCCCTCTCCAGTTTTCCAGTTCCTCTCCCTAGGGAATAAGGTTCACTTTATGAGTAATTTTTTTTTTCTGTTTCTCCAGACAGGGTTTCTCTGTAGCTTTGGAGCCTGTCCTGGAACTAGCTCTTGTAGACCAGGCTGGTCTTGAACTCACAGAGATCCGCCTGCCTCTGCCTCCCGAGTGCTGGGATTAAAGGTGTGCACCACCACCGCCCGGCCATGAGTAATTTTTTTTAAAAAAACATTTGATAGTCCAGGCTGTACTCAAACTCACGATCCTCCTGTTTTAACCTCCTGAGTGCCGAGGCAAAGTTATGCTCCAACACAATCATATGGAATCTTTTGTGTTCCCTTCTGGGTTTTGCTTTTGTGAACTTTTGTTTGTATACAAGTGTGTACTGATTTATTGAACTTGCTGCCTAAGTGTTTAAAGTTCTTTATTAGTTCAAACAGGTCCGAACACATATGGAATGATTCCAGAACAAATTCCTGGAAACAGAATTGTTGGAGTTGTTCAAAACAACTCCAAAGCAAAATTTATATGCAGTTTAAATCTTCACACTTCCTTTGGGGCTGACTGACTGTCTTGTTTCATCCTGAGTAACGTAAGTAGCTAGTGCCTGCTTCAACCTCATGGTCTTTTAACTTAATCTGTTCCATCAAATGACATCACAACCGTGGGCACAAGTCCCCAGGCCCACCAACTCAGAAGTCCATAGATCGGCAGCATGTCCACAACAGCTGTGTCACCAACCTTGCTTCATTATTGACACCCCATCTAGAATGACCTCATTCTCGAGAACTTCACTGAGCCCTGTACTGAAAATAAACATCTGAGTCCATGGTTCTTGGCCGCTAACTTTTGGAATGATTCAGTGATGGTTTGGAGACCCTCTCGTGCCAAGAGTGGAGTAAGAGAGGGATTGAAAGGGCAAAGAGAGTGGTCCATGTTTTAGCTATGGGTGTAAGTCAAAAGATGTTGGATCTCATTTCCGCTCCACAACTATCAAAGCCTCTAACAGTCCGTGCTTCCTGGCACTGTGCATGGAATGGGGATGTTGGCCTAAATTCCTTTGCAGGGCCTTTCCTCCTTAGCGGGTCTAAAGACTTAGATGCAGCCTAGACCTACCTACCCAATGTAAGCAAGAGGCACACAAATCAGTACATGACTCTAGCCAATGGGTGGGGCAACTGAGAAGGACGTTAGACGGTGATGTTTTGGATTAGCAGGCTGGAGACTGGTTCATACTGTGGCTGATGTCTATGGTGTGTTGCTCCCCCTACAACATGTCAGACTATGAACACAACATCATTAGAGATCGGAAGAGAAGCGCGGAGAGATTAACCCAATCTCTCGTCAGTTAATAATTTATCAGTGAATAACTCAAAGAAAGCTTTTTGTCCATACAGTCTTGTGTTAAAGGAACCGTCTACAAGAGGAAAGGCTTGAGCTAAGCTTGAGAGGATACTGCGGTGGGTCTCCCTCTATAGTAGCTGACAGGAACTCATTGAAGCTAGTTTAAAGATAAAGAATAAGAGAATGGGACTTTTATCACAACTATTACAAGTATCAGAACAAAGGCTTTAATAAAGTAGTCACAGCTCTCTGTACCGTCCAATTCTTCTTATGTGGGAATGTCACTGTCTCTTGTCACAAGCAGGTTCTTTCCAAGTGGCAGGAAGCTATGGCTCAAGACAGACTAAAACTATGCCTCTGAAGCTAATACTTCAGAAGAAACTGGTACCCTTTCATGGAGACCACACGGGAGGATAAATTAGCTCACGTGGTCTCATGCTTACCATCAGGCATGTCCAGTCTGAGACCCACTGTCTTCCACACACGTGCAAATACCATAAATAAATAATTGTAATTTAATTTTTAAAATTTGTTGAATAAACATTGAACTCATTAACATATCTCTTTATATCATTACCTATTTTTTTTTTTTTTTTTGGTTTCTTCGAGACAGGGTTTCTCTGTGGTTTTGGAGCCTGTCCTGGAACTAGCTCTTGTAGACCAGGCTGGTCTCGAACTCACAGAGATCCGTCTGCCTCTGCCTCCCAAGTGCTGGGATTAAAGGTGTGTGCCACCACCGCCCGGCTAGCATTACCTATTTTATATTATATAACATATAATGCTTTATATAAGATATGTTATTAGTATTTCGTTTATTATCATTACAAATTATAAATTTATGTAATATTCATAATGAGTCTCTGCATACCTTGACAGCTTCCTAAGTGTCTAATGGGTGAATGTCACGGCTATGGGAAGGAAGACAGGTGCAGGTGAGATCATTATTATTCCTCCCACTTCTCAGACAGAGAAATACAGTCGATGCAGTTCACTGACTTGTCTAGGATGGCGTATCTACATTAAAATTCTGACTGCATCTTATGGCAGCTGTTAGCCAGATGCTCCTACTGCCTCATGGAATATTAGCAGCTAGAGGAAGGGAGCAGAAGAAGGAATGGAGAGAAGCTAATTACAGGCTCCTGGGTTCTTTTCTTCTGGTATCTGCTTGTTGTCTAAATGGAATCTCTCTACCTGTGTTGGGGACTGAGACCATGGGGTCTCTCTCTCTCTCTCTCTCTCTCTTTCTCTCTCTCTCTCTCTCTCTCTCTCTCTGCCTGAAGGTCAATGGGATGAGGAAAAAATCATTGTCTTCAGAGGAGAGAAGTGAGGATTAGGACACAGTTGCCTGTTCCCATTAACACTAATATCCAGAGAAAACCCACACAAAGGTGTGTGTGTATGTGTGTGTGTGTGTGTAAACACAAAGAAAAGAAGCCGATAAATCCTCACCAATGCCACCCGACACAGATACTTAGCCAGTATCAGATACACCCTGGACAGAATACACGCTCCAGTTACATATTAAGCTCAGCCTTGACCATGTGTCTGCACATGTGCATGCTAGGGTCTGATGCATGTTTGGGTGCATGACCTATGCGCACGCACACACACACATATATACACACACACTATTAGACGCGTATGCACAACGTGTAATCACTCTCGAGTACACGCATACTCGAAATGCTTGGAAATGCTCTCTCCTGACAGCCTCGGATCCACCGAGAGATAGATGCCCGCTTGTACATACAGATGGTTCTGCAGATACTGGCAAACATACCAGTAACCATGACTCGAGTACTATAAACCTTCAAACACTCTGGCAACTTCTACATACATGCATGCATCGGCACACCCAAGTTGTCCCTGACGCTGGAAGTCTTTTTCAAATCCGAAGGGATAAAGAGCGCCAGCTGCTGGCCAGTGCACGTGACCGGGAAGGAAGGCGCTCCCTCCCATGACGGGATGGGAAAACTATGCCTGCGGCCCCCTCATCTGCCATCATCTGCCATCGCTGAAGGCAGGACCGAGCACCACCAGAGCTGGTCGTGGCGCGGGGTAGAGAGGGTGAGTGTCGTGCCCTGCAGGGCAGAGAGTGGGGAGGACCTGGAAGAACCTTGGATGCTGTAGGCGCGAGATGAGGTAGCAGAGAACTCGCCCGGGGATGGGGAAGGGCTTCTGCCTCTACCCTCTAACTTGGTCATTACAGCCGGAATTCAAACCTTTCTAAAGAGCCTGCCATATGCCAGGCTCCGCCTGGTGGCTCACGGGTTAAGAAGGAAAAGAGCCTTGTGGTTTACTGCGCACCTATTTGGTGCCAAGTCCTCGGGCCTTGAACTTGTGTGCTTTCGTTTCTATGACAACAAGTTCTCTCTCTCTCTCTCTCTCTCTCTCTCTCTCTCTCTCTCTCTCTCTCTCTCTCTCTCTTACTTTAAGGACAGGCTCAGGGTTGCACAGATGGAAAAGATACTTAACCCTTTATGTCTGAGTCTAATACCCGGATTCACAGGGTTAACATTAATTGGGCCCATTATCTCATTTATTCTGGATATTTCTCTAATTACATTAAAATAGGGGGTAGACTGAACTCAGATAAAATAATGTAAATGATGGTCAAAAAATTAAATCAAGTTTCTCACAGTTTTCTCCTCTGTCCCTCTTTCCTCAAACAGCTTGTCTCTAAGCCTTGTCTTTGTTTTGTTGGAGACAGGGCCTCCTGCAGCCCAGTCTAGCCTCGAACTCACTATGTAGCTGAGGATGACCTTTGACTCCTCCTGATCCTCCTGCTTCTACCTACTGAGTGCTGGGACTGCGGGTGTGCGACACCACATCAGATTTCTGCAGTGCTGGGGATCGACCCCAGGGTTTTGTGTATGCTAAGCAAGCACTCTACCTGCAGAGCCACAGCCCCCGCACCCGAGCCTCATTTATATCTATATATTGTTTAGAGTCTCTGTGACCCACTCCAGGACCTTCACACTCAACCAAGCTATGACAGTGGCCAGAGTGGCCTCCCAGCCCAGTTCCTCCTGTCCATCACACAAGAAAGCCTTTATCCATCTCGGTGTGGTGCTTCTCTGTTCTGCAACCACAGAACGGTCTGGTTTGCAAGCTTTCAAATGTCCTTCACTTAAGTGACCATCTGCCAGAGACTGTCCACCCTAGACCAGCAGCACTAATGGTGACAATGTCATTTAGCATTGTTTTGTTGTTGTTTTGTTTTGTTTTGTTTTGTTTTTTGGAACTAGCTCTTATAGACCAGGCTGGCCTCGAACTCACAGAGATCTGCCTGCCTCTGCGTCCCAAGTGCTGGGATTAAAGGTGTGCGCCACCACCGCCTGGCATTTAGCATTGTTAAAACCTCTCTTCTCGGCTTTATTTATGCTCTCCTTTCTGCATGGGATTTTTTGTTGTCTGCCTGCTGCTTGCATTACTCAGCTTTCCACCACCAACGAACTCAGCTCCTCTACACATCCCTCTAGACATCACCTCTGCCCTTCCTTCTAATTGAACTAGTGCAGCCTTTTCGGGTCCTAGCAGGGACATCAGACGTGTTTCAGTAGTGTGCCATTGCATGGGTGAATTGGAATTCTTTACACAAGCTCAAAGTCATCTTTGAAGCTATTCTGTCTCTTTGAAGTAGTAAGAATGTTACCCCCAAGAAAATGTGTGTGTGTGTGTGTGCATGTGCGTACGTGTGTGCATGTGTCTGTGTGTGTGTGTGCTGGTGAGTACACGTGCATTTGAGTAAAATAGAGGTTAGGGGACACTCTCAGCTGTTGTTCCTTAGACGCTGCCCACCCCATCCATCCCCAGTCAGGAGTGGATTGCTTGGAATTCACCAAGTAGGCTAGGCTGGTTAGCCAGGGAGTCCCACAGATCTGCCTTCTCCAGGGATGAAATTACAAGTACATTTCACCATACTGGATATCTTTTTTGTCTTGTTTGTTTTTATGTGGCTTCTGGGGATCAAAATCAGGTCCTCATGCTAGTATTGTTCCCCAGCCCAAGAAAGAGCTTTTTGTCTCTACATCCTTCCCTGTCTGGGCTGACTGGGCATCTTTTCTATACTCAAGTACCGATGCTTTCTATTCCCCAGTGCTCTCTAAGGGGTACCAGACTGATGCTCAAAGTTCTGCAACCTTTTCCTGCCAGTCAGAGCCCTGAAAACTGCATTGGGCTCCATGAGAGGAACCCTGCACAAATCAAATTGCTCAGTTAATCCCCTGCTATTGTCAGTCCAGTTTTGAAAGCAATTCTGTTCCAAGCCCTTTCGAAAGCCAGTGGTCCTCCCCCAGATGTGTCCTCTTCTGTAACTGGCCTATTTCTCTGCATACGTCCCTGGCCATACAGACATCACTAACCTCTTAGGGTCCCTCCTGCTAGTGAAGGGGCTAAGATGGAGGACCATGACCTCTGGGTCTGGCATTGGCAGGGCTGGTTCCCCCAGATATGCTTGACACGGGAAAATGGTTTTCCATTTTTCTGGGCTCTGTTTTGTCTTCTGCAAAGTGGAGATGCCAAAATCGGGCTCTGAGAGGCAGAGACCCGTAGAGGAACACTGGGCTGAGCTCCCAAAATCCAGCTGAAGGGTGGGACGAGTGAGAATATGAGCAAAGAGGTCAAGACCATGATGGGAACACCTACTGAAACAGTCTACTGGAGCTAATGGGAGCTCACCAATTCCAGCCGAACAGGGAAAGAACCAGCATAGGACCAAACTAGACCCTCTGAATATGGGTGACAGTTGGATGGCTGGAGCAGACTGCAGGGCCACTGGCAGTGGCACCAGGATTTATCCCTACTGCTTGTACTGGCCTTTTGGGGAACCCACTCTCTTTGGATGGATACCTAGATATATTATGGAGAGCCTTGGACCTTCCCCAAAGCAATGAGGAATGAATGGGGCGGGGCAGATGGAAGGAATGGGAAGAGGGGAGGGAGTGGGAACTGGGATTAGTATGTAAAATTAAAAAAGATAATTTCTTTTTTTTTAAAAAAAATAAAATAAGATAAATTGGACTCTTAGGACTATGAGAAGAAATGCAGAACCTGCAGGATGCCAGGCCCCCCAGAAATTCAAGGGGTTTCCCCCTCTCCTCCTCTCTCTCTGCATGTTCACATGCCTGAGTGTGAACATACCTGTCATAAGCGCCACATTGGGCTGCCATCTGTCATAAGCCACCTTTTTGGGGGTGACTTCTGCCACGGTGCAGCCACCACAGGTTCGTTCCTTCCAGAGTAGGGGCATGAGGATCAGAAATGTTAGGTAGGAGGAACAGAGATGTGAAAGAAACAGAGGGGCATAGGATGGTACCAGGAGGGCAACTCAGTGGATACTGAAGCTGGTCTCGCACATGCCCATGTGACAGTGTGCATGCCCAAGGCACAGGACAGCCTCGGGTGTCAAGCCTCACCTCCCACCTTGTTTAGTGCTCAGTCTCATGCTTGCTTCTTGCTGTCCTGTGAATTTCCCAGGTGCCCTAGGTCTCCACTTCCCATCCTACTATAGGAGCGCTGGGATTAGAGACTCACCACTACTGTCTCCAGCTTTACCTGAGTTTTAGGGATTTGAACTTAGGCCTTCTTCACATAAGCATAGAAAAATGCCTTACCCACTGAACCATCTCCCTAGCCTCCAGCTGATGACTCTCGCCGAGATAGAATTTTCTCAGTGGCAAGGCTGTTTTCAGCCTCTATCAACCTGTTCTTCCATGTTGTAATCTTAAAGAAATTGATATGTAAGTTTGCGGCTTACAACCTTCTTTAGAGTACGGCACGTCTGGAAAGCAACTGCCTTGTGTATTTTGCACAAATGTAGGTATGTGCACCATTTGCGTGCTGTGTCAGTGGAAGCCAAAAGAGGGAGTTGGAGCCCCTGAAATGTTAGCTACAGAGTGCTGATCTGTGCTGCCCACCATGGTGAATGTTATATTTGTTGATTTTGAAGGTTCCGCAGTATGTATAGATGAAAATAGGATCCTTCGATATTATTTCCAAGACTTGACTTTCTGTGTGCCTTCAGAAATGCTTGCTGAGACATTTCCCAGATCCCAGCTCCTGAGACCTCCCATTAGGTCATAATTTATCTTTAGACCTCCGTTCCTAGGCAGAGCCAAGAGTGGGGAGGGAGAAAAATGGGAGGAATTAAAACATTTCTCAGCAAGAAGACCCCCCGCTTTTCAACTCTCTGTATTCACTTTGAAATCCTCTATCTCTCTTTCTTCTGGGCAGTGCTATTTCCAAGTGGGTCCCAAACTTGAAGTCCCAGAAAAGGGGGTGTCCTGAGAGCTCTGTAAGAGCTGCAGCCAGCCCCTTTCTTCCAGGCCACCTCAGCATTTGGAGAAACTGGGAGAGGACTGCTTCCAATTTGCTTCCTGGAATTAGGAAAGGCAGGGTGTTTTCCATTAGAGAATTCTCACTGCCATCAAAGCAAAATTTTCAACGGTCTCCATCCATCTGCAAGCAAGCTCTCTGTAACCCCAGCCACCAACCTGTGCCTTCTACAGTTGTACATAGAGAGAATCGCCCTGTTGGATCCGATCTGGAGGTCCTCTTCCACTGAGGATGAGGCAAGGCAGCACTCCAGGGTCTCCTAGTGGAGGTGGGGACTGTGAGCCTCAACTGAACTGCAGTTTTAGCGCTTGGGTCTCTACATTCTTAGTAGTAGTTAAGTGTGGCTTTGTCAACCACAAATGTATCAAAATCCTGTTGGTGTTTCATGGATTCTGAGTGACCATTGCATCCAAGGTCTTTTAACTCGTATTGAACATACACTATATGTGATACTGTACTAGGCTCCAGTGTTAAAGACAGAGACAGGCAAGGCCCCCACTTCCCCAGATCTCCCAGTAGGAGGAGACAGAAGTGAATCATCACCACAATATGGTGGTGTGACTTGAAAGGCAGGACAGGACAGCCCAAGTGCATTGTGGGCCAAATACCTTAGACTGTAGGCAGTGTTCCCAAGGAGATGAGAATAGACCTAAGGATTCAAGGGTGAGTTGAGCAATTGAGAGAGGACTTCTAGGGAGCAGGGTCGGAGGGAAAACGGGTAGTCACCTGCAGTGTTTAGTGTATCTACCCCTGGATTGGATGTTTAGCGACGTAGTCTCATTCTTGACACAGACTCTGTGGATTAAAAATGGCATTGTATCCATGAAATGGTTAAGAAAAACAAGCGGCTGCTTTTTCAGGGGCTCTTTACCACTGAGAAAAGAATTGTTCATTTGAGATCTTCAGATCTTCGCGCAAAGCATGGTCAGCACCTGGGCCACACGGCCTCACTCAAGGCCCAGAAAAGCATTCCTAACATTTGCCCTTGCAGCCACATTCCAGAAAAATACAGGGAAGGTCAGTATCCCCAGCTCTACCCCTTCTCAAGTCATGACATCGACAGAAGGCCCTCAAGAATGAGCCAGAGGCGATATCCTGTGAAGTGTGGAGGGAGGCGGCTCTTGCCCTGCAGTGGGCTCCAGGCTGGAGCCATGGGCTCCCAGGGCTTTCCTGGAACATGCGTACTCATGAATCACTAGCTACTTCCCTAAGCGGCTAGAAGCTCAGGACGGGACAGATTAAAACCAGACTTCAAAACACATCCAAGTTTAACACCTCATAATTCCATTTCTGGGATTTTATTCTCGTTACTTTCCACTTTAGCAAGAAGACTTGATGAAGGCTTCCTTCCCAACCCATAGCCAGAAAGAACAATTTAGATGACATTGTTTAAGGTAAGGGGGCGGTAACGGTTAATTTCTTTTTCTAACCAATTGAACCCCTCTTTGGGGAACGTTTGCTGTATGTGTGGCATTCTGCAAGCACAGCCCCAGAGACAGGGACAAAAAGGCAGAGGTTTGTCTGAGCAATCCCAAGGAGAATTTCTGGCTGGGTCAGGTAAGAAAAAATGAAAGAGAAAAGTTGCTTGAATGAGTGATTTCCATGCCCTCCGGCATTTAGACTCCTTTTCTCTTTCCGCAGACTCTCTGAGTCTCAAACATGTATTAATCAGCTAGTTTTCTTTTTTAAGATCTCTCTCTCCCTCTCTCTCTCTCTCTCTCTCTCACTGTGTGTGTGTGTGTGTGTGTGTGTGTGTGTGTGTATACCTCATATATGAGGAAACTCTCGGACGCCAGATGAGGACATTGGATGCTCTGCAGTTATAGATGGTTGTGAGCTGCCCCATACAGATGCTGGGAATTGAACCCAGGTCCTTCGGAAAAGCGGAAGGCACTCTTAGCCACTGAGCTATTTCTCCAGCCCCCAGGCACATAGTTCTTAAATATCTGTATATGCTTGGAAGTTTATAAACAGGTGACCCGCTGCAGTCCCGTGCTCCATAGGATTCAGGTGTGAAAGGGATAATAACACAAACCCCTGCAGGAGCGAGGGGAAGAAACAAAGAGTTGGGACGGAAAAGAGAGCAGCCTCAAAGAGGAGGTCAGGGGATACCTGGAAGAAACCCTCACGAGCCCGAGGGCAAGGTACTACCTCAAGAACAGAGATGCTGGGCCTCAGCCGGATAGACGCCTTGTAGCTGGCCAACAAGCAAGGAAGGGAGAAACAGAGGCTGGACTGAGACTGAGGCCAGGTCATTTAGGGCCTTGTGGGGTCTGTGAGGGATTCCTGTGTTTGTGGCCTGCAACCAGAAGCTGCTGAACCAGCTTGAAGAATGAGGCGCCTGAGGGACGGTTTTCAACTCTGGCTGGGGCACGTGGGAGAGGCTGGGAGTTGTGGAGTGTGCACAGGAAGGGAGAGTCCAAGTGAGGAATGACTTATGGGATGGGGTGGACTTTGCAAATCCCAACCCTGACCTCTTGGCAAGGATCCTAGCTGGATCCCACATCATGAACACTTCAGAGGGGTGGTGGAGTCGGGGCTCTGGATGATTCTGTCCTTTAAAGAAGAGAGTTTTCAAAAAACAGAAACTATTTCATTGTTTAGTTCTTGCTGTCTGTCTGTCTCTCTCTCTCCCCCAACCCTCCCCCCCCCGTTTGTGTGTGTGTGTGTGCTTAATTTTATTTTATTTATTTATTTATTTATTTATTTATTGGTTTTTCGAGACAGGGTTTCTCTGTGGTTTTGGAGCCTGTCCTGGAACTAGCTCTTGTAGACCAGGCTGGTCTCGAACTCACAGAGATCCGCCTGCCTCTGCCTCCCGAGTGCTGGGATTAAAGGTGTGCGCCACCACCGCCCGGCTTATTTTATGTGCATTGGTGTTATGCCTGCATGATTTGTCTGTGTGAGAGTGTAGGATCTCCTGGAACTGTACAGACAGTTGTGAACTGCCATGTGGGTGGTGGGAATTGAACCCAGGTCCTTTGGAAGAGCAGCCAGTGCTCTTCACTGGTGAGTATCTCTCCGGCCTCCTTTTCTGTGTGTTTTTGAGACAGGGTCCCCTGTAACCAAGGCTGGCCTTGAGCTCGCTCTGTATCTGAGGATGACTTTGGACTCCTGATCCGTCAGCTTCCACCGAAGTGCTGGGATCTCAGGTGTGCACCACCACACCCCAGAGAACGAGAGATTACCCGAGTGTACTGAGAAAGCAGAAATATCACTTGGACGTTTTCAAAGTCATGTGGTATGCGTGTGCATAAAGCTGTAAAACAGAATACAACATATCACACGTGTGGCTTCGGCGTGTGCTTCAAGGTCCCTTCTATAATTTGGGATGCTTGGAAAGAAAAACATCTAAGCAATGCTGACAACATGAAAAGCATTTGTACTTCAGGGGTAGCCAATGCCAAGTTCAAATATAACTTCTGCCACTATAACTACTTGCCTCTCTGGGTGCTGGAGAAAGTTGTAGAAGGGAGAAAAGCAAGATGGGGTAAGCATGGTCATTAGAGATAGCTGAACATGGGTAGAGCCTACTCCCTGATGGCGTGGCAATGGGTAAACCACTTCACCTCTTTGAGCTTTGCTTTCTTCCTTTGATAACGAGGGTGATTTTTGCCTTTGTAGGGCTTAATGTGCCTTTCCAATAATACAATGAAGGTAAAGAGCTTCGAGCAAACCTTGGAACACTGGGGGATGCTTAATAATGTCAGTTTATCTCTGCTCCAGTGTCATCTCTAACTGAAGGAGTAGGATTTGACACCCTCCCCAAGTTGGCTCTATGTTTATGTAAAAGGCTGCGGGAGAGTTGCTCCATCTAGATGGCTTGGGGGCTTGACGCCTTCTAAGCATGCTATCCCAGTCCCCGGTTTTCTCCCCAGGGCCGTAGTGTGGATGGTGGTGTGAGCATGGGGCTCAGTGGGGAACAGAGCTATTTGGAGTCTTGTTTTTCTCCGAGGTGCCTGGGAAGCAAGGAAACTCATCTCTCCCTTCAGCCCTGGAAGCAGAGCTAGTCCCCCGCCTTTCTTTCCAAAGCTATTCCTGGCTCCAGCTGCAGGAAAGCCTGTGGGGCTGCAGGAACCTTCAGGCTCCAGTTCCAGAAAAAAAAATAAAAATAAAACATCTCCCTGTGTGTCCCAGAGCAGCCCGCCCCTTGGACTCTGGGGCCCGCTCCAGCCAGCTGTCACAGAGAGGCCATTGACCCCTCTCTGTCAGAGAAGATTAGACTGGAAAGAGCAAGTTTCTTCCTCTAAGGGTCCTTGTAGCTGTCTGTGCTTCAGGGATGAATAGAGAACACTGTGGTAGATATGCCCCTGTGCACACTCCCGTCTAGCTGTCTCTTTGCCATGACTTCAGTTGTTCTGGGAGTTTGCGCATACTTGTAAAAGTCACTCTGCCTCCCTCCCTTCTCCCCCTCTCCCTCCCTCGCTCTCTTGCTAATCTGAAATGTTTACGGGTCACGAATTTCCAGATTAGTTTAAAACTGCTTGGAAAATTCATTTCCATTCTGCAAGACTCTGGGTGTGCATTCGCTCCTAAATAACAGGGCTGTGGAACGTATCTCAATGGCCGAGCACTTGTCCAGCACACACAAGGCCCAGGGTTCAAGCCCCAATTCTGGAGGGGGGTGGGGGGGAGTCCAAATTACACCAGCCGGTTTCCCACAACTCTCATCTCATTTAGCAGGAAGAAGAAAGAGAAAAAGGGGTCTGAGGAGTGTCTGGGCCAGTTTTCCAGAAGCACCTGCTGTTGGTGTCATATTAACACACGTGATTTATTGTGCTGAGCAAGCCTCACACATGGAATACAACCAAGTATGGTCACCTATGCTTGTGTCCCTCTGTCCCTTTATAAATTAGCATCAGCGAGGGGAGCTCAAGCTAGCCTGAGAGACTTCGAGAGACCTTGTCTCAGAAGGAAAAAGAAGGGAACCGGCTGTGCAGCCGAGGTGTAGAGCTTCCCGGTGAGGGGTGAAGCCCTGGGTTCACTCTCAAGTATTGAAAAAAAGATGTCCTGACCTGGAGGGGGACCAGGAGCTGAGAAGGGGTCAGATCGTTCCAAGGGGAACAGTCAAAGACAGCCCCAAAGCCTGGGTAGCTGTCAGCATCAAGACCAAAGCAGGGTGGGAAGGAAGGGGGTGGAGGGAGTCCGGTGAAGGACCCAGGAAAAGCCCTGAGCTCCAAAACTTGAGTGAAGTCCCCACTGCTTCCAGCATCCCCTGCCACCCATAACCTTGAATAAGCTCTGAGAACATAGTCAAAGGCTGTGTGGGAGCCATGGAGCCAGCTAGCCTTCATCTCCGATGCCAGAGCTGATAGGTCTCAAACAGGGATTCGGATGACCGTCAGCCCCAGCCACCCTCAGAGACTTACTACAAAGCAAATTGTCCAGGCCCATCCCCAAGCTACTCAGCACAGTACGTAAATTTAGAGGGTGGGACTCAACCATCTGCATTTCATGAGCCCCTCCTCCACAACCTGAGGTTCATGTGGAATCACCCTCCCTCAGTCGCTGAACCCGCATCTCCTCACATTTGCAACCCCTAGTCCCTGTGGGAAACAGCCTAAATCACCAGCAACAATCAAAGTGTGCCCACTCTTCTAACTCGCTTTGCGTATTTGACCCAAGCCATGGTCATCAGTCACTGGGGCTGTTGGGTGGAGGGGGTGGGTAGGTTCTTTCTGCATTTCAGCTACTTCAATGAATGACAGCCTAATGGTGAATGGCTCACTCTCAAGACCCCTGCAAAGTGTATCTGAGCACAGGATTCAGCTACCCAAAATGTGCCCTCACAATATGCTGCCACTGCCAGGTGGTGGTGGCGTACACCTTTAATCCCAGCACGTGGGAGGCAGAGGCAGGCGGATCTCTAGGGCTACACGGGGAAACTCTATCTCAGGAAACAAAACACAGCAAAACAAATCGATGACACTGTCTAGATTAGTAATTCTCAACCCTGCTAGTGCTGCAATCCTTTAATACAGTTCTTCAGTCTGTGATGACCACCAGCCATAAAATTATTTCCATTGCTCCTTCATAACGGTAATTTTGCTACTGTTATGAATTATAATGTAAATATCTATATTTTCTTTATGATCTTAGGTGACCCCCCTGAAAGGGTCATCCCGTCCTCAAAGGGGTCACAACCCACAGGCTTGTCTAGATGGTTGTTTATGATGCAGGAAAGAGAGACAGGCAGAAATGTAATTGCGTCTGTGCCTCCTCTTCCTGATGTCTTCAGACTGACCAGGAGAGTGTCAGAACCGTGTCCACTCTCGCCTGCCACAGCTCCTTTGTCACCCGCAGGTGACCACCATGATCTCCTGGGTGCTCCTGGCCTGTGCCCTTCCGTGTGCTGCTGACCCGCTGATTGGTGCTTTTGCTCGAAGGGACTTCCAGAAAGGTGGCCCTCAGCTCGTCTGCAGTCTGCCTGGTCCCCAAGGCCCCCCTGGCCCTCCAGGAGCACCAGGATCCTCAGGAATGGTGGGAAGAATGGGTTTTCCTGGTAAAGATGGCCAAGATGGCCAGGATGGAGACCGGGGGGACACTGGAGAAGAAGGTAAGAGACCTCTGTATACCTGCCATTTGTCCAAGCAGAGTTGACAGCATCTGTCATGGGGCGGGGGGGGGGGGGGATGATTCAGAGTTCCTGAAACTAGCATGCATTGATACCTCTTTATAACCAAATGGAAGAGAACAATGGAGACTATCAATCCTGTGTTCCTGCCACTGTAGAGCATTGGAATTGCTGGGGGAGGGGAGGGTGGGCAAGCCTGTGAGCTTGGTTTGTAGGTGACGGAAGCCCAATTAATGGGCCCAAATGAGATCACTTAACGCACGAAACTGCGAAGACCAAGAGCTGAGTTTCCGGAATGGCTTGGCCTAGATTTTTAACTCTTGTTGTCTGGGCTCTGCTTCTCCCTGTATGTCGGCTTCATCCCCCTTAAAGCCGGATGCTCTGAAATGGCAGCTGGTGCATTCAGGTCTCCATTCTGACGGCTTCATCCATACCCCTTTTTCACCTTTTCAAAGGGAGATGCAGTGCCACCACTTGCCAAGGTTGGATCAGATTCCGCCCTAGATGTTTTTGAGTGGGTAGCGGAAGTACTTGATACTCCACTGTAGTTGACAGCCCCACGGGGACTCACGGGGTAGTGGGGGTGGCATGGACCAGAGCAGATACTGCCTTTAGGTTCCTTCCTCGACATTCCCTCTAGCTCTGACCTTGCATCCCTGCTCTTGATCAGCATCCTCAAATGCACACCTGAAACCTCGGGAGATTATAGCGGTTTTCTGTTCTTGATGCTAGGAAGTCAACCGTGACCTTGTGTGGGTTAAGTACATGCTCAACCCTGCCAGCCCCAGGATAGCGTTTTCTTACATGGCACTTTAACACTGAGAGGTATTTTGAGTAAGTCACTCATCAGATCATCCTATAAAGCAAATGCCCTTATTATTCCAAGTTTCAAATGAGGAAACTAAGAGTCAGGTGGCAAGATGAAGATGAGCGTGTCATTGCTACAAGCGCTTTACCTCTGAGATCAACCTTGAATAGTGTCTTAACCTCCCCAGCCTCAGTGTCTTCATATCTACAACAGCAATATCAACAGCACCTACCTCACCAGAGCGGGTGGCGAGCACTGTGGGAAGCGCTAGTGTTGAAGACAATGTCCCACTGTTACTTGCCCCTCACCTGATTTCCTGAACTTAGATTCCAAACCCAGGATGTTTCCCGTCACATGAAACCAACTCCTCCAAATGTACCTCTTCCTAGGGGAAGACTTCTGACAATAACAGAAATGCTTGGACCCAAGGAGGTCTGTAGGCGCATGTTTGTGAATCCACAGGAGCCCAGATAAAAGGATAACAAAGATTGTTAGAAAACACTCACAAGCCGGGCGGTGGTGGCGCACGCCTTTAATCCCAGCACTCGGGAGGCAGAGGCAGGCGGATCTCTGTGAGTTCGAGGCCAGCCTGGTCTACAAGAGCTAGTTCCAGGACAAGCACCAAAGCTACAGAGAAACCCTGTTCGAAAAACCAAAAAAAAAAAAAAAAAAAGAAAGAAAAAGAAAGAAAGAAAGAAAGAAAGAACTCACAAATAACAGCAAGGTACAGAATTGCTGCAGGCTTCCATTCTGCCCTGGGGTAAACGGAAGCAGTTATCCTATCTGACCTCAAAATTGTAACAGATATGTAAAAATATCTTGATCAGAGGTAGAAATGTATAGTGCAATATGATAAAAATATTCTTAAATTGTATCAATATACAAAAATCTTAAGCAGATATAGAAACATACATACATACAGCATGACAAAAATAATTTTACATTTGTTTGCAAAAACATTGTAAACAAATAGGAACATATACAATATGACAAATATAATTTTGAATTAGTATCAGCATACAAATTATTTAGACAGGAATACAAAAGTAATTTTGCATGTGTATCAAAATATAAGAATGAAAAAAAATATATAAGAATGTATGTCAATCGGGCTGGAGAGATGGCTCAGAGGTTAAGAGCATTGCCTGCTCTTCCAAAGGTTCTGAGTTCAATTCCCAGCAACCACATGGTGGCTCACAACCATCCGTAGAGGGGTCTGGTGCCCTCTTCTGGCCTGCAGGCATACACACAGAATATTGTATACATAATAAATAAGTAAATAAATAAATAAATATTTAAAAAAAAAAAAGAATGTATGTCAATGTAAATTGTCTACAATTAGTAGTTGCTAAAATAGTTTACAGGCAGGTATACTAAGCTACCTTACTATCCTATCCTATCCCCCTTTTTCTATACCAAATTAGATTCCTGAGCCTAACTATTATTATTATGCCTCCAACCCTATAAAAACTTATAACCAACCCTGAGAAAAGCCAAACCATACATCTCAACTGTTGGGAGAGGAGGCATTGTTTTCTTAGAATTACTTCCAACTGTCTTGGGGTAACAATCTCTCTATGAGATCCTGAAAAAAAAAATCTAAAACAATGGTTAAGTCTCAAGAGGACTAGCTCTAACATTTGTAGCAAGTCTCTGAGTAGTGGTAAAGCCTATCTGAAGTTCTTATCTGAAGTTCTGGTTAAAGTATTGTAAGAAGGTGGACCATTTCAGCTAGCTGATTTGGAATTACCTCGCACAGTTCTCATCAAAGCCAATCTTAGAGTGATGTTTCTTGGTTCAAAGGCATCATTATGAACAAGGTAGAATCGTTGTAGGGCCCCATCTTCTTACTGGAGACTTCAGAGATTGCTATGAGGAAAATTTATTGCTCACTGAGGAAAACTTAAACATTATTAATACTAGCTCAGTCAATATAGCATGAGAGCGAAGGCAGCCGAGAGTGAAGGCAGGCAGGCAGAAGCAGCATCCTCTTCCTCAGATCTCTTTATATCTGGGACGCAGCCAGAGGTGCTGTCCACTCTAGGACAGTATCGTCCTCATCCACTTTAATCCTTCCCTCACAGACCTAGCAAGAGGCATGTCTTCTGGCTGATTCAGATCCAATCGAGTTGACAACCAAGATTAACCATCACTGAGAGATATACCTATATGCTACGTAGAGGAAACAAAGTACCTTGTTGAGGCAAAAAAATTGCTAAAAGGTTTCCCCCATCCTCCACTTCAGTGTGTTTAACCATGGTTTCCCTGTGTCTGGAAATGCTCAGATGTTCGTTAGCACCAACATCTCTTGGGAACAAGACCTTGATGGGCATTTGACATGCTTCTCACAGCCCTGCCATTCTGCCAATGCACAGCTGCGTTAAGACAGAAGCCAAGCCCCCTCCCATATATGCTTTGTTTAAAAGGTGTTGAAGAGCCAGGCCTGGTGGCTCATACCGGAATCCCAGCATTTAGGAGGTAGGAGAAGAGTCAACGCTCTAAAACCAGTTTTAGCTTGGCAGCATGGTCACGCCAGCCCTAGGCCACGTGAGACTGTCTAAAAACTAAATACAGTTTTGTGCTAAATAATCGTAAGGACAAATGTTTCCTATGGAATCGTTGGCCCAAAAATGCTGTTTGTAGAAAATGTATATTTTATGAAATATTAGAATTAAAAACCAAGAAATGTTCTCTGAGTAAACATTCGGGAATATTCTGCAGGGTTTACCAACTGATATTTAACATTTAGACGGTGTTTGCCAGGCACTGTCCAGAGCACTGAGAGAACACACGGACTGGAGACATTGCCGTTTCTCTGGAGCCTGGGAGTTTCTGGCACATATTGCTGTTTTGGCTAAGTGGACTCCACAGTGGTTTTTATATAGCATGTACATTTTCCTCCTTGGACTGGAGAGATGGCTCAGTGATTAAGAGCATTGCCTGCTCTTCCAAAGGTCCTGAGTTCAATTCCCGGCAACCACATGGTGGCTCACAACCATCTGTAATGAGGTCTGGTGCCCTCTTCTGGCCTGCAGACATACACACAGACAGAATATTGTATGCATAATAAATAAATAAATAAATAAATAAATGTTTTTTTAAAAATCTCCCTCTTTTTTGCTTTCCTGAGTCAATCAGGTGCAGCTCAGGCTGGCCCCAAACTCACTCTATAACCAAGAGAATCTTGAACTCCTGATCCCCCCCACACACACTCACACACTGTGCTCAGAGTGCAGAAGTATGCCACCGTGTGTAGTTTTATGCAGTGTTGGGGACTGAACCCAGGACTTCACGCTTGCTAAGCAAGCACTCTATCAGCTGACCTACATTCCCAGCACAGTGAATTATTCTGCTGCCGTGATTCCTAGGGCTTCCAACAGGCATAGCAATCCTGGTTTCCCTGAAAAGACCAAGAAGAAGCACCTTTGGTCATGCCTTCAGTATTTGTCCGCTCCTGTGTCCCAAAGCTTTCTCATTCTCCTCCATCATGGGCTCCACCCCGGTTTTACAGGTCCCTTATGAAACCAACTGTTCTGTCTACCAGGTCCACCTGGCCGGACAGGCAACCGTGGAAAACAAGGACCAAAGGGCAAAGCTGGGGCCATTGGGCGGGCTGGCCCTCGAGGACCCAAGGGGGTCAGCGGTACCCCAGGGAAGCATGGCACACCAGGCAAGAAGGGACCTAAAGGCAAGAAAGGAGAACCCGGTCTCCCAGGCCCCTGCAGTTGCGGCAGCAGTCGAGCCAAGTCGGCCTTTTCGGTGGCGGTGACCAAGAGCTATCCACGTGAGCGGCTGCCCATCAAGTTTGACAAGATTCTGATGAATGAGGGTGGCCACTACAATGCGTCCAGCGGCAAGTTCGTCTGCGGCGTGCCAGGGATCTATTACTTCACCTATGACATAACCCTGGCCAACAAGCACCTGGCCATCGGCCTGGTGCACAACGGCCAGTACCGCATTCGGACTTTTGATGCCAACACAGGCAACCACGACGTGGCCTCGGGATCTACCATCCTCGCTCTCAAGGAGGGGGACGAAGTCTGGCTGCAGATCTTCTACTCGGAGCAGAATGGACTCTTCTACGACCCCTACTGGACGGACAGCCTCTTCACGGGCTTCCTCATCTATGCTGACCAGGGAGACCCCAATGAGGTGTAGAGAAGCTGGAGCTGAGCCTCCAGGCAGGGACCGAGCTTCTGGGGATGGGTGCTGACAGAGGAAGACCTCTGGACTGGGACTGGGGTCTGGCAGTCTTGGGAGCTTCTTTTCCCAAGCTGGCCTCCTCTGTTGCTGCTTTAAAAAAAAAAAAATCATTAAATCCAACCTTTTGCTTCATTATTTATCTGTTTGCTCACTAATTATCTTAGGGTACAGGCTATGGACTAAACCCTGTAGGTTACATACACCACTGATAAGACAGCTCCTATCCTCATGGGAAATACAATTCACAAACAGAAAACATGCAAGGCATAGGGGAGTGGCTGAAATATTTGTTTTTGTTTAGAGTTCATCTCTGAGGTCTACTTGTAAAGAGGCGTAGATTTTCAGCAGAAAATTCAGGGATTTTTGCTCACGTGTGTGCCCTATACCATCACATAGCCCAGGAACAAACCACTCTCACCCTCACCCCGTCTCCCAGTTCCCGGGAGTCCTTCAAGCCAGAGCAGATGCTCCTCAGCATACAGTAGAATTATATCTGAAACACAGTACGATTAAAATATTGTTCAGTCTATGATACATTCAGCAGGACACATCAGGGTCTGGCCACACAGGACATGGCAGAGCAGTTGCTCACCCTCATGGGTCGCCCACTGCCAATGCCCTGCATTGCAAAGGCTCTCTCCTGCATATACTCATCGAAGGGAAAGATCAAAATTTCAGGTAGTTTCTACTGAATGTGTGTTATTTTTGCAGCATCATAAAGTCAAAAATCCATAGGTTAAATTATAATCATTAAAAATCAGAAATCATATGTGCACAGAAAAGCTGAGCGCCAAAGCAGGGCCCAGGGCAATGGGAGAACTTGAAGGGACTGTTCCCCCAAGCAAAATGACCTGGCCTGCAGGTACGGATACCCTCACCACCCAGGGAAGAGTGGGCGCGCTTGAGGGATTGACTGAGGTCAGAAGAATTGGAATGTTAGGAGGGAGAGATCACACAGACCCTCACGGGCATAGCCCAGTTCCTTCCACTTAAGAAAATGGATTTACCCAGAGTATGGTAGCTTGTGCCTATAATTCCAGCATTCTGCCAGCTGAGGCAGGAGGATTGCATTGAGGTCAAAGCCAGTTTAGGCTGAGGGTGAGACTATCTAAAAAAAAAAATTATTACCAGAATGCAGAGGGAGTATGAATACTTCCACCCCTCCGCCCCCCAGAAACAGGGTGTCTCTGTATCATGGCTGTCCTGCAACTCACTCCATGGACCAGGTTGGCCTCAAAACTCACAGAGATCTGCCTGCCTCGGCCTTTTGAGTGCTAGGATTAAAGACCTGCACCACCAACACATAATGGGGAAAAACTTGAAGCTTTTCAGAGCCTGAGTACAGTCCTTCAAGAACCTGGGTGGGGTTTTTGTTTTGTTTTGTTTTGTTTTGTTTTTTGCCCCACTGCTCAGTCAGTGACGTAGACCAGGATATCCCTGCATTGCTGACAGCATTGGATAGCACTGAGGTATCTCTTCCCTAGTCCAACTGTTTTTAGTGTGCGGGGCTAAAGAAGCCTCCATGCAAGAGACTGGTGTGAGCCCAAGATCAAATTGCTAGAGCGTTTCCTTGAGTCTTAACTCTCAAGCAATTGGCTCTCACTGCCCCCTGGTGGATACTCATGGGAAAGCAAGTAACGCCTGGACTGGTCCTGGGGAGAGTGGTTCGGCTGTTGTTAAAACAGGGTTTCCTTAATCGCCCTCACTGAGTCACAAATGGTATGGGAATGGGAAAGGCCTAGAAACCTGGCAGGACTCTGGGGCCCAGACATATCAACATGTCGTCAAGGTTCCTGTCCAGGGCTCCCATAGATGGGTCAGCCTCTGAGATGGAATGGCACCTCCATTTATTCGAAAACAGTTTTTCTTCCTTTCCTTTCTTTACAAAATTGTTTTACCAGGCACAATGGTGAGCGCCTTTAATCGCAAAACTCAGGAGGCAGAGGCAGGTGCATCTCCGTGAGTTTGAGGACAGCCTGATCTGATTTGTTATCATTTCAAGCCAGCTAGGGCTACACAGTGAGACCGTAATCTTTCATCCTATCTCGGGTTTCTTCTTGAGGGTCTTGGGACCTGGGACTGTCTTTGGGTCTTGCCATTATGTAGATACTGAAGAAGAAGCACAACGGCACATCTTTATGCCATAAGATGGTCTTTGGTCCAAAGACCTTCTCTCATTAATACTCTCTTTGAAAGGCCCCTTCTGGAGAAGCTCGGAGACCCCCAACTTTGATCACGATGTTGCAGGGAGCATCCAGTCCAGACGGAAAGATAAACATTAAGTTTGTCCCGATGAATGCATGCTGTACTTCATGTACTAGGGCTCTTCCCAGGCAGGCTTAGGATCAAGATTAGATAGAAGAGAATGAACATCCATCTCACACACAAAATTTAAATGTCAAAAAAAACCTCAATACTCAATAGCAGTAATATTTTAATACAGAATGGTAATAAATCAAAAATAACACAAAAGCAAAGACCAAAATTCAAAATTTGGGTAAAGATGGGATCTGACAGAGCTGGGATTCCGGTGAGGTAAAGGAGAGAAGGAGGGAGGCAGGCAGGGAGAGAATTCTACAAGTACAGACTGCATCAGAGCTGCATCGGAGTTTTGACCCACCCCACCCCACCTACCTCCGTCCCATCCCACCCTCCACCCCCACCATAACAAGAAACCGCTTCCTTGCTGCATGTCATCCTCACTTGTGACACTAGAGGGCGCACACCCACCACACAAACCTCCAACAAACCACAGGCGTCTGGAAGAACCAGCAGGCCTCTGCAGCAATTTCTTAGACTCAGAGGCCCAGACAAAAGGGAGAGTCTCCAACCAAGGGTCTAAAGTGGTCATGATCTAGTGCTGAAAATAGACTACAAAAAAAAAAAAAAAAGGAAAAGGAATGAAATCAGTCCCACCTTTCCCTACCTTTGTTTGTTCTCAGGGCATTTTGGGGCACCCTGTGTGTGGCGAGGCAGAGAAAGCCCGAGACAGGGCCAGGGCACCTGCTCTTGGAAAGCAAGAATGGGGTCTAGTCCTGAGTCTTTGCACTCTTTGTGTGGTTTGGGCCATGTCATTAACATTTGTGACTTCAGCAAAATGAAGGGTTGGGCCAGATGCTCTCAGAACCAATTTGGGCATCAGATCTTGATTTCTGCCTCCAAAGCAGCACCAGGAGAGGAGCGTAAGGTTCCTAAAACACAGTAGTAACTCTGCTGGAAGAAGCTGCTGGCATGTCGGGTCTTCACACTCGGGCCTTTGCTTCCTGTGCATGCATGCATGTGTGTCTGTGTGTGTGTGCATATGTGTGTGTGGTGTGTGTGTGTGCATGTCTGTGTGTGTGGTGTGTGTGTGTATGAGGTGTGTGGGGGGTGCAATGTTTGGGGGGTGTGTGTGAGGTGTGTGTAGTGTGCTGTGTGTGGTAAGGGCATGGTGTGTGTGGTGTATATGTGTATATGTATGTGGTGTGTGTGGTGTATGTGTGTGGTATGTGTGCATGTGTGTGAGGTGTGTGTAAGGTGTGCGGTGTGTGTGGTGTGTGTGTGGTGAGGGCAGTGTGGGTGCAGTGTGTGTGAGGTGTGTGCAGTGTGCTGTATGTGGTAAGGGCATGGTGTGTGTGTGGTGTGTGTGTGTATGTATGTGGTATGTGTGTGGTGTGTGTGGTGTATGTGAGGTGTGTGTGGTATGGTGTGTGTGTGTGTGTGGTGAGGGCAGTGTGTGTGCAGTGTGTGTGATGTGTTTGTGCGCGTGTGCAGCACCCGAGAAGGACATCAGTGTTCTTCTCCATCATTTTCCATCTTACTCCCCTGAGGCAGCATCTCTCACTGATGACGGCTAGCGAGCCCCGGCAATCCTCCTGTCTCTATCCCCAATAGTGCTGGGGTAACAGACCTGCGCTCAAGCATGCCAGACTTTTGTGGGGGCTTTGGGGATTTTCATTTAGGTCCTTGTGATTTTTTTTAACTTTTTATTTGTTCCTTGTGGTTTTCACATCATGCATCTCTATCCCATTCATCTCCCCATCTCTTTCTATCTGCCCTTACAACCTCTTCCCGCAAAATAAAATAAATAAAATTTAAAAAAGAGAGAAAGAAAAATCTCGTTATGGCAGTTGCAGTGTGACCCAGTGAGTCACACAGCACTCTCTTTAGTCCATACATCTTTCCTTGCAAGTGTTCGCTGCAGTGAGTCATTGGTCTGGTTCGAGGCCTCTGGCTTCTGCTGCACCATGGATGCTGGGCTCTCACTTGGACTCCTCTTGGATATCCTGTTGCTGTCCTGTGTTGTGGAGGTCCTGCAGCTTTAGATCTGCAGGACCGGCCCTTCACATGCTCCAGCAGATCATAGTTGGGGTGGATGTTGGAATGGGCCAAGTCATAGCCATAGTTCTGGGCCTGAGTGGTTGCAGGGTTGCTCAACCAGCCAGCTCTTCCCACTCCTCACCACCAGGGGGAGCTCTGAAGCACAACCCTTGCTAATTCACCCTATGGAGCAAGGAGCAAGAGGCAGGGCGGCTCTCCAGCTTTCTCAATCACCCACACCTACACCAAGGCCAGCTCTACTGTGTTGCGGGTGGGGTGCATGAGCCACTCTCAGAGAAAGCTCTTCCACCTTATGGGGGGGGGGGTTGAGTACCAGCCTGAGTACCCCCTCAGGACTCAGAATAGAATGTCTATGGCAAGTGAGGATCTGAGGGTAAAAATTACCTCAAGCACGTTACCTCTGCATGTTCTTTATTTTTTCAGGTGAGGGGAAAAAGTGAAGTGAGAGGAAGTGGAGAAGAAGGGGAAGAAGAAGGAGGAGGAGGAGGAAGAGCAGGAGGAGGAAGGAGAGTAAGGGCTGATCTCCATGAGGTTTCTAGTTTTTACAGACAGAGTTGGAAAATTCCACAGGCAAGGACAATGATAATATGCATATCAAAATCACAAAAGGGACAGGTGGAACCTGACAAAGCAACACTCTGGAACAGGTGACGTAACCCAGGAAAGAGCCAGCATTCAAGGGGAAATACCTGACATTCCAAACCATTAGGTAAGGTTCCTGACGCCTCTGAATCCTGGGTTCACCCATTTTCCTCATCCAATCTCTTTTGTGATAAGCAGCTTTGGGGACACCCAGATTAGTTTGTTAGCAAAGGTGGGGCACGCTGCCTTCCTGCTCAGTGCCTGTCTCCTTTTGACATTTCTATGTGATCTGTTAGCAAGTATTTTTGTGGGATTGACTCTATTGACTATTAGAACAAAGAGTGAATATTGTTGCTTTAAGGCCTCCTGGTGTGTGGGAATGGAAAGGTCATTCCGCTGCCAGTGTTGGAGAAGTTACACTGCTGAGGTGCTTTGAGAATGAATCCTATTTTGAAGGGAGGAATCATGGCTTCACAAGGTTTTTACAGATATGACAGTGACTTTCCCAAAACACAAGTGTTCCTGCAGCTCTGCAAAACAGACGATTCCATGTGGACGTGTACGCATACACTTCCCAGGGCTCTGCCTGTTGGTGTGTCAGCCGTACATTTATTGTAAAGTCTTGTGGACTCCAACACCATCTGCCATAGGTGGTGCGAGGCAGGGGCATCTCTCCCTTGCCCATGCCTCCCTACGGCAGATGGGGGGCAGGACCAGATCTTTTATGCTCATTTTCAGGGCTGGTTCACGCATACCCTTGTCAACAGGGTCAGCTTTATTGCGCTGCGCAGCCCGGGCAGGGTGCAGGGCCTGCTCTTTCAAGTGCTGCAGCTGGTGAGGAGGGTTAGTTCTCCTGCCTGCTGCAGGTGTCTGGGGCAAGAGGTGGGGGAGAGCATCCTTCCTTCCTCCTGGTCACCACATGGCAGACTAGGGGAACAGGGCCAGCTCTTCCATACTTGTACCCTCAGGGCCAGCTCTCCTTTGCCTGGGAGAACAGAGTCAGCTCTATTGTGCTGCCCAGGAGAGGTAGGATTCACTCTCCCTAGTGCTATAGCCATAAGGAGCGAGACCAACTCTACGCAGCCCTATCTTTTGAGCCTTTGGTGGTAACAGGAGCCACGGGCATCAGTACAGACCAAAGCTGTAGCAGGGATACTGGCCCAGATGTGGACCTCGACAGCAGCCTAGGCACAAGCATCACCTTGGCCTCAAGTAGCAAGAAGGCCACCGACCTTAGTCTGCTCCTCACCACCTTCACCTCTTCATAGCTGCCTCTCTCTGCAGGACATGCGCCATTTTGACTGCCTGGTGTCACAAAGTGCCAGGCAAGCCTGTGTTTTCTACTCACCACCCAGAACAGGGTGTAGCTCCTTGTGGTTTATTTGGCCATTGATCTTACACACACTGAACCATCTTTTTTAAAATATATATATATATATATTTATTTATTTATTATGTATACAGTATTTATTTATTATGTATACAGTATTCTGTCTGCATGTATACCTGCAGGCCAGATCTTACTACATATAGCTGTGAGCCACCATCTGGTTGCTGAGAATTGAACTCAGGGCCTCTGGAATTGCAGGCTGTGCTCTTAACTGCTGAGCCATCTCTCCAGCCCCACACTGAAAAATCTCGCCACTCCCCATTAAAGACTTTGCTTTATAACAAATCTCGGTTAAGTTTCTTTTATGGTTTAAGTAAAATGCTGAGAATTCCTGAGGGGCCAGCGGTGGCAATAGGCAGCGGGCATGGGCAGCAGGCATGGGTAGCGGGCATGGGTAGCGGGCGTGAGACAACAGCAGGACACTAAGGCAGGGGGCAAGTCCCGGGCAGGGGGCAACAAGGTGGGTGAGAGACTGAGGTGCATAGGCACGCCATAAGACCACGCCGCAGGTCTCCAAACCCCGGGCAGGGAGCCATGTGGCCAGGCAAGAGACAGAGACATGGATAGGCACACCATGCAGAGTGAGTGGGTATTTATTTAGTGGGTTATGCAGGGGAAAGGGAAAGAGGAGAAAGGGGAAGAGCAGAGAGAGGCAGGGGGAGGAGAAGTGGGGAGAGGGGAGAGACACAGAAGCTGCCTCTTTGAGAGAGAGAGAGACAGACAGAGAGAGAGAGAGAGAGAGAGAGAGAGAGAGAGAGAGAGAGAGAGAGAGAGAGGGAGAGGACTCAGGCTGTAAGCAGAAGGAAGATCCGCCTGCCTCAGTAGATCTTAAAGGGACAGGACAGACCATTATGGTGTCATGTAACAGGTTTTGTTTGTTGTTGTTTTTTTGGATTTTTTGTTTGTTTGTTTTTTATTACTAGTTCTCAAATAATGACACGAAGACTTCTTATTAAGTATGAAAGCCGTTGCACTTACGCTTGCAGCTATATTTATAGAGCAGAAGCACACCCTTCTCCCTGAAGAGTGGGTGACTCTTTACCATTTTCAAGGAGAGCCACATCTTTACAGTGTATAAAAGGATTATTCTACAACATCTGAGGGCTGTGGCTCCCATGTAGACTTAGCAGTAACCAAATCTGGTCACAGAAGGCCCTTACAGGTAAACATGGCTCTGAGGGTAAAGATGCTTACTGGGCAAGCAGGAAACTCCTTAACTCAAGTAAGGGTAGGAGAGAACATACTCCTCAAAGTTATCTATCATCTTGCCTCTACACGTATTCTGTAGCATGGTGCCCAAAAGAACATATGTGTGTACATGTATACACACATACAAATAATAAATAAATATTAAGATAAAATAGCTAAGCAAGAAGCCAAAGAGAAGGTCCATTGGGTAAGAGCCCCTACTCTGTAACCATGAGGTCTAGAGCAACCACATCACAAACTGGGCATGGTCCTTCCCTCACCTGTAACCCAGCATGGATGGGACAGGGACAGAGTGATACTGTGGCTTTCTGTTTTCCTAGTCAAACAGACAATAAGCAAACCAAAATGGCCTCCTTGAGGAGCCTTCTGATTGGTTTAATAAAGAGTTGAATGAGCAATAGTTAAGCAGGAGAGAATAGGTAAAACTTCCAGGAAAAAGAGAACCCTGGGAAGAAAAAAGGCAGGGATTTGCCAGCAGGACTTGGAGCAAGTCAGACATGCTATACTAAGGGAAGGTAAAAGGCCATGTGGCAAAATGTAGATTTCAGAATATGGGTTAAGGCTGGGTGGTGATGGTGTACTCCTTTAATCCCAACCCTTGGGAAGCAGAGGCAAGTGGATCTCTGTGTGTTCAAGGCCAGCCTGGTCTACAGAGTGAGTTCCAGGATAATCAGGGCTATACAGAGAAACCCCATCTCAAAAGCAAAACATAACAAAACAAACAAACAAAAACAAAGAAATGCAGAAAAATAAGATAGATAATCAAAAGGCCACCCCAAGTCATAAACATACATCCCCGTTTCCTGGCTCCTTGCTAGAAAAAAAACAGCAAGAGGTGTGTTCTCTCTCCCTCTCTCTCTCTCTCTCTCTCTCTCTCTCTCTCTCTCTCTGTGTGTGTGTGTGTGTTCTTTTTTCTTATCTTCTTTTTTTTTTTTTTTTTTTGGTTTTTTGAGACAGGGTTTCTCTGTAACTTTGGTGCCCGTCCCGGAACTAGCTCTTATAGACCAGGCTGGCCTTGAACTCACAGAGATTCGCCTCTGCCTCCCGAGTGCTGGGATTAAAGGCGTGCGCCACCACTGCCCGGCTTTTCTTATCTTCTTATCCTTCCTATAAACCAGCTTATATCAGCTCCTGAAAGTCTATTGTTACATCTTCAGGAATTTCAGGAGCTATCTGTTGAACACAGCCATTATAAAACAACCTTTGTCTTTCTTCTGGGTTTGCTTGCTTGCTTTTTTATTTAGGCCTAGGTATGAACTCAGGGCCTCTCACATGGTAGAGAAAGTGCTCCACCACTGAGCCACACCCCGGCTCTGGCTGTCTTTTCAAACTTGCCTCTGTAGTGTTTATCTCCAGAAAGGGCAGAGTTCCTTATTATCCAGAATAATAAAAATAGAAGTAGCAGATGGCTCGGTGGGGAGGACAGCAGCGACAGAAAAGTCAGGCAGGCATGGCAACTGTCTCATTCTAAGCAAGCTGGCACTGTTACCTAGACTCAGTGAGCTCTGGGGTTCAGAGACCTAGCTTCAATAAAATAAAGCAGACAGTGATCAAGTAAGACGACACCCTATTACACACACAACACACACCTCTATTAAGAAGGTAACTTACAGGACTGCAGAGAAGAGTGAATCTTCCAGATTTCCAGAGGTCCTGAATTCAATTCCCAGCACTAACATCTAGTAGCTCATATCTGCCTGTAACACTGGCTCTAGAGGATCCAATGCCCTCTTCCAACTTTGGGAAACTCCTCAGACACATATAAAAATGAGTCTTTAAAAACATAGCTTCTTACAAAAGATTCCAGTCCCTGAGCTCTGGCCTCTCCTCTATAAGATATCTGTGTATCTTCCCCCAACCCTGTCTCCAGGGCCATCACATTGGTAACTTAAAATCCACTTATGGCCATTGCGTTTATGCTTGCAGCTATATTTATAGAGCAGAAGCACACCCCTCTCCCTGAAGAGTGGGTGACTCTTTACCATTTTCATCACTAACCGTGAATCCCTCCCAGTGCTTCTTATACCCCAACGCCCTGGAAGTGTTTATCAAAATGCAGTTTCCAAATTAGATGTCCATAAACAGAGAAAAAAAATTCACTCTAACTTCACACTTTGTTAAAAATGACCTCAGACTGTCTCACAGCTGTTAATATAAACCACTGAGCTAGAAACAGGAGGATAACTTTAAGACCTGGTTAAGCAAAGACATCTTAACCTTGACACTAAAGCATAATTGTAATGGTCTGTCCTGTCCCTTTAAGAGACAAGCCATGACCACTTCCACCCCCATCTACCCAGGCAAGCTGATCTTCAGCTTTTAGCCAGAGTTCTTTCATTTCTGTCTTTCTCTTGAAGAGGCAGCTTCTGTCTCTCCCTTCCCCCCCTTCTCCCCTTCCCCTCCCTGTTTCTCTCTCTCTCTCCTCTTCCCCCTTCTCCCCATTCCTTCCATACCCACTAAATAAATATCCAACTTCACTCTGCATGGCATGCCTATCTGTCTCAGTCTTTCATCTGCCACACAGCTTCCTGCCTGGGACCTGGCTGCCTTTGTGGCCTGCCATGGTCTCGGGACCCACTGCCCACTGCCTGCCACTGCTCAGGGACCTGTGGCATGGTCTCATGGTCTGCTGCCCACTGCTCAGAGATCTGCAGCATTTTACTTAAACCATTACAATAACCAACTCAAGGAAAACTGGTAAATTGGGCTTTGTCTTAGTTAGGGTTTCTATTGCTGTGAAGAGACACCATGAACATGGCAACTCTTATAAACTCTTAAAAACATTTCATTGGGGTGGCTTACATTTTCAGAGGTTTAGTTCATTTTCATCATGGTACAACATGGTGGCATGCAAGCAGACATAGTGCTAGAGAAAGAGGTGAGAGTCCCACATCTTTACCTGCAGACAACAGGAAGTAGTCTGAGACAGTGTATGATATCCTGAGCATAGGAAACCTCAAAGCCCACCCTACAGTGACATACTTCCTCCAACAAGCTATACCCACTCCAACAAAGCCACACCTCCTAGTAATGCCACTCCCTATGAGCTTATAGGGGCCAATTACATTCAAGCTATCACAGACTTTATCAAAAACCATAAAAACATTTACTTTGTGAACAATCCTTAAAAGGAGAAGAGGCATTGGGGTGTTTCAGTGATTAAGCCCTGCCTAGCATGTGCTAGGCCCTGGGTTCAGTGCCCAATATCACACATACAAACACATACCTGGGGGGTGGGACGATGGGGAATCTCATCCTGTAAATGCCTCTTTCAAAGTGAGAGAAGCCATTTTCAAATCATATCTATGACAAAAGACTAATATCCGGAATGGCTAAACTTTCCCAAGTCAGTAATGAGACAGCAAGAGATCCAATGAGACTATGAGCCAAAAATATGAGGAGATGTGTCACTGAATGTCTTTGTCCTTGTTCTAATGCTGCGAAGAGACACCCTGACCAAGGCAACTATTATCAAAAAAGAAGCCTTTAGTTGAGGGCTTGCTCACAGTTTCAGAGGGTTAGTTCATGATCATCACAGTGGGAAACAGAAAGGCATGGAACCAAAGCAGTAGCTAAGAGCTTTGTATGATCGAGAGAGAGAGAGAGAGAGAGAGAGAGAGAGAGAGAGAGACTGGGCCTGGGGTGGGCTTTTGAGACCTCAAAGCCCATCCCTAGGGACACACCTCCTCAAATAAGGACACACCTCCTAATCCTTCCCATACAGTCCATCAATTGGAGACCAAGCATGCAATTATACAAGTCTATGTGGGCCATTCTCATTCAAACCACGACATTGAAGACCATGTATAGAAGAAGAAATACTACAAAGGATACACATAAAAGATGTTCAAGATTCTACACAGAAGAATCATGAAAATGAGAAGCACAACATCATTACATACCCATCAAAATATCTTTTAAAGAAGTGCTGGAGAGATGCCTCAGCAGCTGAGAACACTCTCTGCTCTTGCAGAGGACCTGGATTCAGTACCCAGCACCCAAGTTCCAGGGCTCCTGGCACCCATGGCTGACCTCTGTGAGCACCAGGAACACACAGAGTTCACAAGCCTATATGTAGGCAAAATATGCATACACATACATTTTTAAATCCTTTCTTCAAAACGACACTTAGAGCTGGTTAGATAACTCAGTGGGTTAAAGGTGACCACCGCAAGCTGTATGACCTGAGTTTGATCCCGGGAACCTATGTGGTGGATGAAGAGACTTGGGCTGGCAAGGGTACAGAAAACGGTATCATTTCTGCACTGCTGGTGAAGGGGCAAAAACACCACATCCACAGGGAAACCTGGAGAATGAAACCTAATAATTGATCAACCAACAATGACACACCTGAACTTACCCACCACACCTGCCCGCCATGACAGGGTTCCTCTGTGTAACAGCTCTGGCTGTCCTGGAACTGACTCTGTAGACCAGGCTGGCCTCAAACTCATAAGAGATCCACCTGCTTCTGCCTCCCAAGTGCTGGGATCAAAGGTGTGAACTCGTAGAGATCCACCTGCCTCTCCCTCCCAAGTGTTGGGCTCAAAGGTGTGAACTCATAGAGAACCACCTGCCTCTGCCTCCCAAGTGATGAGATCAAAGGTGTGCGCCGCCATGCCTGGCTCACACGTGAGCTTTTATCTCGGAGAAAAGAGTGCATTCCCACCAGTGACTGTTAGTAGCAGCTTTATATTCCTGATTCCGGTGGCTCCAAACTGGAACCAGCCCTTCTGTCCTTCAGTAGATGAGCGATCAGCTCAACAAGCCTGAGCACCCATACTGTGAAATGCTACTCAGCAGGGAAAAACCTACAATTGATACATGTAGCTGCCAGATAAAGAACTATAAACAATACAACCCTTCTTGGGGCCTGTGAGAGCTCAGTGGGTTAAGGAGCTTTACCTATTGACCTGAGTTCAATCCCTAAAACCCACATGGTAAAAAGAGAGGGCTGTTGTCCTCTGTCCTCCGAAAGTGCAATTTGTGGTGTGAGCATACACAAGCACGCGTGTGCACACAAACACACACACACACATTTATTTATATGTTTGTTTGTTTAAAAAGAGAACCATTAAATGCAGAAGTAATAGCTATAGAAGTAAATACTTAGTGTCTATATGTATGTACAGGGGCCCAATTTTGGCATGGGCGATAAACTGAATAACAAAAGGAAAACTTCTTCTCCCTGGAGCTTATGTTATACTAAAGAGATGACCAAGTAAATGGTAAAATGGCCCAATAGGAACGACAGGAGGAAACTAGGGGCGGGGCTGGGAGTCCTCTGGGCAACTGAAGGGGGCTGGTCAGAGGTGCTTTGGCGGAGGTGGCATTTTAATGACAAAATGAGAAGTGTGAGGAAGTGTGTAAGGCTGCTGGTGGTGACAGCACTCCAGGCAAAGGGAGCATCGGATGCCAGTGCCAGTCCCAGTAGCCTGTCTGAGCGGAAGGAAAAGCAGCTGTGGCCTGAGGAGCCGATAGAGAGCTCTTGGCAAGCAGATCACCAAGGGAGCATGCGCTGTCCATCCAACACGCACCTTGGGAATGTTTTGTCTAATGATTTTAAATAAATAACTCAGCATAAACAGGAAACAAATGACAGCTCCAGATTCCATGGCAGAGATGCCAAACAGAGGGAACAGAGTATGACCTTGCCCTGAAATGGGTTTCCTAAAGGATTAAGAAAAAAGCAAATGTGTAGGAAAGAGATCAAGGGACAGGCAGGCCCCTCAACCAGGTTTCCACAAATTATAGATAAGAAGCAATCCTGCAAGACAGGCTGGTGCTGTCTCTTTCTCCCCTTTATCAGCTCTACTCTGATAAGGTGAGTGGAAATCTTAACAGCTTGGGGCCTGGGAAGTGGAACACCCTGAGCCTGCAGTTCTGCCCCCCCTTCAGCTCACCCCAGGGTCAGACACTCTCCCGAATGTTTTTCAAGCAACCTCTCATTTTGCAGTTACTTTGTATTTGTGACAGGGTGTCTTGTAGCTCAGGTTGGCTTCAAACTCAATGTGTGATAATGACCTTGAGCTTCTGATCCTCCTAAGTGTGGGGGTTACAGGTCAGGGGTTACAGGTCACCATGCCAGGTTTTAAGTGGTGCTGAGAATCAAACCCAGAAAGTTGTGCACGTTAGGCAAGCAAGCACTCTACCCACTGAGTTACATCACCAGCCTTCAGATGACAACTCATTTAAATAAATCCAATCCTTACAGCTAGCTCCTAGCTATTTAGTTACATTATGTCAATTCCATGAATAAGAAATACCTTCAATTGTAGAATTTTCCCATTACAAGGCAACCTCTACCTCTTCGAATAGATTAATTTTCACACACATTCTCATGAGCAGAAACGTCAAAAATGAATGATAGGATTGAGGAAACTCAGAGTGACCACATCTACTTCACAAATAATGGAATCCAGGCTCCTCTGATTAGGAGCAAACCGTGGGAGTTGGGGAGCTGGCTCCGCAGTGCACACCGCTTCTGCAGAGGACCTGGGTTTGCTTCCAAGCAACCACATCAGGCAGTTCACAAATGCCTATAAACTCCAGCTCCGGGGGACCCCACCCTCTCTTCTGCCCTTCAGGGGTATGTGCACATATCACCCCCATACAGAGACATGCATATACACTTAATAGGAAAATAAATCTTTAATAAAGAAGAAACAGCGAGAAAAGGACTTGAACCCATAACTGTTTCTCCCAACACTTTTCCTCCGTTGAGTGACTTACAGCTCCATCCATACAGTCAGTACAGAAATGTATCAACCTCCACCACGGAGGAGTGGCTTCAGTCCTCTCTCAGTGGGACCTGGGACTGGCAGGGTGTAGCTTTTCTCTTGTGACTCCTTGCTCCATAGTCCTGCTCCTGAGTTTTGATGCTAGGTGTCACTCTTTAGAACCCCTGCAATTCTGACACTCTATGCATTCATGTCTCTGTTAGCACAAACATAAAGACAGAACGCTTTCCTTGGGCAAATCTTTGCATAATACTGAAGCTGGAGGGAAAGGGGCCTTGGCCTTGTGTGTCTGGAACACAATGATAAAGCCCCTCTATTTGGTGGCGGGTTTCCAATTAGCCAGCCACAGCTTGGGACTTGGTAGGTATGGTTCACAGAAGAGGAAGCACCTCGAGTGTCTGCCTGAATGTGTGACTAAAGCCAAGTCAGGGAAGACTTGCAAAAGGAGGGATATATTTCAGAGAAAAACCACAGCATTATCAGGCTGTAATATTTTGGAGAGATATCTTTATATACTGAAATCAAAGAATATGTTACTGGTAAATTCTTGAGTGGAAGAAAAAATAATGGCTTTTGGTGGTGGTGGTGGTGGTGGTGGTGGTGGTGGTGGTGGTGGTGGTGGTAATGGCAGCGGTGGTGAAGCCTAAATTAAGTTTTAATTATTTTCACCTAAAGCACTTAACTATATCTTGACTATTTTCCTTGTCTCAGGTGTTATTGTTTCATCTTCAGTATCATCTCTCCACTGGAGACCGGAATGTAGTTACAGGTGCCAGGCCATGGAGGAGTAATGAAGGTCATTTGGTCAGGACATTTGGGGGCTTAAGGGTACTCAGCCTAGACTTAGGATGGATGCTTGTGGTTACAGCAGCTCATGTTTCTTGAGCCTTTATAATGTGCCAGGCCCTGCAATAAGTGTTTATATGTATTACCTAACTCAACGTCCTCTTTATCGGCTGCAGTTTTCGAGCCCAACGTCAGTAAGTGTTCCTTTGCACCACTGGCTCTAATGTCCTTGTCCCTCTCACCTCACCATTCTTTCTCAGGAAAATACTGATCTGGCTCAACCTAACCTCCCCTTTTCTCCACATCACACATCCCCAACTGTATGGAGAGAGAACACACAACTGTTTTGATGCGTGCGGTTTTAAATCCAAAACAGCCTCATGCTATGGTACACATTCAGGAGACTGAAGTGGAAGGACCCGAATTCCAGGCCCACCCTTACAAAGGAAGTTCAAGAACAGCTGTGGAGCTGTAGAGATGGCTCAGGGGCTCTGTGGCTAAGAGCACTAGCTACTCTTCCTGAGGACCCGGGTTCAATTCCCAGGACCCACCTCACAATCATCTACAATGCTAAGTTCTGGGACTTCAGGGTAGAGCCCAGCTTTTTGCCTTTTTGTCTGTCTGTCCGTATTTACCTTTTCTTCATTCCTTCTAACCACCCAAGTCCCTAGTACTGGGCACGGAATTGGCAATCTGTTTAAAACAAAGAAAACAGAAAAGAGGGAAAACAATCGAGAAAAACAACTGATGTCAACCTCTGGCCTTCACACGCACGCACATGCACACATACTGATGTCAACCTCTGGCCTTCACATGCACACGCTAGCGCACACACACATCTACAAATCTCAGACGGCACAAAATGTACCCTGGTAATCCTACTAGTTCCCTTGAGGCCCCCAGCATTCTCAATGAAGATTCATTTTGCTAGTTAAGAATCTGGGTGATAGAGGTGGCAACAGACATCAGAGAGGTTCCAAGAGCCAAGTCACGAAGGCCCTTCTGGAATGTTGGGTACCATGTGAACCACTGGAAAGTTCTGGGTAGAACAGAAATGCAGTCCAACTTAGATTACAGACTGGAAAGGACAAAAGAAGTGATATAGGAAGTCGTTGTCCTAATCCAAATCCAAATAAGAGACAGTATTGGCTAGAACCAGGTAGTCACAAGGAGGGAGGGGAAAAGTGATCTAATTTGTACTGTGACTTTGATAAATTTATATATTAGCTCCGGTTGCTGTGTGTGGATTCCTTGGGTCTTCTATATATATAGAAAAAGACTTAAAAACAGTGCTGACAGTTTCACAGCAATTTGACTGGATTTAATGACCCTGAACTACACATTTAAGCATTTAAAAGGCTGTGGTGTGTGTGTGTGTGTGTGTGTGTGTGTGTGTGTGTGTGTGTGTGTTGAGATAAAATATCGTATAACCCAGCTTGTCATATAGCTAGGGATGGCCTTGAACCCCTGATCCTCCTGCCTTTACTTCTCAGGTACTGGTATTACAAAGCGTGACACCAGTCTAGTTTAGCTCTCCCATCTTGAAAATCGCGATGTTCTTAAGGACATGGGAGTTGTGAGGACTGAGAAGCTGGTCGTGTGTAACACACATGGAGATTGTTGCAGAAGACAGTGGTGGGACTTGGCCTGGGAATCCTGGATAGTCAGTGCATATTTCTTAATGGAGAGGTCTTTAAAGAGCTTAAAATTTGCTGGGCAGTGGTGACGCACACCTTTAATCCTAGCACTCAGGAGGCAGAGGCAGGTCTCTGTGAGTTCAAGGCCAGCCTGGTCTACAAGAGCTAGTTCCAGGACAGGCTGCAAAGCTACAGCAAAACCCTTTCTTGAAAAATAAAAACAAACAAACAAAAAAATAAAGTGCCTAAAATTGAACACATTAACAGGTACTATGTAATGCCTGGGAATATATATGTTATATAATGTCCTAACAATGTCAAATTATCTATATCCTCAAGTATTATCATTCCTTTATTGAGTTCATGTTCACTGAGTTTATTGATTCATGTCTGCAACTGTAACACTCTAGAAGTCAGTCGGATCACTGGAGATTTAAGGCCAGCCTGGGCTGTATAGTGAGTCCTGGGGGTAGGGGGGGTCAATAAAGGGTACTTAGCAAGACCCTGTTTCAAAGAAATAAAAGAAGGAAAGAAGGAGAGAGGGAGAGGGGAAAAAAAGCTAAGCCAGTCCAAGTCAGGCACATATCGTATCTGTAAGGGAATCAGGAATTTAAGGCCATTCTCAGCTACAGAGTGAGTTTGAGGTCAGCCTTGACAACTTGAGACCCTATCTTTAAAAACAGAGAACCTCCAGAATATTTTTATGTAACGTATAGCACATTCTTGTCATCTACAGTCACCCTGCTGTGCAGTAGCACCCTATAGCTTCCTGCTCCTGTTTTGCTGTAATTCAGTGACCATTGTTCATCCTTTTCCGATGGCACACATACCTCACTCACCTCTGGTAGCTGCCATTCTACTCGACTTCTGTGAAACAGTCACCTTCTCTGAGTGACTAAGAGCTTGCAGGATTCAGCTCTCTAGGGGAGACGGTTCTAAAGCCTTGTTCTCAGAAAATGGCCTGACAAGAGCTAAGCAGCCTGGGGTTCAGGGATGGGAGGTGGAGACAGTCCCCTGGGCACCAAGGCTGCTGGAAAGCAGGATAACACTGAATCTCACAGTCTCAGGAAAAGGATGAGTGTCCCCAAGCCCACAGCAAGCCTGGAAATGCCTTGGCAGAGATGGGAGTCTATCTCACCAGCACACAGATCTCCATCTGATGCTGAGCAGGTCCAGGGGTTCCATTGTGAACCCTGGGGTGTCCACAGGGCCTCAGCTTCTTTAAGACATTGGGTCTCACTATGGTGGACCCGTCTGTGTTGGCTTCCATGTTCTGTTCCCCATTGGTAACTCCAGAATGCACACTTTAGAGCCTCACATAGGTGAGAGGGTAGTGGCTGTGTCAGTTACCTGGCCTAAAGTGATCCCAGTGGCTCGGTGTGTGTATTGACCTAGCAGAAGTCCCATAGTTTGCCCAGAAGTTGGTTTCCCCATGGTGGGCCTGGTACTAGCTTCCAAGACGGAAGTCCTGAACATAACTCCCTCCTCCAAGCTGGAGGTGTCTCCTACCATGCTGTTAGGAAGTGGGGGAGGGGTGCCCTAGGCAGCCCCTTTCCTCTTTCCTTCCCCGGTGGTCGTATCTTTTTGTTTGGCTAACAGCAGGCAGTATGCTCTTTCACCCGACTTTTTTGTGATATCAGTTTGGCATGTGCAAAGTAGTCTGACTTGGTATGTTTATGGAGCCGACACATTGGAGGCTCTTACTGGGCACGGTCTCGCTCTGACTCCAGCAGATCCTTAACAAAACGGCAAATCGAGTACGTACGTGGTCACAGACATACCAACTGAAGTCGGAGGTGAGTCACCCACCCCTTATCCACAGGCTGCTTAGCTCTTGCCAGGTCAGTGACTGAGGCCAAGGCTTTAGGACTGTCACTCACAGAGAGACAATACTGCAAACTCTCACTCAGCCAGTGAACACAAAGGTTCATGTCACATAAGTTGCTTGTAGATGTTCCTCTCATTCTTCCGTGTTCTCACACAGAAAAAGGAAGTGTTCAATGTTTGCACGGGAGGAGACAGGATGAAATAGTTGCCTAAGAGAAAGGAAGACAGAATGAATTAGAACAATGGTTTCACTTCGAATTCACACATCAGACTCACAGGGAGGGCCCGACAAAGAGGAGTGGCAACCTCAGGAGGAGGGCCAAGCTGGGGCATGAGAATGGGAAAGGCTTACAAGCTCCCAGGCGACACTCATGTTATTGGTCCAGGGACCAGATTTAAGAGCTATTGAATGAGAATACGGGGGGCTTGCCCAGCGGAGTATAAGGTTTACAGTGGGAAAACTCCCCTCAGGGTGGTGAGTTCACCGGAAGGCTATCCCTGTGACTGTATGACTCTCCAGCCAGGCACGGCTGCTTATTGGATGGTGTGTTACAAGTAGACTCTTCAACCTGAGTTGAAGGAACTCCAGCTGAGCGCATGTCACCCCAAGACCCCAAAGAGGCAAGGGGGCTAAAGGTGGTTGTGGCGCATCACGCGCGTCTGCGCTCTATGCGCTGCCATACAGTTCGTGAACCGGGCAAGGGGCTGGAGATTGAAACACACAAAGACTCACAGACAGCAGTGACAGAGACACGGGTCATTCTTGAAACCAGAATGCCCCCTTTATTGTGTACCAGGGCCGCTTATTTAGAGATCCTTAACTGCTAGCCACGTCCCAGCCAAACCCACCAGAAACCACTCTCCAGCCATCAGAAACTCCTGAGGGTCTCCCGTGCTCAGAGCAGCTGCAGGCTGTCCCAGAGCAGAGGAAAACAAGTTGTTTACAAGAAATTCAGGATCTGGAGGTTCATAGCTACCAACAGGTGGTCACTTATGGCGGGGGTGGTGGTGGGGGGCAGTGGCTGAGTCACGCTGGAGTTGACTCTGGAAGAGGTGAAGAAAGGAGGTGAGACTGAGAGACGGGGAAAAGTCCAGGGTTTCAATGCTGTCCGGGGCTTAGAGGAAGTGAGCTGGGGAACAGCGGAAAACAGAGCCCAGCGAGTGATTCATCAAAGTTGAGATTGGGGAGGGGACACCAGAACCAGAAGTGGTGGAAGGCCGGCAACTGCAGGAAGGGGCAGGGTTCTTTAAGACACGCCCACTGGACTAGGTGTTGCAGACACCGAGAAGCCAGCAGGTGCTGTGCTGGCTGGTGACAGCAAGCCAGGCATCAAAACCTTCGAGCAATCTCCGGTGACTGTAATGAAGACAAGGGGTGGGAGGTGGACTCTGAGACCATGAAGTTCACGGCTGGAAGAGTTTACAGCAACAACGACAGAGAAAGAAGCAGTCGTAGGGAGGGGACCAAGGAGGAACCCACCCCACAGCCACACCCACCATCCAGAGGTAACCCGGGACAGATAGCACCCCCACTGAGGCAGCTGCCAGGGAAGCTAATCTGGCAGGAGCAGGCCGGGTCCCTCTGTGGTTCTCCGCTGGTCCCTAAATTAAACACCTGGGAAACGTAAAGAACATAATTGGTCTGGCAAGCAGCCCAGGCTTTGGACTGTTTTTAGCTCCCCTCAGGAGTTAAGAAAGCTGAAAGTAGGTGCTGAGAGGACTGCCCAGCAGTGTTGCAGGAGACGGGGTCAGAATAAGGCAGAGGATTTGAGTAAATCAGAGTAAACCTTGAAGGTTTGAGTGTGAATGAACAAGGGCAGGTCTGGGAGGGCTGAGCTTCTCATGATCACAGGGTCTTAAGGTCTCAGGGTCTTAAGGCAGTACTGGGAGGAGACAGGGGTTTGGGACTCATGAGGAATGTAGAGAGGGTGGAGGTCCAACCCTGATTCCACAGAGGTGGTATAAAGGCTGGAGACAGTGTGGCCCTCCTAACAGCAGTGTCTATATTAAAGGAAAAACTCACCAAGTGAACCCCCTACGATCTGATTGGCTCATCCACTGGATAACATCACATCTACAAAACAGAAGGATGTGCCACCAACTAAGCCAACCAGAGTTTTGTTGGCAGAATGGCTGACGAAATCTGAACCAGAAAACCAAAGCTGTGGAGGTTTGAATGGGATGCCTCCCCCACCCCATAAGTCTCTGGCACTTGAATACTTGGTCCCCAGTTGGTGAATGTTTGGGGAGGATTAGGAGGTGCGACCTTGCTAGAAGCATGTCACTTGGAGCAGATCTTATGGTTTCAAAAGACTCAACGTTATGAGTTGACTCTGCCTTGTGCTTGTGGTTTGAGGTGTCAGCTCTCATCTGTTTTAGTCACCTGCTGTCTGCCCTCTGCTGTCTGCTGCCTGCTGCCCGCTGTCTACCCTCCACCATCATGGACTCTAGATCCCTGGAGCCATAAACCCAAAATAAACTCTTCTATAAGTTCCCTTCACCGTGTTTTGTTTGTTTTCACAGCAATAGAAAAGTAACTAAGGTAAAAGGCAAGACTATTTCAAAGTTTCTTGTGTGGTTGGTTTGGCTTGCTCTTGGTTTTTGCCCTGTTTGTTGCTGGTTGAGACAGGGCTTCATGTAACTCAGGTTGGTCGAGAACTCCTGACCCTCCTTTCACCCTTCCAAGTACCTTGATTGCAGGCATGGACTTGAGTTGTGTTCATCACAGAGCTGATGCAGGTGGACTTCCCTGTCATGTTGACTTGGACATATCAAGCCCCTTTAGGTTGGTTGCGGGAAGTCTCCTGTTTTTGCAAACTGGCCTGTTTTCTAGATTCAGCTTACTGTAAGGCATTAACGCCTGAGTTATTCTAGTTGGGTCAGGTCTATTGAGGCTTAGTACTACTACTTGTAGGGTAATAACCACCCATAAATTTTGTTTACGCCAGGAACTCCAGGGTTTCAGTTTAGCTCCTTGCTTCCTCTTGCCCTCACCCTCATTTCTGATCCCTGAGAAAGAAGACAGGCTCTGATGGGTTACAGAACTCCAGAGGTTAGAGCACAGACAGTGGACGCTTGCCTAGCACGCACGAAGCCCTGGCAGTGTATACACACACACACACACACACACACACACACAGGAACTGTAGCTCATAGAATATAGGTATGGAGACCTATGGTAATTAAAGTGCCCATTCAGATCTTTACTCTAGGCAATCTTTGTGCCTTGACTTCATCATCTGTAACACAAAGCTAAGAACGGTATCCATCTTTGGGGAATTTCGGTGGGCATTGAATGATGATCTCTCGTCTAGATGAAGGCATGCCATTGTCATTTTGTCTGCCATTATTCTTCACAGAAACGTATCCCAAATCTACCTATCACCACCTTGATGTGCACAGCACCAGGCCAAGCCATCAGTGGCCTGAAGTTCTGCAATGGTCTCCTTAGCAGACACCTGTTACCCACGCCCCACAGAAACTGCTGACATGCCAAAGCCGCGCAGATAACCCAGAAGCGCAGTGCAAGCCATATCACTCTTTTGCCTAAAACTATTTGTTGATTCCTTATCTGTGGCGTTTATAATAAAATCCTGAGTCCTTGCTGCAAAGGCCCTCGTGATGTGGCCTTTGTCTCCACCTCACTTCCTCATCCATCAGACAGGCTGCCCTTTCTTTTCTTTGGCGTGCCAAACATATCAATCACTGCTTTGAACCTTTGCCGCACCCACTGTTCCCTGTCTGGATAGTTTCCCCCGCGAACTAACCACCTGTGGCTACAGTCCTCTCACGGGCTCTAGTGTCGTGTAGCCTGTGAGCGTTCATTTCCTTCACTCCTGTCTTAATTCTCTGTGAGGCCCTTACTAGCCTCTTGTTTGTTTGTTTCACTTGTTTGTTTATGATTTGTTTTATTTTGGACATCCCTCCCCCAAAGCAGACACTAAGATAAGGATTTGGGTATGGGAGCCGGGCGGTGGTGGCGCACGCCTTTAATCCCAGCACTTGGGAGGCAGAGGCAGGCGGATCTCTGTGAGTTCGAGGCCAGCCTGGTCTACAGAGCTAGTTCCAGGACAGGCTCCAAAGCTACAGAGAAACCCTGTCTCGAAAAACCAAAAAAAAAAAAAAAAAAAAAAAAAAAAAAAAAAAAAAAAAAAAAGGATTTGGGTATGGGGAGTGTGTTTGGAAGATAAGGCCAGGAAGATGGGAATGAGAGACAGAATGGTGCTAAATCAGTGTATGGGAGTTACCAGCCACACGACTGTACTCCAGGAACCGAATCCCACCAACCCCCACACCCCTTTAACTCCCCTGACTCCTAGGGTCATGCTTACCTACGGTTTTCTGCATTTGGTTCTGGTAATCATTGGAGAATAGGAACATACCCTTCTACCGTGGCTGAACGCAGATGTGGACTAAGTATTTGTATGTTAAGAACCAGTGTCTGGGGGCTGGAGAGATGGCTCAGTGGTTAAGGGCACTGACTACTGTTCCGGAGGACCCAGGTTCAATTCCCAGTACCCACATGGCAGCTCACACCTGTCTGTAACCCCCGTTCCAGGGGATTTGACATATTCCCATAGACATACATGCAGGCAAAACATCAATGAATAAAAAAAAAAAAAAAAAAAAAAGAACCAGTGTCTGCTGCATGTTCTATCTCCTCTGTTTACTGAAAGTATACATGTAGGACGCTGTTGGTAGTGCTCGCTGATGTGTCCCAAGAGCTTAGCGCAGTGCTTGGCACACAGCGGGCATCAGCGGACTGGATGCTTTTATCAGTTCAGCGCTGCTGTCTTCCTTGTCTGTATACAGGGCTTTCCTGCCGCCATGCAGAGCCCACGGATGACACAGGTGCATGATAGGAATTCTGACTTTCAATGTCACAGTTTTACCCCTAGGAATCCACCCTGATAGTAGCTATAATTACTGAGGGACAATGGTAGACATTCCTGAACAATACTAAAAAGTTTGATCGTCAAAGGTTATGCTGGGAAGATAAATGTTTCTGGGTAATGTTTAGAAACTGTCTTGCTCTATTTAACAAATGGCACTGGCATAACTGGATATCAGCATGTAGAAGAATGAAAATAGATCCATATCTATCACTATCAAGTCCAAATGGATCAACATAAAGCCAACCACACTGAACCTCACAGAAGAGAAAGAGGGAATTACATTTGAATGCATTGGCATAGGAGACTGTTAAGGAATATATGATTAAAATCTATTTCTTTTAAGACATTTTCTTTAAGCTCCAAGATACCAGCCTGACCCACCTGGACAAGGCAGACACAAGCGGAACGGAATAAGTATCATTCAATTAACGGAATAAGTATCATTTACTTTTTTATTCTTAACCCCTGGCCTCCTCCCCTGACCTCCTAAAGCCCCCCCCACCCCAAATTTCCCCTCTAATTTTTTCTCTCTACTAATGCGACTTTTGTTTTCCAGCATCTTAACGGTGACCCAGCTACTCAAGAGCCAGACAGATGAGATCTCCAGGCAGATGTGATCTCCAGACAGATGCGATTTCTTCAATCAGCCACTTGATGCCAACGGACAAAACATTATCAACAATACATCATCAGGACAATCCCTCGACGCCCAAAGCCAGCAGGAAGCAGTCATGAGAGACCGGGCTATGCCCTTATCCCCTACCCGTTAAGACCCTCAACCCCCCTCAATTTTTTTTTAATAAAACCAAAAGGGTGAAACGCTGTTCTTTTGGAGACAAGGCCACGCATGCGCAGAAAATACAGCCTCAGTGGACTACGAATCCCAGCGGTACAATGGAAAGCCACGCATGCGCAGGACATTTTCTCCCAGACACACCTGAACTCCCCCTTAAAAACGGGGGGACACCTTAACCCACCCCTCTTTTTCCCCTCTTTCCTTTCGTCTCTTCACCCCCGTCCCTTACCTGTTGTCCCCATTAAAGCTCACCCACGAGGGACCCTGTGTGTCTCGTCTCTCCTTCCTGAACCCCGCAAAAAATAATAACAGAGACCACTTCCTAAATATAACCCCAGTCGCACAGACACTGAGAGAAACAATTAATAAATGGGACCTCCTGAAACTGAAAACCTTCTGTAAAGCAAAGGACACAGTCAACAAGACAAAACAGCAGCTTACAGAATGGAAAAAGATCTTCACCAACCTCACGTCGGACAGAGGTCTGAACTCCAAAATATACAAAGAACTCAAGAAATTGGTCATCAAAAGAACAAATAATCCAATTTAAAAAATGGAGTACAGACCTAAACAGAAAACTCTCAACAGAGGAATCTAAAATGGTTGAAAGACACTTAAGGAAATGTTCAACATCCTTAGTCATCAGAGAAATGCAAATCAAAACAACTCTGAGATTCCATATCACACCTGTAAGAATGGCCAAGATCAAAAACACTGATTACGACTTATGCTGGAGAAGATGTGGGGTAAAGAGAACACTCCTGAATTGCTGATGGGAGTACAAACTGGTACAGCCCCTTTGTATATCTGATTCTCCCCCGCCTCCACCACCTGGGTGTTGGGATTACAGCCACAACACTCATATATATATATATATATATATATATATATATATATATATATATATATATTCTGAGACAGGGTTTTTCTGTAGCTTTGGAGCCTGTCCTGGAACTAGCTCTTGTAGACCAGGCTGGCCTTGAACTCACAAAGATCCACCTGCCTCTGCCTCCCAGTGCTGGAGTTAAAGGTGTGTGCCATTACCACCTGGCTATATATATATATCTGGGGGGACAGCCGTGGGTGCTGGGAACTGAACTCTTAGGTTTTTGGTTGTGAGCCTAGCCTTTAACGGCTGAGTCATCCCTCCAGGCCTCAACTATATTTTAAAGTAATAGATTGACTGGCACCTTCCTCCGTTATGGCCTCAGCCTCCTCTGCTGAGTGGACCACTCCCACATCTTCAGCCCCTTTCTCTTCCTAGACCACTCCCACATCTTCAGCCCCTTTCTCTTCCTAGACCACTCTCACATCTTCAGCTCCTTTCTCTTCCTGGACCACTCCCACGTCTTCAGCCCCTTTCTCTTCCTGGACCACTCCCCACATCTTCAGCCCCTTTCTCTTCCTAGACCACTCCCACATCTTCAGCTCCTTTCTCTTCCTGGACCACTCCCACATCTTCAGCCCCTTTCTCTTCCTGGACCATTCCGCACATCTTCAGCCCCTTTCTTTTCCTGGACCACTCCCACATCTTCAGCTCCTTTCTCTTCTGCTCTCTGCACACCTGGAAGCTTTGGCTCCCTGGTGGCCCAAGGGAAATAACACCCTGTGGTTGGTGATCAGAGTCTCCCCAGCTCGAAGGAGGCTTGTCTGGTCACTTTTTACTGTCTAGTCTCAGCCTTCTTCCTGTCCATTGTCTATCTGTCAGGGAAGAAGAGGCTTGGAAGGCTCCCTTGGGGTCTTTGAAGTTAATGGCTCCTTTAATTTCCTCCTGCTGCAGTCATGAAGCTCTCAGCATCTTGCTCCTCTCTGCCCCACGGAAGCTTAGTTGAATTGCGGGCTCCTATCATACACCTTGTCCAGGGCTCCCTGGCTGGGGCTGGGACTGTGTGTGGCCCACATGGAGTTAAAAAGAAAAAAAAATGTTTTAGAATCAAGGGATGTAGATATAACACAGGTGCCAGGTGCCAAAGGGATTTTTACACAGAACTTGCTCCAGGTTCTGAAGAGCAACTCCACAAGAACTTTTTGTTGTTGTTGTTGTTGTTGTTTGTTTTTGTTTTTTGTTTTTCGAGACAGGGTTTCTCTGTGGCTTTGGAGCCTGTCCTGGAACTAGCTTTGTAGACCAGGCTGGTCTCGAACTCACAGAGATCCGCCTGCCTCTGCCTCCCGAGTGCTGGGATTAAAGGCGTGCGCCACCATCGCCCGGCCAAGAACTTTTTTTAAATAATAAAATGTTATTATTTAATTGCCACTTATTAAATGTATTTGCTAATAAGTGGCAGAGAATGTATCATTTGTGGCGTTCCTTGTTATTAAATAATTATTAATTAAATAAATAATTAAATAATTTTCAGGCACGCGAAAGGGAACATTTTGCTCAAACGATTTCCCCACAGGGGTAGCGGAAAGCTCTGGCAAAGAGCAGTGCCTCATGGAATATCTTCAGAAGGAAGTAGAAATGGGTCTCCTCCAAGGATATAATTCAGGGGCGAGACAATATGGGAACCTGAATACATAATTTGTGGAAAGCCGTGCCAAATGAAAATATGAGGCCTCTGCTCAAAAGGTAAGACAAGGCGCCATTAAAGCTACAGACATCCAGGCTTGCTTTTCCCTTTTCTATTTTCTTCAAATTGACTTGATTTTTTTTAGCGATTCTCTTTTTAAATGTTATTTATTTATCTTATGTATATGAGTATTTGGTCTGCTTGTATGTCTGTAAACTACATGCATGCCTGATGCCCTTGGAGACCAGAAGAGGGTGCTGGATCCGCTGGGACTAGAATTATAGACAGTTGTAGGGCACCACATTGGTACTGGGAATTGATCTAGGTCCTCTGGAAGAGTAAGCAGTTCTCTTAACCGATGAGCCATCTCTCCAGCCCAATCTTGAGCATTTTAAAATATGTGCTTCTAAAGAAAAGTTTGACCCATCAGCGTGAGTTTTTATCATTTGTTTTTATATTGTAAAGTTCCCATTTTAAATGCAAAGATAGGGCTCGAGATCTTAGTGGCTAAAAACATTTGCTGCCAAGCCTTAGGACTTAAGTTCGATCTTCAGGACCCACATGGTGGAAGGAGAGAATGAACTCATGCGTACCGCCCCATAAAATAAGTAAATTCAATTTTAAAAGAATTTAATTGCAAAAACACTTTTATCTTACACTCAGAATCATCGAACAGCACAACCTCCTGTCTTCTAGTGGTTTGTGCATGAATTTTTTGTTTGTTTGTTTGTTTGTTTGTTTGGTTTTTCGAGACAGGGTTTCTCTGTGGCTTTGGAGCCTGTCCTGGAACTAGCTCTTGTAGACCAGGCTGGTCTCGAACTCACAGAGATCCGCCTGCCTCTGCCTCCCAAGTGCTAGGATTAAAGGCGTGCGCCACCACCGCCCGGCTGTGCATGAATATTTTAATTCTTATGACAGCAGTAGAAATACTACAGAGAACGACTGTGTTGTTTTTTTGTTTTTGTTTTTTTGTTTGTTTGACTTCTTGATACATGAAATTCCAATCAGCCCTCCCTGCCTCTGGCTCGCTGATGAGTTAAGCAGAGCTGAAAGCAAAGGAGGTATGGGTGGCCCCATTATTCCCTTTCCCCATAAGAAAGCATATGACAAACAGCATTTCTTAAAACGCTATTTCCTCTGGAGAGAAACTATGTCCGCCAAACAATGTGCTGAACTGACTTTATCTTGGGAACAGGGTCACTGTAGACATCACTGGTTAAAATAAGGCCATCCTGGGAACTGGGGAGATAGTCCCATGACTAAAGCACACAGACGGGTTTCCTCAGAGCAATCCAACAAGAAAGAATAGCCATATCAGGGAGCTCTGAGTTTGAGTGACAGCCACGGCCACAACGACTAAGATGGACAAATGATCAAAGATGATGCCCTAGGGCTGGAGAGATGGCTCAGAGGTTAAGAGCACTGGCTGCTCTTCCAGAGGACATGAGTTCAATTCCCAGCAACCACATAGTGGCTCACAACCATCTAGAATGAGATTTGATGCCCTCTTCTGGTGTGTATATACATAATAAATAAATCTTTAAAAAAAAAAAAAAAGATGGTGCCCTAATAAGTAAGCTCCAGGCCTTCATATGCACGTGTACTCAAGTGCACATGTACCCTCACACACGTGTCTTCCCCCCACATCTTCAAACATGCACACATACACACATGAAAATGGGGGAAAACATCCATACTGGAGTAGGGTGGTCCCACAGGGCAATGCAATTGGTGTAACACCTTTGGAAGTCCAGGGGAGGGCAGGAAGAAGGCCATGAGGATGAAGCAGAGCTTGGTGTCCTTTGAATATACACCAAAGCCACCAACAAAAGTGGAGAAGGAAAAAAACGTTCTTCTCTAGTGTCTTCAGAGGCAGCATGACCCTGCTGACAAGCGACCAGACGTCTGGCATTCAGGATGGAAAGACTACTCTCTGTGATGTTAGGCCACCTCATGAGGTGTTCTGTCACAGGCCCTAGAACGTGCAGTGCCTTCTTTCTGTGTTCAAAGCAAAGTTCTGGTTCAAGTGGAGTGCATGGCCTCTCCAGGTTGCCATTGCTCCCCACTTAATGCCCACTTGTAGATTTAGCCCACCTGCCTCGAACTCCCCCGGAGTCTCACGCATCATAGATCTGCAGGAATTCTGTCCTCCCAAGGCACAGGGGATGTAACATCCCAGTGGGCTAGAGGAACAGAAGATGCTCTTTGCACATAATTGTTGTCTTTATCCACACATTCAACCTCTCTGGAAGATGTAATTACAGAACACATAATCAAAGATAAACTCCTAGTGTCAACAGACTCGGGGTGTCGTGCAGTGGCAGAGCTTGTGCCTAGCATGCCAGCATGGGTCAGGTCTTGGATCTGATCCCAAGAGTTGCCAAATAAAAGCTCAAATATATTATATAGATGATAATGTAAAAGAATAATATTGAGCCTTAATTAATAATATTGAGGTAGTGGTGCATGCCTTTAATCCCAGCACTTGAGAGGTAGAGGCAAGTGGATCTTTGTGAGTTCAAGGCCACCCTGGTCTATCTATAAAGTGAGTTCCAGGACATGGCTGTTACCCTGTCTCGAATAACAAAATACAAAACAAACTAAGGTGTGGGGGGGTGTTGTGTAATGTGGATCTGCTTTGTAAATGTCCTAGACATTGTGAAGCAAACTGCTACCTTTTTTCTGCTTCCTGTTTGATTGTTGAGTTTAATTTGCATAGTTATTATCTAGACCAGAATCGTAGAGGATTTGGCAAATACTTTTGATTCTTTGGAACTTACGACTGGAAACAGTTTGAAAGGGTTACTTGGTTTTAGTTAAAGACCAAGGTGGCGCCGGGCGATGGTGGCGCACGCCTTTAATCCCAGCACTTGGGAGGCAGAGGCAGGCGGATCTCTGTGAGTTTGAGACCAGCCTGGTCTACAAGAGCTAGTTCCAGGACAGGCTCCAAAACCACAGAGAAACCCTGTCTCGAAAAACCAAAAAAAAAAAAAAAAAAAAAAAAAAGACCAAGGTGGTGATAAGGCAGGTGTCTTCCTTCTGCCGCCATTAACACAGCCAGCCTTCACACTTTGGGTTCTAAATAATGCCATATGAACTACTCAGACCTGGAGGAAACACTACTCAATGTGTATGGAGGAATTGTGCCACTATATCACTGGCCCAGAATATCTTCTACAGTGTGGCCATGACAGCAAAGAGCTACGAACAATCTTGGTGCACAGCAAAAGAAAATGCCCATCATGATGGAGCCACACTGTGGACACTAGGGTACCATGCTGCTCTATGGCCATGAAGGAGCAGGGACAGAAGGATGTGCACAGCTTGCCCCATTGGTGTAAAGGAAAGAATAATCTCTATGATGGTAAACACAGGTAAATGCACGCCGTGCGTGTGTGGTGTTTGCAAAATAGAGGAAGGTAAGATAAGGTCTTGTTATGTATTACTTGCTATATAGCTCAAGCTGTTCTCAAATTCGTAGCGATCCTCCTAGCTCAGTCTGCTGAGTAATGAGATTACAGGGGTGTATACCATGCCCTTATCACCAGTCACTTTTGAGGGGAAGGAAGTAGGCTCCAGTCCAGGCTGGCCTTAAACTCACCATGTAGCTGTCCTGCTGGTTCTCCTGTCTCTACCTCCTGAGTGTTGGGATTACAGATGTGCACCACCACACCTGGTTTGTGTGGTTTTAGGGACTGAACATGGGATTTTATGCAAACTAGGCAAGCATTCTAACTCTTGTTAGTCAGTCTTGTCCCCAGCTCCTATCAGTCCTATTAGAAGATTTCTCTCTCTCTCTCTCTCTCTCTCTCTCTCTCTCTCTCTCTCTCTGTGTGTGTGTGTGTGTGTGTGTGTGTGTGTGCGTGTGCAATTGTGTGCAAGTGCCCGAGGAGAAGGAGGCATCAGATGGGTATTGGGTGACCTGGCATTGGAGTTCCAGGGAGTTGTGAGCTGCCTCACATGTGTTCTGAGAACTGAGCTCCAGTCTTCTGCAAGGGCAACAAGTACTCCTAAGCACCAAGTCATCTCTCTTGCCCACCCATCCCCAGAAGTCACTTTTGAAGGAGACAAGCTAATGACCATCTTTAGCAATAGAATGGGGCCTGGCACAAGGTGAATTGTGTCGCGTGAAAAGGGGCAGATGGAGGAAGGAGAGGGAAAGTTTACTGTGGAGTTAACAGCCAATAAGAACATGGTAGAAACGCTAGACTCATTTGCCTCTAAGTAAGATTGGAATGGGCAGAGATTTTCTTTTTCTCCCTTTATACATGGGAGATTTGAAGGTAACTAGAATGCCGCTGCTTTAAACCTTTGATTCTTGCCAGCTTTGGAGGTGGCGGGTGGAGAAGTGGTCATTGCTCCGTAATAAGCTCTTAATAAAAAGTTTAGTTTTTGAACGATCAAAAACTTTTGGTCTAACTGGGAGAAGTAACTCCAGTTACATTGTTTCCCAGAAGCCAGCACAGGAAATCGTCTCTGCTAAGGGCACCTGTAGCCAGGGACCAACCCCCTAAAAGCATGAGTTTATTGGTGCAATGTGTTTTTACTCTTCAGAGATAGTGGGAAAATGAGGGATTCCTGAGGATACACAAAAGAGGGCTGGGCGAGTGTGTTTAGACTCCTCTTAAAACAGCCCTGAGAGGGAAGCCTGAAGTGTGTGTTCCTCCTTCCGTTGTCAGCTGCCTAGACAAATTCATAGCTGATGTGTAGTCAGGAAAGGGAGACAATAAACTAATAAAGAATCGAAGCCTTCCTTCTTTCCATAGACCCAGGATGGGGAGATTACTGAAAACAAAATAACGTGATTTTTAAAAAAGTGAGTAAGACACAAACGACACCACAACCTGTTGTTTAGGGGCGCCCCACACCCCAAACATGTAGCATGTAGGTATTAAAAATAACATCCATTTTTTTGTAGTTATGAAAGCAATATGTTTCTTGTAGGAGATTTAGAAAACACAGATATATTGGCAGGGGGTAAATTAAAGATTTCCAGGATTGAAGATGAAGCTCAGAGGTAGAGAGAGTCTGCAGAATGTGGAAGTCCCTAGGTTCAGTAGCTGGCACCAGCTCCTTCCGCCCTGAGCCCCCCCCCCCATCTCTTCCCTTCCATTTCTTCCTCCCATGGTTATCACTCTGATTATAGTCAATAATTTTATGGATAGTTTCCAATTTCTTTTGTGGATGAATAAATAGATATGAAAGTAGTAAAACCATATTCCAGCCTCCTGTTTACTAAATATATTGTGTATGTTACCCTACCCCAATTCACTACATAGTCATTCTTTTCAAAAATGCCTTTATAAGCAGATCGTTCTTAGCCAGTTCCTTTTTCAAACACTATACCATAGCACCATAGTGTGTGTGCGCGCATGTAGGGTTTTCTTTTTTTCTTGAGATAAGGTCTCACATATATCCTTGGTTGGCCTATGTGCACCAGCCTGGCCTACAGACTCACAGATATGGAATAGTTGAATTAAATACTTTGCAACTTTTTGATCTATGTGGCATTTACAGTCCCAAGAACACTGTATATTTACCAACCTTAGGACTCATATGCTAAATAAACCCATGACAGTAGGGGAGAGTGATGACTGAGAACAAAGAAACGACATATAGGTGGGAAATGCTGCCTTTCTATGCTAGCCTAAAACATTCACAAACACAAAAACATCCTTGAAAGATATGCTCCAGTTTTTAAAAATTGTGTTTGTTAGTGAAGGTGGGCATGCAATTGTCCTTGTGAAATTTTTTCTTTGACGACGTGCTCATTCATGATTTCCATCCATTTCGACATGAAGGTGTTAGGATTTTACACATTGATCTAAAGATATGCACACATGCATGGATATACACCACATTTGTTTAATCCCAGATATTTTATATTTTTGTGAGGGCTCATAAATGCTAAAACTGCTTTGTCAATGAAAGTTTATCAAAGCTCTTTTTTTAAAAAAAAATCTCACATAGTCTAGACAGGGCTTGAACTTCTGTGTAACCTAGGCTAGCCTTGAACTCCAGGTTCTTAAACAGCCTTCGGAGTAGTAATATTGCATGCATGCACCACTATGGTAGAATTTCAAAACCGAATTATATTTTTAACCCGTAAAATTTTACTTGTAGCTGGGCGGGTGATGGCAAACGCCTTTAATCCTAGCACCAGAAGGCTGAGACAGGCGGATCTCTGAGCTCGAGGGCAGCCTGGTCTACAAAGTGAGTTCCAGGATGGTCAGGGCTACACACAGAAACCCTGTCTCGAAAAAAAAAAAAAATGTTTTCCTACATGTAGAAAACAAGGCAGAAACTAGTCTTTTTCATAGAAATTATTTATTGATTGTTCACTTTCTAAGGGGCCTGGTGGTTATCCTCTTTCGTGCGTTTTCTCATTTGAACATAATGTACCCTCAGCAGACTTGCCACGCTCTAAGTGGTTGAGGAACTGGGCAAAAACACCCAGGTAGTTGGTGGCTTTGAATTTAAGTTAGTGGAATGACCAAATGGGGGGTCATAGAAATCAACACAGCGGGATGTTATTCCATTATACGGCTGACTCCAGAAATTGCCTTTCTGAAAGCGAGTGTATTAAAAGGGCTTTCTCTCCCGCAACCCACCGTAAGGACTGCTTCCTTGCAGTGCTCGGCATGGATGAACGCTTAAGAGTACAATAAAATACTCACTGAGCCCCCTTTATAAGGAGGAACTCGTGCGTAACCAAGGGTGGCTTCTCGGGGGCTCCTGTGGGAACTGTTTGAAAAGCTCCGCATCGCAGGACAGGCTGAAAAGAAAGAAAGACAGGTGGAAGCGTCCGCAGGTTGGCAAGAGCAGCATATGCGGAAGTCAGAACTTTCTGGGGGCGTCCCGGCCGCTGGTTCCACGCGCGGCGCGCGCAGGTGGCGCCGGGTCCCCGCGCCCCGGGATAAAGTCGGCGGAGTGATTGGAGACCTCCCGTGAGGCTCGGGGAAGGTGAAACCTAGCTTTTCTCCTGGGCGAGGGAGGAGGGTGGGCAGGAAGCTCAGCCCAGAGCCGGGGAAAGAAAGACTGCCATTCCCAGCCCCCCGCCCCGCGGGGCGCGGGGCGCCGGCGGCGCATGCGCGAAGCCCGGCCCCCAATTCCCCGAGCGAGAGAGGGAGGCCCCCGGCGGCCCGAACTGCGAGCCGCGGCGGGACCGAGCGCACGCAGGGGCGCGCCGGTGGCCGGGCCGGACAGGCTGCCGAGGCGCTGATCGCCAGCACGCGAGGCCAAGGGCCGGACGGCCACCGGAGGGTACAGCGCGCCCGGTGCGGGGAGGGACCTGCCACCCGCGGCCCCCCACGCGGGGACAGCGATGCGTGAGTCTCGTCCCGGCTCGAGGGCAGGATGTGCGAGCAGGACAAAGGCTGGGCGGCGGGGGAGGAGTTGGGGACTCAGAGCCGGTGACCCAGCCACCCCCGAGCGAGCTACTGCAGCCGGCAACTTTGCAACTTTTGCAGAAAGGGACATTGGAAATTCTGCAAGTTGTTACACACAGTTCCAGATCGCCCCAGGTTGGGCAGGCGGAGAGAGGGGAGGGGGTCACTGCTGGTTTTTCAGGATAGCAGGCGACCGCCAGCTCCGCTGAGCGGGGCAGGAGGGGGCGCCCGTCCAGGACGGGGACAGGGACCGGCAAGGATAAGGGTGACCAAGGGCGGGATAGGGGAAGTGTCTCCGTCCGCTGAAGCTCCCCGTGTCCTCGCAGGGTGCGCCCTGAGATCCCGGTAGCCTCGGATCTGCGGCGGTGATGGATGAGCCGTGGTGGGAAGGGCGCGTCGCCTCGGACGTCCACTGCACTCTACGCGAAAAGGTCAGTCCCTCCCAACCCTTGTCACTCGCAACGACTGGGTATTTAGAATCACTTTCGCTCTCGTGTGGGACGCCCCGCGTGGGAACTCAGAACTCTCGGTGCCTATTTGTGCGTCTCCCCTTTTACTTTCATGGGGGAGTAGGATCTTCCTCCAGGGAGAAGACCTGGATATCCAAGAACTTGGAGTCGGGTTTTTCCGGAGAGCAGAGAATAGATATCTTATCCCGTTGGGTTTACCTGCGGAGATTACTTTAAATGTTACGAGAATGGACTTTTTAAGAAAGATACTGTGTATGCATTTCAGTGTGTAGTTCAAAGTCACACAATACAGCAGGTCTGCCTACCGTACATGATGCTGCCTTTTCCCTTTCTTGTAATAATGATGTAGCAATTGCTTTTAAGATAAAATTACTAGGCTCGTGCATAGCTCAGTGGTAAAGCAGATGCCTAAATAAATTGATGGTAAAGTAGTAAAGTTACAGTGCTGTGTAAAGAAATATTGGGTAGTTGGTGGGATTGCATTGTTAAGGTAGGAGCTGACTGAAATGTAAAAGCCAGGCCTGGAGGTAATCCCAGCTCTGTGGAGACAGAAGCAGAAGGATCTCCACAAGTTCAAGGCCAGCAGAGTCATCACGGGTGAGTTCCAGGAAGGACTGGGGGCTACACAGTGACACCTTGTCTCAAAACAGGCGCAAGAAGAGAAGATTACTAATCTAACTGGAAGAGGTTACAAACTAGTTAGCCAAAGGAGAGAGCAGAAATTCCCCTGCCAATTGGCCTTCTGGGGTAGAAGGTAGGGATGCCTGAAACATGATCCTGGCTCCCCTCGGCTCTCCTCCCCTCCCCAGGCTGCTGGTGGCCACTGGGAGGCTGGAAAAGCCCAGAGGACTGGAGGCTCGTCTGTGTTTCTTCCTTCTTGTGCCAGGGCTGAGAAGGGTCATTTGGACAGAAGTGGATCTACTGTAGGGAACTACTGGAAGCTGGAGAACATCCTGCGGCAAAAATGTATTCTCTAATGTTGCGAGGGTCTCAAAGATGACCCTTCCGCCTTGTTTTTGAGACAGGGTCTTTACGTGCCGCTCAGACTAGCTGGATGCTTACTGTCTGGTCCAAGCAGTTCTCCAATTCATGGTCCTATTGCCTCAGTTTTCTGAGTGGTCTTAGCTTCCTCACAGCATCCGCCTCCGTGCCTCCTCCTGTGGTCTGCCTGAGGGTCTGTGTCCATTTTCTCACAGGAGCCCACCCTAACCCGATAGGACAGAGCTGCTTCAACTGGTACGTCTGAAAGGATGTGGCTTGCTAGTATGGTCACATGCTCAGGTGGACACGAATTTAGGGGACAGGTGTTCTCAACTGGTTTTTCAGGCCAGTATAGGACAGAAGTTGTCTGATGGGGGCACGTGGGTCCCTGCCGAATCGGGTCCCCTTTCAGCACACTTTCCTCAGTGTCTGTGGAAGGCCTGTTTAGAGTCCTCAGACTCTCCGGGCGGCGGGGGGGGGGGGGGGGGGGTCCTCATCAGGAAGTGAGTCTACCTGTTGACATCCCCACCCTCACTCCAGGCCTAGCTTTCCCATGTTACTTTGCTCTTTCCAGAATAGAATGTTTCAGTCTGGAAATCTGAAGACAGAATTGGATCCTTAATAGATCTTTTCAAAAGCAGGTCACAGTGCTGGACACCTTGGGGGTCCAGAAGTCAAGTCCAGAAAGCAGGGCCAGAGGTAGGGGCTGTTCAAGAAACAGTATGTTCTTAGTGCATCTCTAGAAGTATGGGCAGAATGCAGGTAGTGAGGGCCACTGGGGAACTTGTCTTCCTGACTGGACATAACTCTGCGCATAGCTTAGGGCCGGATGGGAAGAGAAAACCTGTGGAAACAATGTAACTCAGAGTTCAGTTGCCTGAGACATTCCAGGCTTGAAGCTGACCTTAGGGTCAAATCTGATTAGTTACAATGTCCCACTTCCTCCAAATACTGCTGACTGTATTCTTACTGTGTTTCTGCTCCTTCTTCAAAGATGTTTAAGAATGTTTGGCTTGATGGAGTTTTAAGTGAAAATTGCGTGGAAAAGCGACTGGTACCCTGACTGATCTACTGTCTTTGAGGAACAAGGGCTGGCTCATTATCTTTCCCAGACAGGGTGATTTTTTTTAAATTAGACATTAACTTTAATAATGTGTTCCTCCTGCTGTAGAATAACTTTCCAAGTGCCTGGCACAGTGGACACTCACCCTTTGTTAGATGTTGCCAGACGAACACAAAGCATGTTTGCATACAGGCTATGCAATTGTTTTTCTGGAGCAACTAGCAGCCATCCTCTCCTGATGGCTGCAGAGGACACAGCTGCCATCTCGGGACCAATGAGAGCCCCTCTTCATCCAATGGGAGAGTCCGGTATAGCAGCATACAATAATGTGAAAAATTTAACACCATGGAAATAAGTCTGGGTGTTGTGTGCAAATTAGTAACGGTGGCCTCTCCTGAGCTGACGGTTTACCATCTCCCAGCCCAGATGCTATGGTTCATTCTTCCCCCATAACCAGTATTCCACTGTCTCATGTTCTTGCTTCAAGACCTGTCACTCTTCATCTTAAATGCCCAGAGGACTGGAGAGATGGTTCAATGATGGAGAGCACTGGCGGTTCTTTCGGAAGACGCAGGTTCAGTTCCTAGCACACACATGGCTGCTCAGAACGATCTGTAACTCCAGTCCTAGGCTATCCAACTCCCTCTCTGGTCTCTTTGGGCACTGCATGCACACGGCACACAGGTATACATGTCGGCCGAGCACCTACGTCCATTATGAATAAATGCAATATTCAAATGAAATTCCCAGTTCACACTTTTACCTGGATTTCCTGACGTAGCCTCTCTGGCCTGCTCTCTTATCTTGTCTCCGGCTCCCTCCCTTGGAGCCTCACTTAACTTCCTCTCTGTCCCTTGAATGCCTCAAGCTTTTTCCTGCCTCAGGGCCTTTGTACCGGCTGTTCATTTGCAATCTGTGTTTTTCAGTCTCTCACAGTAGCCTCCCACTAATTTATCATCCCCCCCATGTCACTATTAGATCACCATTTTATTCTCTCTATAACATTTACTAATATCTCAAATTGGCTACTCTTTCATTGCTGTCTTTCCCCTGATTCTAAACATTCTCCACCTACATCTGTCCCTAAGTTTGTTCTGGGACCTTGATGTCTGGAATGGAGAGCCTTCCCATATGTTCAAAATGATGAAAATGAATAAATCATCTAGCAGTTTTTTTATAAACTGGGGAGAAGTATTTTATAGGAATTTAAAGGTCAAGGGAGTTAATCTAAAAATTGCCAGGAAGGCATGGTAGCCACTTGTAATTCCAGCACTCAGGAGGCCTAGAGAAGGTATTCTAAGGGCAACCAGGCTAGCTAGACTAGCCAGAATTGGGGAGTTCCAGGTTCAGCAAGAGACCTTGCCTCAATAAAGGGTGAATGGAGAAGAAATTCAGTGCTAACTTCAGGCCTCTACACACATGTGCACATTCACACAAGCATACACACATACACAAACATGCAAACATGCATGCCACACATGGTCCAGGTTTTTTATTTTAAGGCATCTTAGGTAACCATAATACCAACACTTGGAAGCTGAAGGCAGGAATATCAGGAGTTACCTTGCAAGTCGGAGGTTAACCTGAACTGCAAGCGAACTTACCTTACCCTACCTCCCAGAAAAAGAAAGGTATCATCGCCAGGCAGTGGTGGTGCACACCTTTAGTACCAACACTCAGAAGGCAGAGACAGGCAGATCTCTGTGAGTTCGAGACCAGCCTGGTCTACAAGAGCTAGTTCCAGGACAGCCAGAGCTACAAAGAAACCCTGCCTCGAAAAACAAAACAAAACAAAACAGAAAGGTGTTGTCATCTCATGAGAGCAGTGCGTGGTGGTGGGTAAGACTCAGAAGTGCAAGTGACTTGGTGGTTTGCTCAACGCCAAGTGTCTCGTGAGAGCAGGACCCAGGAACGAGACGGCTCATCCAAAGACCTTCCACCCAGCCTAGATAGGATTTAGGAACTGATTGGGGGCAGGGTGCCTTTCTACCAAATGTTTCTGGAAAAATGTCTCCCACTTCTCCCTCTCAGGTCACCTCTGTCCCACACCAAGCCCTTAAATTCCTCCTTTGGTCCTCCTTCTTGGTCCTGCAGCTTCCACAGAAGACGCCTTTAATCCTAAAACACGCTGCCGCCCCTTAGCTTTGCCCCTTCTGTCTGCTGCGGGTTAAACAGTAGCTGCAGCTCCTACAGGAAAATGTGCCCCTCACCTATGCCCTCAACGTGAGGGAGGAGCATAGCATGCCCACCTGGGAGGCACGGAGGATGGAGGTAGTGATGGTTGTTATGGTCCACACCCCTTTGAGTATCAGATTTAAACTCAGAGCGATTTTTTTGTCCCCCCCCCCCAGAAAATACATCCTCCTAAGTTTAAATTGAATACAGTCTTCAGTCTTCTACCTAATAGATCGGCATAGGCTTGGGATACACGCAGAAGTAGGACACAGACAGCTCCTACCCTGAGACTCACCTCTCCATTCTGCAGGCTTTGTTCTCCCCTCTGTATGCCCTGGCCTGACTAATCTTGCATTGACTTTTCTATGATCTTCGTCATCCATGAAGTAGCTCCTCCTGCAAACTGACTGTGGACATGAGGTCTGCCTTGCCTCAGCATTACCAGCGCAGTGTCTGATGCAGAGGGACCTCAGAGGCCACTGCCTGACCGAATACAGTCACAACATGCTGAGGGCCTAGAGAAAGAAACCCGGCAGACTTCACTAGACGGGTTGAAGTGTTTTTGACATGTGGTTGGGCGGGGGGGGGGGGGTGGGGGGGGCTCCTGGATCAGCTGGAGCAAACCAAAGTGCTGGACCAAGAGGAAGGCACCTTCTTAGCGCTCTAGACACCTGGGTACTGTCCTCGCAGACAATGCTGGGTGGGGCCATAAGAATACAATTAGCAGGCTGGGTGGTGGTGGCACACACCTTTAATCCCAGCATTCGGGAGGCAGAGGCAGGCAGATCTCTGAGTTCGAGGCCATCCTGGTCTACAAGAGTTAGTTCCAAACTTCAAATTTCAAAGCCATAGGGAAACCTTGTCTCGAAAAACGAAAAAACAAAACAAAACAAAAAAAGAATACAATTAGCGGGCTGGAGAGATGGCTCAGAGGTTAAGAGCACTGATTATTGTTCCAGAGGTCCTGAGTTCAATTCCCAGCAACCACATGGTGGCTCACAACCATCTGTAATGAGGTCTGGTGCCCTCTTCTGGTCTGTAGGCACACCGTATACGTAACAAATAAATAAATAAATCTTTAAAACAAACAAACAAAAGAATACAATTAGCCACAGTGTCAGGTGTCCTGGCCTGGACCAAATTAAAAGTAAGTATCTTGGGAAAATGACTATATATTGAGCTCAAATAATAGGAATAATTTCTCCTAAACCTCAGGGGAACCAGTTCCTGAAATTTATCCCACCCAAACCCACAAGGTCACCCTTCACCTTGACATGACATGGGAGATCCAGCTTTCTGGGCTCTAAGGAGTCTACAACCTAGAGGCTTTTCCGGCAGGTACTCCCTGTCTTCTGGAGTGGAAGTCATGGGGCACCTTTGGGCTATCTCATCCTGCCCTAGATTGAGATCTGTTCAGTGCCATATCGTCAGATACATTTCCCCTACTTCCTGAAACTACTTCATTGTGCACCGGGAAGACCTTGCCTACGTGAGGCTGTTCTCATTTGCTTTGATTTTGTTTACATTGCTGGGGATCAGATCCAGGGCCTGTGATTGCTACACAAGTACTCTCCCAGCAAGCTATATCCCTAGCTTTGCAAAACCATGTCTTGAAGTAGTGGGTTAGGAAAAGACATTTTTAGTAGTTTGTGATTGTGTTTTTAACAGTTATCTTCCAACATGGCGACAAATTCCAACTTACTATAAATTTTACACCTTGCTAGCATCTGTCTGTGTGTTATCTTGTTTAGGCCCCATCTTGGTTCTGGTGCTGGCATTCAGCCCATTCTACAGATGGGGACCTGTAAGGCACAGAATGAATAACTATCTTAAAGTCCACTTTTGAAAAAAATGTTTTAACAAGGAGTAGAAACATAAGCTGGGCTGGAAGGGGATTTAAGCCCTGTTATCCAAGACACTGTAGTCTGTTTCGTTGTGCCTTGGTCTGACGGAAGTATGCTTTTCATAAACCACCCTCGGCAGCTAGCAGCTGCAGGTGCTGGCCCCACTCTGGGCGTTCAGAAGAACTGTCTGTCAAACACACCCTCTTTGATTGAACCTGGCTTGTGTAAGATACGGCTTGCCTTGAAGAAACATGACCTCTGCCACCGCCTGCCCTTGGGTAGACATAGCAGGCTCTGTCACCTGTCTTCCATGTCTCTTTTATTTCTTTACACTAGGCCGAGTCTCTGTCTCCTAAAAGAAAAATACGACCCAAGTTCATGTTCAGAAATCTGGCTAGGAGCCAAGGCTAGTGGTGCAGGCCTTCAATCCCACTACACAAGAAGCTGAGGCAGGGGGATTGAAAGTTCAAGGCCTGCCTGCACTACAGAGCAAGTTTAAGGCCAGTCTAAGACAACTTACTGGCATCCTGTCCCCAATGTTAGTTTTAAGAAGAGCAGAGAAGGCTGGGCATGGTGGCTCATGTGTGTAATCCCAACACTCAGAAGGCTGGGTCAGGAAAACTGCCATGCATTTAAGGACAGTCTGCATTACAGAAAGTTCCAGGCTACCCTGGGATACAGAGTAATTCCTTGCCTCAAAAAAACACAAAATAAGCTGGGCAGTGGTGATGCATGCCTTTAATCCCAGTACTTGGTAGGCAGAGGCAGGCAGATCTCTGTGAGTTCGAGGCCAGCCTAGTCTACAAGAGCTAGTTCCAGGACAACTAGAACTGTTACACAGAAAAACCATGTCTCGAAAAAAACAAAACACAAAATTAATTAATTAATTAATTTAATTAATATGTAATGATATAAAGGTAAGGAATTTAGCTCAGCGGGAAAGTTCTTACCTAGTATTCCTGAGACCCTAAATTGAATCCCTAAAAGAACAAGATAAACTGGCTAATAAACAAAACAGTCCAACGTGGCTATTGTCCATTTGGGTTTCCCACTCCCTTTCCCCTGTTGGGTTCTTTTTGTTCGTACACAAAGGGCCATTTTTCATACGTCTGAGACACACCCAGTTCTCCAATAAAAAGATGGCCTGGCCACTGTTGACGGTCGCATCTGCCTAGTGTAGATCTCGGAGTATTGGTCTTGACAAGTCCTAGCCTGCTATAACAGCAGGGCTATCTCATGGCTGTGGTGTTCAGCAGCAGGGCTATCTCATGGCTGTGGTCTTTGGTGCCTCTCTAAGTGGCTGTCGTTGGTGGCTCCTTCCTGGCAGTGAGTGTAATTGAGATTACAATACAGAGTGTTTTCCTGCTGTCTGAACTGCAAAGTTGACTTGAGCAGCCCACGAGGGGGATACGGATGGGCTGGAAGACTAATCAAGGAGGATGGAAAGCAGCTGGGGCACTAAATGGCATTTAGCTGTCCAGCTGTGCAGCCCCTGACCCCAAAGCATCACATCTGTGTTTTCATTATGTGTAGACGTGTGGTACCGGGAATTGAACTGAGGACCTTACACAAATGAGACAAGTGCTCTACCACTGAGCTATACCCCCAGCCCTTTTTTTCTTTTGTTGTGTTTTGATTTGAGGCAAGGTCTTATTAAGTTGCCGGTTAGCCTGAATTTCGATCCCCCTACCCCAGCCTCCCAAATAGCTGAACCATGAGGCCCAACTCCTTGTGAGTGTCTCAGAAGAGAATATTACAGAAACTGAATAAGGACTCTCTGTGTGTTCACTTGAGAGACCTCAAGCCTCGGGGTATCAACGTGCTTGGTTTGAACATGGCACCCAGTGGAGACTTGGCCCCAGTGCTTCTCGTCCTGAGGAAGCCCAACTCTTTCTGTCTTCTGGACCACATTCTGTCCCTGGGAGAAGACAAGGATGTGTGCTTTGAGTGATTCTCCAGCCTCTGAAGCTTGTGATGCAAACACTGGGTTGACATCCTGGTTGCTGGGGTAGCCTGGACTCACTAGTTAAAAGAAGACAGATCTTGCGGGGCTTTTTTATTTATTTATTTATTTATTTATTTATTTATTTATTTATTTATTTATTATGTATACAACATTCTGCCTCCATGTATGCCCGCACGCCAGCAGAGGGCACCAGATCTCATTACAGATGGTTGTGAGCCACCATGTGGTTGCTGGGAATTGAACTCAGGACCTCTGGAAGAGCAGGCAGTGCTCTTAACCACTGAGCCATCTCTCCAGCCTTTGCGGGGCTTTTTTGATTTGGTCTTTGTCTTAAGTCATTCATCGCTTGGGCAAAGGGAATGCAGCCAGAGATTTTCTAGAATGTGAGCACCTGGCAGAATGAGGAGACGCTGAGGTTTTTACATACACGCACACACACACACATGCACACACACACATACACACTCAGAGAGAATATGAATTTGTCTGTTTAGAAATTTTTAAAAATAAACACAAGAATTAGAACCATGATTTAGTGATTAAGAGCACTGGCTACCCTGCTCTTCCAAAGAACCCTGGTTCAATGCTCAAAACACATAGTAGCTGACAACCATCTGTAATTCCAGTTTCAGAGCATCCAGCACCCTCTTCTGGTATTCTTGGGTACTGCTCTCACTTGGAGCACATACATACAGACAAAACACCTACACACATTGAAGAAAAAAAAGTCCAGGCTGGTTGTGAACCTGCAGTCCTGTTGCTGTAGCCTTAAGTGCTGAAATTAACATGCCACCACATCTAGCCTGTGTCTTAGTGTTTGCCAGCCCTGTGCACAACGCTTTACTTTATAGCCATACCGTGATTTGACTGCTCTCTTTGCTGCAGGATTACTTGCTTTTGTCCAGTTCAAGGGTGACATGCTGACATATAGTACGATGCACAGGTATGAAGTGTGCACACAGTTTACAATGTGTATTGTGAGTTTTCAAGGATCTGTATAAATATCTAACTAGCATGATCAGGACAGATGTCTGCTGAACCTAGGAAGCCAATCCTACTTCCAACCCTAGATCATTCATATTCTACTTCTTACAGCCTAGAATTAGTCTCTTCCAGGGTTTCGTGTACATATGTGTGTGTGTGTGTAAGTTTGCGTGTGTGTGTGTGTTTGTGTGTGCATGTGTATAAATGGAGTCATGTGTACCCTCTTCTCTACCTTTCAGCTTCACACGCTGCTTTTGTGTTTCATCTGTGCCGTTTTGCCTTTCAGGAGTCTGTTGTAATAGTTTGAGCAGCCATTCTTCCCCTGAATGTCTGTTGGGTTATTTCAAGTGAATCCCTCAATTGTCTATAGCACTGTGACCATGAGCCTTATCTGCCAGCCTGTCTAGGGATAAATTCCTAAAATGGAGTTGTGCGTGACAAGATACGATTGTAAGAACCTTGCCTGCCACCAACAAAATCCTTATGCCACAGTAACATTGCTAGCCGAGGTAGTATTCCTGTAAAAAAAAAAATTAGTGCCATTGGATCATCTAAAAGTGATGACTCATTGGGTGTGTGTAAAAAGACCAGGACCCTCGTGTGAGAATGCCCTCAAACAGAAAGGCAGGGGGAAGGGCACTCTCTTAGGCCTCCCAGAGGCCCATGAACTTCTGACTGTAGTAACTAATGGGCCCACAACCCTATGAGGGGCTGGGAGGCTCTGCTGGAAAACTCTTGCCCCCTCTTAACCCTGGCACTGCAGTGTGTACTGCAAGTGGCAGCCACTCGGTAATTGGATGTTTGGAAGCAGAGTTTCAATTATCCTGAGGCTCAGGGTCCCTTGCAGGTCACTGGAGCAGATGGTGCCAGAGTCTGGAGTCATTAGAATAGACCTCATAGATAGCCTTATCTTTTCCATTGCTGATTTTTTCGGTCACAGAAAAAAACAATCCAATCAATTCAGAGCACCTTTGACTCTGGAGCTAACTATTATGATTTTTTTGTTTGTTGGTTTCTTTCCCTTTGATTTTTTTAACCTATTAAATTTTTTAGACAAATTTATTTTACATGCCCCTCATGTCTCTCTTTGTCTGCCCCCCCTCGTGTGTGTGTGTGTGTGTGTGTGCGCGTGCGCGCGGTGTTTTATCTAAGCTAGTCACTTTTTACTTTCTTTGGCATGTGTGTGACAGACTCTCACCATGCAACCTTGACTGGCCTAAAACTCTTTATGTAGGGCAGGCTGGCCTTGAACTCACAGAGATGCCCTGGCCTGTCTCCTGAAAGTCAGGATTAAAGGTGTGTGCCAGTATGCATGGCTCACCTTATATTTTGAGACAGCTTGAGCTCACTTGTTCCCCTACACTGAGGCCAGCAAGCCCCCGGGACCCACCTGTCCTGCCTCCTTTCCGTGTGGTTAGCTCCTGAGGGCAAGAACTGCACCTCCTTGTCCTAAGCAGGGAGGTGCTGCTGCACTGGGGTCCTAGTCAGTGTGTGCTCATCACAGACACCTTATGTAACCAAGGTTTATGCATTACAGCCCACAGTTGCCTCCTTGAACTGTCCTGTCTGGGGGGCGGGGGCAGACAGCCTAGGTACTAGTAATTCCATCATACTGGTAGAAAAAACAGCTTCAAGACTAATACATACTTAAGACCCCTAGTAAGTAGGAAAGTTAGATTTGTGAAACCTTACCACCCCCTGGCCCTGGAGATCCACCTTAGCCAAGACATAGGTTTTTTTTTTGTTTATTTTGTTTTTTAATTGTTGTTACTGTGTAGCCCTGACAGGGCTAGAACTCTTATGTAGACCAGGCTGGCCTCTAACTCACAGAGATCCACCTGCCTCTGCCTCCTAAGTACTGGGTTTAAAGTGTGACACCACACCTGACTCAAGACTTAGTTTTTGTTGTTGTTTACATTCTGGCCTCAGTTTCCCCTCCTCCTCTTCTCCCAGTCCCTCCCTCCTAACCCCCTCTGCTCCCACCCTCTAACCCACTCCTACTCTGGTCCAGTTCTGTTCAGGAAAGGGCAGGCCCCCCATGTGTGTTGACAAATATGGCATGCCATGTTTCAGTAAGGTATTAAGGCTGGGCAAGGTGACCCAGTGTGAGGAGTAAGGTCCCAAAAGCCAACAAAAGAGTGAGGAACAGCCCCTGCTCTTACCGTTAGGAGTCCCACAAGAGGACCAAACTACACAACTGTCATATACATGCTATGTGCCTAGGTCAGTCTCATGTAGACTCCCTGGTTGTCGGTTCAGTGTCTGTGAGCCCCCGTGTTTCCAGGTTAGTTGATTCTGTGGTGTCTTTAACCCCTCTGTCTCCTACACTCCTTTATCCCCCTCTTCTGCAGGATTCCCCAAACTGCCTAATGTTTGACTTTGGGTCTCTGCATCTGTTTTTATCAGTTGCAGAATGAAGCCTCTTTGATGACAGTTGGGCTAGGCACCAATCTATTAGGATAGCAGAATATCGTTAGGCATCATTACATTGACAGGTTTTTTTTTTTCCAGTTGTGTTTGATTCTATCCTAGGTCTCTGGGCCATCCAGCCAGTGGATCTGGTGCTACAGGTCTCTGGGCCATCCAGCCAGTGGATCTGGTGCTCCAGGTCTCTGGGCCATCCAGCCAGTGGATCTGGTGCTCCAGGTATCTGGGCGATCCAGCCAGTGGGTCTGGTGCTCCAGGTCTCTGGGTCATCCAGCCAGTGGGTCTGGTGCTCCAGGTCTCTGGGTCATCCAGCCAGTGGATCTGGTGCTCCAGGCATTGTCAGGAGTGGGCTTGCTCTCCTGGCTGGCATGGGTTTTAGTCTAGACCAGTTGTTCCTTGGTCACTCCCTCGAACTCTAGGCCACCCTGACCCCCACCCAGCACATCCCATAGGCAGGACACCTGTAGGTTGAAGGTTATGTGGCTGGGTTGGTGTCCCACTGCCTCCATTTGACGTCTTGCCTGGTCACAGGAGCTTGCCAGTTCAGACTACGTATCTGCTATTGCAAGGAGTCTTAACTGGGGTCATTTTTGTAGGCTCCTGGGAGGTTCTCTTGTGCCAGGCTTTTACCTGGCCCTGAAATGCTCCCCCCACTTTCCAGTAGTCTTTTAGGACTCTTCACCTCTGTCTCCCCAAATCTGATCTCTCAGGTTCCCATCCCCACCTGCCCACAGTCTACTCGCGAAATCTTTTCTTTCCCATTCCCAGGGAGACCTGGGTGCCCCCAAATGAACCCTCCTTGTCACCTAGTCAAGACTTTTAATGGGCTTGCTGTGACCTAAGAAGTGGTTATTTGTATGTAGGGTTGCAGTTGTGGGTGTCACAACATGGATGTCACGGGTCATCACTGAGCTGAGTGAGAAGGTGGGTCTCATACAAAGCTTTTGACTTGATGATCAGTCAGTCGCCTTTCCCACGAACTTTGGTTTTGACGGAGCTGCAGATGAAGACGCAATTTTGTGCACATTTTAACACTTCTGCCTTCTCATCCACTTCTCCGTGTGCATTTCCTGGGCCCAGCCACAGAGAAAATTCTCCATCACCCTGAGTACTTCAGCGTTTAGTTCTCATGGTTCTGTGTATTTATTGACAGAGTCATTGTGTAACCCAGGCATGCCTTGAACTTGCTGTCCTCCTGTCTTAGCCTTCTGAGATTAGAATCTTGTAAAATTTTGCTCAACTCTTATGGTTACTTTAAAACCCAGCTAAGAAGTAGTTTCTGGGAGATCTCATCAGATCAATGGGGGACACCTTGCCGGGGATGGGGACCACCCAGGAGGTGACATTTCTCAGGGAGAAGATTCTAGTCAGGAGGAAGAGGTCAGTGCATCCACCTTTAGGCTTTGCTGCCCCCGAGTTGGACCATCTTCACTTTATCAGCGCTCAGTGAGGCCCACTATGGAGCCTTCATCTACAGCATTTAATGAACTCCTGCCCTCTGGATGCTCTGCTAGGGGAAACGATGTCCCAAAAATCTGCCCTGAGAACTTTAGCGTACCTAAAGACATTCATAGAAAGTCACTTGCAGTCATATGTTAATGACCGTAAGATCCAGTTATGACAGTGTACCTTTAACGGTGCTTACTATGTGCTAACAAGTTGATGTCTGTAGCCACCATTTCTTGAGTGCTCAATTGTCTGCAAAGAGCTGGATTTCCCTGCTGTTGCTAAGCCCTCCTGCAACCCTCTCTAGTGTGCCCTGTGATCTTACAGAGAGGATGGGCTAAGTTTAGAGAAGTGAATAACCTAGACCACAAAGCTAGGAATTTGGAAAGTTCAGTACGGCTCCACAAGTACGTACGCGCGCGCACACTCTCTCTCTCTCTCTCTCTCTCTCTCTCTCTCTCTCTCTCTCTCTCTCTCTCTCTCTGTCTCTCTCTCTCTCACACACACACACACACACACACACACACACACACACACACCCTGTCCCTGTATAAAAGGCAAGAGGATTTGCCTAGGGAGCTATTGAGAATGGTATTTGAAGGATGAGGGCAGGTAGAGTCAGCTATGAAGGAGTTGTTCTAGCACAGCCCAGGGCAGCATGTGACAGTCACACAAAGCATGAGCCCCATGGGAACTATCTTGGTTGTTTAAAGGAAGACGGGGATGGGCCAAGAGTGTTGGCTTTTTGGGATGCTGGTCTCCCTAGAAGTTTCCATCTTATCCCCCAAAGCATACGGAGAGCTGTAAGAAGAATGTGAGACAGGCCTGCAGGCTCGCTGTCATTGGACCCTGGTTTTCAGGGGGTTTGTAGCCATCCAAGGCAGTGAGTGGTGTGAGAGCCAGCACAGGAAGTGCGCGTGCACTAGGGTCAAGAGAACCAGTGGGCAGAAGCAAAAGGCTGCAGGTCGCTCCCTGGTTGGAATAAAGGTGCTCCATCACTGGGTATGTCCAGCATTTTCACAGCAAACGTTCTTGGGGAGTCCCAAAAGGAAACCCTGACTGTTAGTGTTAAAGGACATGCCGCCCACTAAAGGAAGCTGTTTACTACTGGATGCCTACAGGGTACCTGCCAGAGACGACCAAACGACCATTACTTCTGAGTTGGGGTTCTGATCCCCTGCTCACTCACTTCCAAGTCTCTCAAATGACAGTCAGTTGGCCACATGAGTGGTGATATTTTGTTTGTGCTGTAACAAATAAAGTTTGCCTGAGGATCATCAGAGTGTGGAGCGAGCTACTAGTTAGCCATCAAGGCCAGGCAGTGGTGGCACACACCTTTAATTCCAGCACTCAAGAGGAAGACGCAGAAGCATCTTTGCGAGTTCAAGGATACCATGGATTACACAAGATTGATCCAGCCTCAAAGAGAAACAGCCAGGCGGTGATGGTGCACACCTTTAATCCCAGCACTTAGGAGTCACAGGCCTTTAATCCCAACACTAGGGAGGTGGAGACAGCAGTGATGTGGCTGGGTGGAGAGAGGAATATAAGGAGGGAGGAGACAGGAGCTCAAGGCTTGTAGAGAGGACTTGTAGAGACAGAATACCCCATTTGGGCCGAGGATTTCATAGAGGTCAGAACTAGTGGCTGGCGGCTCTGCTCCTCTGATCTTTCAGCTTTCACCCCCTTACTCTCTGACTCCAGGTTTTTACTAAGACCAATTTGATTCATGCTACACACATGCACCAGGATCTCCTGAAGTCTGGCTTACAAATAGAGGCTCCTCCCTATGCAGGGGTCAACGGGGTCTCCTTTAAATTCTTGTCTACCTAGAACTTTAGAATGTGACCTTAGTTAGACATAGAATCCTCCCAGGTGAAATTAAGTTAAAATGGGGTCATGGGAGCCAGGCGGTGGTGGCGCACGCCTTTAATCCCAGCACTCAGGAGGCAGAGGCAGGCAGATCTCTGTGAGTTCGAGGCCAGCCTGGTCATGGTTCCTTTAGAGAAAAGAAAATAGGGACTAGAGCAATGGCTCAGAAGTTAAGAACACTTGTTCCTCCATAGGATCAGGGCTCAGTTCCCAGAACCCATACTGTGGCTCATGACCACCCATAAATTGAGTTCCAGAAAGTCCAATGCCATCTTCTGGCCTCCAAGGGCCTCAGACACACAAGTGGCATAAAGGCACACATGCAGGGAGAACACTCCCAAACATAAGATAAAAAAAAAAAAACCTCTGTAGACCCAGCTGGCCTCAAACTCTCAGAGAACTGCCTGCCTCTGCCTCCGTAGTACTGGGAAGCCTGTTGATCCATGGTAGGCTTCCCTAAGATGCCCGGGAGAAGCTATGTAAGGAACCTGAAGATGAGTGACAGGAGCTAGTAGTATCAGTGAGGTGATTTGGGGTGAAGAGCCATGCTGACTTGTTGAGCAAGTACAGGCTTTGGTTCACCTCCCAGCAGAGAGAAGGGGAGGGAAGGGGGCAGAAAGGAGAGAGACGGGGGTGGGACTGGCTGTTAAAGATAAAGGGAGAGGAGAGGGAGGGAGAGAGGAAGAGAAGGAGCAGGAAGAGGTGGAGGAGGGACGCAGAGAAGAGAGTTATAAAACTAACTCAATTAGAGAACCAGCAGCAAATCAAGGTCACATTGGCCTGACCCTAGATAAGGGGGTGTGGGAGGATGAGGAGTCTCCTCAGTGCAGGTGGTGTGATGGATGTGGTCATATCTGGAAGCTGACTGACTTGAAGACCTTGGGAGTGTGATGAAAGAGACCCTGAATGCTATCTATGGGGATGTTTGGGGAGGGGGCTCCAGGGTCTGAGTGGGATGGCTGTCAATGGGGAGTGACCAGGCATGTGTGGTCACTGTCAGATGGGCTGGCTTGGTACTGAATATTGCTTAGAGAGCCAGTGACTGTGGCTCTCAGGAATGAGGAGATTTGGGGAACTGTCCCATCTGCCATTTGCTGAGGAGTCCAGGGGGCCAGTGATGGATGTCACAGACATGACTTCTCACCCTGCTGGAAGGAAGTTGGGCCCAACTTCCGCAGAAAGGGATGTCACCAGCGCTGTTGGCTTTCGGAGAATGTTGAAACCCTGTCTGCTGGAGCTGTTCATGCCTTACGGGAAATGCCTCCTCAGGCTGAACCAGTCGCTGAGAGGAGGAGGGGAGACTGGGGCCTAGCTCAGAGGCCTTTGAAAAGTCACTCCTCCCCCTCCCCTTGCATTTTCTCTTGAGATTTGCAAGTCTCCACTTCCTGTTGGTCACCTTAGTTGCACATAGTGTTTCCTCACCTCTTGCTTTAAGATGAATATATAGGCTTCCAAATGTTGTATTTTAAGTCTGTGTGTGAATGTCTGGCAGAACTCTGTATTTATCAGAAGGCTGTGCAAAACTGTTTATCACACAGAGAGATTCCAAGCACACATGAAATCCAGGGAGAGGTGAAGCTTGGGAAGCTGGATTTCAATGAGTAAAAAGAAAGGCGCTGTCCCTCCTTGCCTTAAGGTGGCATGCCTCATGGTCTAGCAAGCTGTAACACAGGGCTTCCATGAGGAGGTAAGTCAGTGTTCACAGAGAACTGGAAGCCACCAGCATTGTGAGGTGTAAAGTATGTATGAGATGGGGTAGGGCTGTGTGCTTAATCCTGACCCCAGTCCTTCTGCCTTTGGTAGGCACCCAACCCTTGACTGCCTGGGGCATCCTTGTACCTGGTTCTACTGCCCGTCTCAGGCTGCTAATGTTATGGCCACAGGGAAATTCATACTGAGGCAGTTCAAAGCTGTGTTTTTTTTTTAAAAAAAATTATTTATTTAATTTTATTTTATGTGCATTGGTGTGAGGGTGTCAGATTCCCTGGAATTGAGCTGCGATAGGAGGTGCTGGGAATTGAACCTGGGTGTTCTAGAATGGCAGTCAGTGCTCTTAACCACTGAGCCATCTCTCCAGCCCTGGAAGCTGCAATTCTTTTTTTTTTTCTCTCTCTCATTTGGTGTTTTTTTTTTTGTTGTTGTTGTTTTTTTTTTTTTGAGACAGACAGGGCTTCTCTGTATAGCTTTGGGCCCTGCCCTGGAACTCGCTCTGTAGATCAGGCTGGCCTCAAACTCAGAGATCCACCTGCCTCTGCCTCCCGAGTGCTGAGATTAAAGACGTGCACCACTCCACCCTTGGCAAAGCTGCAATTTTTAATCGCAGCCAGCTTTTCCTAAGTCTCTGAGTTTGGAGGAGTCATCAGGTTATGAAGCACCGCGCCAGGGATTTCACCAGAGTCCTGCCTTGCCGATGCTCTGAAGTTTCCTTTTTGCCCACACTGCTGGTCATCATCAACCACCCTAAAGCACTGTCTCACCCTGGACTGCTGGCACTCTGCCCTCCAAAAAGGAGGTGGTGGTGGCACTGTGTGGCAAAATAAATTTAGTTTACGGTTCCCCCAAGTCGTATAAATATTCTTCACTGATTAAATATTCCGCATTGTGTTGATGTGTACTTTAGGAGTGAGCAGTGTGGTAGGTGTTGTCTCCCAAACTGGCCTATGGGACCCTTGCCTTTGCATGTCACAGGACTGTTTGCGAAAAGCATTGCCTTTGATATGTCTGATAGGTAGATAATGTATCTTTTTTATTTGTTTGTTTGTTTTTCGGGACGGGGTTTCCCAGTAGCTATAGAACCAGTCCTGGAACTCGCTCTGTAGACCAGGCTGGCCTCGAACTCACAGAGATCTTTTTGTCTCTACCACCTGAGTGCTGGGATTAAAGGTGTGCACCACCACCGCCCGGCAATTTATCGTTCTTTTTATGGTCTTTTTTAAAGTTAAAAAAAGAAAAAACAAAAATTGCAAAATCTCTCTAATCGTTAATAAATTCTTCATAAATTTTATTAAAACTAAAAATATGACACAATATTTCTAGTTAATAAAATGTGGGTTTCATTATATTTTCTTGCATAGAAGTCACTGTACTTTGCTCATATTTATAATTCTTCTTGGGGCTCACGAAGTTCTGTTAAAGCACTTGTCCTAGCTATGCTCAGACAAGAAAAATGTTTCCTCTTTATCTGGGATGCAGATCGCCACTTTCTCAGACACACACACGCACACACTCCCTGTCTCCATGAGTGTTACAGTTGCCCACTGAGATGAGCTCATCTGTAGCATGAGTTCTAACTGCTCTTAATAAATAAAACCCAGAGTCAATTATTAGGGGGTGAAAGCTGAAGGATCAGAGAAGCAGAGGGGCCAGCCACTAGACAGACCTTTTACCTCTACCAATGCTCAGACCGGAGGAGCAATTCTGTCCTCTGTCTCCTCAGACTGCATCCTCAGACTGCAACTGTCTCCACCAAACCTCAGACTACACTGAGCTCCAGTCTCCTCCCGCCTTATATTCCTCTCTCTGCCCACCCTATCACTCCTGTCTCCCCATCCCAAGTGCTGGGATCATCTTTGTGTGAGCTTTGTTTCTCTTTTAGATAGACTCAGTCTTGTGTGGCGCAAAGTGGCCTTGAACTAACAGAGATTCCTTTGCCTGTCTCCCAGAGACGTGCACCACCACTCCCTGGCCTCTAGTGGCTTAGCCCTGCACCCTGATCTTCAGGCAAAGAAAACATCACTGCACTCAACTCTCGCCCTCACCTCCGTAGTCCTATTAGTGGGAGCCATTCTCAAAAATAGGAGCTTGGGCAATTGCTGCGCATCTCTTTTGTATCAGGTATTGGGGTCACAAGCAGAAAAACAGGAACCCGGTACCCAGGGCTGCTAACAGTCTGTCAAGGAAGGGCAGTAAGAGCGAATGTGGGTGAGCTGGTGAGCCTGAATGGATGAAAAGTCTGAGATGCTTAGGGAGTAATTGACAGAAACTTGGCTGGGAAATGACTTCTAAGCCAGTGCCTGAAGGAAATAATGCATACCAGAACCCCAAGTGTGAAAATTTGGGGGGTCAATTCCATCGCGATAGAGGAAGCCAGCGGTAACTGGTTGGACTTTAGAGTGCATTGACCTTCAGATGCGAAAGTTTCAAGGGGCTGTTCACCTCCTTGGGTCAACAGCTACAGGGCTGGCTGGCTCTGGCGCCTGTCTTGTGCCCCTACACTGAGAACTGGCCGTGCATACTAGCACTGCCAGCACTTCTAAGCCCAGACAGATGTCGAAGAGTTTGCTACTCTGCCAAGGTCAGTGCCACTGTGCAAGAGGGGTTGCAGAGGGCAAGGGGCACATATCTGAGATCTTTGCCGACCTGGCCAGACATCCCCACTGCCTGCATATGTAGCTCAGTGTGGGAACTCAGTGCAGGTTATCATTCATGTGTCCTTGTTTCCCTGAATTCTGCCTCTGGGGTAACCCTCTTTCTACTGGAGAACCCCCATGTTGGTTCACCAACGGTGGTTTTTTAAAAATATTTATTGCATTTACTTTTCACTTGTGTTGTGTGTGCATTTGTGGGTGTGGGTGTTTGCACGCACGTGTGTGTGTGTGTGTGCGCGCGTGTACCTGTGAAAGCACAGACGTGTGCATCATGTATGGAAGTCAAAGGACAACTTGCAGGACTTGACTCTCTCTCATCTTTCATAACATGGGTCCTGAGGATCATCAGGCATGGTGGCCAGCACCTTTACCTTCTGAGCGAGCTATCTCACTGCCCCCCCCCCCCAGCAGTGGCTCTAAAGAAATCAAATCTGACATGACATCACCACCTCCCCGTCCCTCTGAATGGCTCTTCTTGTCTTGGAAGTTCTGCCCCTGTGTCACAGCTCAGGGGGAGTCCCTCTGTGGGCAGTGACACCCCCACATTGGTTACCCAGAGAAGAATGCAGGATAGTTAAGGGGACCTGAGGGGAAAGGAGAGCATCAAAGGTCAAAGGCATCTGAAGGATTTCCGCTAGACATTCCACTCATTCATTCACGCCATGCCTTCACTGGGAGGTATTCACTCATCCTTACAGTGTGGTAAGCAACAGTGTTGCAAAATACCTGCTGCTTGTAGTCCAGTGGTGGTGGCCCACCTTTAATTCCAGCACTCGGGAGGCAGAGGCCAGCCTGGTCTATAGGGCGAGTTCGAGGACAGCCAGGACTGTTACACAGAGAAACCCTGTCTTGAGAAACCAAAAGAAAAAAGGAAATACCTGCTGGTTGTGAGAAATTCCTGGGATGCTGTCGGGTGGGACAGAGGTCGGGGGAGGTCTCTCTAAAGAACAGTGAGGGGACAGAGGGCCGAAGGAAGAGAAGCAGTCCCCGTCTCTAAAATCAGGGCTCACAGGACAGTACTGTGAAATAATGTGCAGCCATTGAAAACGTTCAAGAAGCTCTCTGAAGGGGAAGCAAGGAGCCCAGTGTCATCCCAGGTTCTTTTTTTTTTTTTTTTTTTCTTTTTTTTGGTTTTTCGAGATAGGGTTTCTCTGTGGTTTTGGAGCCTGTCCTGGAACTAGCTCTTGTAGACCAGGCTGGTCTCGAACTCACAGAGATCCGCCTGCCTCTGCCTCCCGAGTGCTGGGATTAAAGGCGTGCGCCACCACCGCCCGGCTTTTTTTTTTTTGGATCATCCCAGGTTCTTGAGAGTTGCATAAAACAATAGAAAATCCACTGTCCTTTATCCTGAATCCCTCTGAATGATAAAGGAGCTGGTGGTGTCCATCTCCCCCCTCCCCCACTTTAATCCCAGCACTCTGAGTGGCAGGTGAGTCTCTTTTTTTTTTTTTTTTTTTTTGCAGGTGAGTCTCTTGAGTTCCAAGACAGCTACACTAAGAAACCCTGGGGTGGGGGTGGGGGTGGGGGGAGAGTCATAAAGGATCCTTTGGGTATTTTAATGAAAAGCTGGAGAGATGAGTCACTTGATCACTTACAGAGGACCCAGGTTTACTTCCCAGCAATCACAGTGGCTCACAGCTGCCTCTCACTCCAATTTTGGGGCCTCTGACGCTCTCTTCTGGCCTCTAAGGGCACTGCACATATACGGTGCACATAAACTCATGGAGGCCCATGCCTACATATACATACATACATACATACATACATACAGATAAGCCATAAAATTCATCGGTGAACATAAAACTTAACAAAAGTTACTCAGCAGGAGGGAACGACTGAGGAAGACATTGGCATGCTGTGTGCATGTTAGGAGGGCGCCATCGAATGCTCAGGAAGCATGGCAGCTCCGCTATTGAAGAGCTGATTAAAGGAGGAGGGGAGAACATTTGAGTTTGGCCCTAATACAGTAGCGACTGAGCCCTCTCCATACCTTTTCTTCTCTTCAAGCTACAAATCTAGTAATTGAATTATAAAATTACTTATTGATTTTTTTTTTTTAATTCAGACAACATTGAAAAGCTTGAAAACAAAAACCTTGCAAAATTTCAGCTCATTTCATTACCTGCCCAGATAACCACTGTAAACATTTTGGTGTGTATCTCAATAAAAAAAAATTATTTTTTTAGTCAATGGTAATTATTAAATAAAACAAACAAAAAAAACGGCTATGGTAACAAAAGCAGGTTTTTGTAAGGTACAAGTCCCTGAATTTTGGTGACCATAGCCATCTGTCCCTGGCCTCCATCTGCTCATCTCTACACGCACCTGGGACAGAAGGCGTTCCTGCCTGGCTCAGGTGATAAGGGGCCAACATCTGGGGGGTGGGGATAGTCTGGGGGCGCCTTTCATCCATCTGTTTCTGTTGTCTGCTCCCTCCTGCAGCCTTGCTGCTGGCTCTACTGGTGCTGAGAGGAAGGTCACCCTGCCTGGCCCCGTTCCTGCAGCCCACCCTGCCAAGCTGGTTGTCGGTGCCTGCCAAGCGCCTGCCTGATCTTGAGAAAGAGCTTTGCAAGCCGCCCTGGGCATGCTGCTCCTTTGTCCCTGAAATCCAGGCCACTCGCCAGCAAGGCCTGCTTCCTGTGCTCAAGCTGCTGCAGCCTGAGAAGGCTTAGGTCAAAAGTGCTTGGGGATTGAAGAATGCAGATCCTTAGGGCAAAGCCGTGTAATGAGTGCTTCTCCCCTGCTAATTGGGTTAGCGACATAATCAGCTGGACTTTCAAACTAAACAGAGCAAGCATGCTGCAAGCCCAGCGCCGCTGTCCCTCTGCCAGCCAACATAGCACCCCTCTCTGGGGGAACAGGAAGAAACTCTGGCTCAGCATGACTAATTCCATTTGATTTGGGGGGCCCTGCAGAACAAGCTAATAGACAGCTGCCCTTTTCTCCAGAGACTTCCTTGGCCCCCGCTGTCCACACACCCCAAGGTAGAAAACTTTGTTCCTTGTTGAGCAGAGCAAGTTCCTCTGAGAGCCTTTCAGCCTTCCACTAAGCTCCAGGCCTCAGATAACACCCCCTCTTATCTGGAGTTTGATTACCCAGCTCCCTGGAAGGCCCATTCTCCATTCTCACTGGGATGGTTTGTTGGTGTGTGCCAAATACGTTAGACCCGAATTTCTCAGAAGAGGCCGCTGAGAGTCAGAATTTACTAACCCAAGGTTAGTAAATAGTAGAACTCGGTTTCCCAGCCAGGGCTGCTTCCACAGGTCGTTTGGTATGAGGAAGGCCAAGCATTCTCTTTGTCATTTTCAACATTTTTAACACCTGCTCGCGTGTCAGCCGTTAAATTGGGTGTGGGGCAAACTGTATCTGTAGCATGTGGCCTTGACTGTCTGGAATCTGCTCTTTAGTCGAAAGAGGCGTGAATAAGCAGAATTTTGGCTGTGAAGAACAAACTTTGGGAATGTAGGTCGGTGGGTAATGTGCTTGCCTAGCGGACCCGATCCCTAGCAGCGTAGAAGCCGGCTGTGGCTGCACACACTGGTGAGCTGCCATGCCCCACTTGGGAGGTAGAAACAGGAGCATCAGAAGTTCAAGGTTACCTCTGGTCAAGCAGTGAGTGAAGGCCTGTGTGAGCTACACAAAACCACCTCTCCAGAGTGGGGCAGGATGGGGGGAGATAAGCAGACAGGAGGAGAGAAAGGAGAGTCCTCTTGGAACAATAGAAGTCAGGGGGGCTCTCAGGAAATGACATTTAAGTATTTGAGGGTCAAGATGAAGTAGGAAATCTATCTCCCAGAGCTAGCTGTGGCTGCCAGCATCTTGTTAGCCTGTGCCTGGACTTTTCTAGAAAGGCTTTCTCTCCCTGGCTCATTGGTGTGTGCTGCTGCCTCCTGCCTTGTTATGTACCTTTCTTTTGGGGGGTGGGGGTGTTTTGTTGTTGTTGTTTGAGATAGGGTTTCTCTGTTGCTTTGGGGCCCATCCTGGAACTTGCTCTGTAGACCAGGCTGGCCTCAAACACAGAGATTGCCTGTCTCTGTCTCCCAAGCGCTGAAATTAAAGGCGTGTGCTACCACTGCCAGGCTCTGTATACCTTTCTTTATTCTTCCTCTTCCAGAAGCTACTCAAGGCAAAAGATACTTTTCCCAGGAACCTGTGAGAGAACATATAGGGTGCTCTGTGGAACTATCTTCTCTCACTTGACAAGAGGGAGGGAAGATGTCGAAGCCGCTGAACTTGACTTTGTCGAGCTCCAAGGGAGGGAAGCCAGGACTTCTTATATCTGATTGTGCTTTGTGACTGAACTGCCGATGAGGGTAGCACGGCCCGGGCAAAGGTCATTTGGCAATATGGCAGCTGCAGCTTGCCAGACACTGATGACCTGAATTTAGAGTCCTGTGCTTAGAGGGAACAACCAGGCAGCCTGTGGGGTTGTGGGGTCTGCTGGGGGTTGGGATACTAAGGAAACAGCTGCCTTGGCTTGAGCCCAGTGTTGGGTTGGTGCAGAGATCTCATGGAAGATCTCAGACAAGGTAGAAACCCTACTCTAAACCTTTCTATGGCTCCTCGTTGTCCTCAGGGCTGGACAAATTTCTTAGATCGTACCCTATCCATCTTCCCAATCTTGGTTTTGTGAGACAGGGTTTCTCTGCGTAGCCCTGGCTATCCCAGAACTTACTCTGTAGATGAGGCTGGCCTCAATTCAGAGATCTGCCTGCTTCTGCCTCCTGAGTGCTGGGATGAAAGGTGTGTGCCACCTGGCTCTTTTTTTCTTTTTAAGATTTTATTTATTCATTATGTATACAATATTCTGTTTGTATGTTTGCCTGCATGCCAGAAGAGGGCACCAGATCTTAGTATGGATGGTTGTGAGCCACCGTAGGATGGTTGTGAGCCACCATATGGTTGCTGGGAATTGAAATCAGGACATCTGGAAGAGGAGCCAGTGCTCTTAACCGCTGAGCCATCTCTCCAGCCCAACCCACCTGGCTCTTTAACCACTAAGTGTGACCTGGCTCTTTTAACTGCTAACTGTTCCCTGTGCTTTACAGATAAGCTTCCCCTTGCTGCATCTTCAGAGGCAAATTCTCACATGTCTTCCAAGGCTTAATCTCTCTAGCCAGGTGGGGCACCCATTTGTCATCTCAGCACTTAGGAGGTAGAGGCAGGTGTATGTGGGGAGGGGGCGGTGAACATTCAAGACCAGACCCAGCTATATAGTGAGTTCCAGGCCTGGCAAAACCAGAGAAAAATTTATCTCCCTCTCTCTTTTTTTTTCTGATGTCCACTGGCCCAGAGCTGTTCCTTGAATATACCTTCCTCCCTCCATTCCTCAAGAGTTAGTTATGGGACATCCAGCTGTTGTATATGCACCGAGGTGCTGGGATTTGGAATCTGCTCTCAAGGACCGCGAACTTCTGGAGTAGCCACATAAATCCCCCACTGTAGACCAAAACCATGCAACACTGGCAGGCTGTTTCTTTCATGTAAGCTGGGAATAAGATACCTTCATGATTTCAAAATTAAACTGTTGATCTGCTCATGGTGGCTCACGCCTGTAATCCCAGAAGCTAGCAGGCTAAGGGGGAGTTTGAGGTCAAACTGGGCCAATTTAGCAAGTTTGAGACCAGCTTGAACTACTTTGCAACAGACTGCCTCAAATAAATAAATAAAGCCAACCGTAGTGACTCAGACGTGTAATTCCTGAACCTGGGAGGTGGAGATAGTGGGAGTTCAAGGTCATCCTGGCCTGCACAGTGAATTTGAAGCCATCTAGGCTACCTGAGACCTTGTTTCAAAAACCAAACAAGCCATATCCTGGGTAACACAGAGCCATCGGAAGTATGAACTTAAAGCAACTGCCAATGCCTGCCCTGGGTCTACACAAGAATGAACCTGTCATCTGTCAGGCGCGACGGAGGAGAGGTTCAAAGAGCCTCATCCCTTACTCCTGAATTTGCTACTGTTGCTAAAATCCCTTCCCAGGGGAAGAAGTTGGTCTAGCCCTACACTTGAGGTCTCAACTGTCAGGCACTGCTTGGCCAGAGTTCACCCTGGGGGAACCAATGGATTCGTCTTCCTTATAGAGTAGAGGGGTTGCTTAAAGGGGTACTAGTGCTCCTCACCCCTTCTCCCCTAAAAGGCCACATCTGGAAAGCCTTGACCCAGCAAGGGTGAGAGTTTCCTATAGCTTGGTACACGGAGCCTCCTTCACCGAGACTCCCCAGGCCTATTTATACTCTGTCCCCTCCCAGAAGCCATGTGCAGTGAAGGCAGAGTTGTACGTAAGAATGGTAGAGAATGGCTAGATAATCGGATGACACTCTTGTGACCATAAGTGGGTCTAAACAGTCAGCAAGCCCAGCTGGGGTAATCCTTCTGCAAGAGGGCACAGCTGAATGCCCCAAGATGGTAGGTGCTTGGCTTGGAGAACAATTATGATGACAACTGATGCATTGAAGGAGCAAAAGTCATTCATCACCCTCAGTAGTGAACCCACGGGTGACCCCACCACGCTCCCATGGATAGTTCCAATCTAATGCTCACACGGATGGCACTGGTTAAACTAAATGCCACACACATGCACAGAGACACACGTGGCAATGTACAGCAATACACATGAAAATGTCAGAATGAAACCCATTATTTTGGCCTCTGGCTCTCTTGCTAGTTCAGCAAAGCCTTGGGATTGAGGGACTTTTTAAACCTAGGTTTCTTCACGTGGGAACTAAGAGACAGAAAGGAATTTATCCAGGCTCTGTGCATCTTCTATGTGCAAAGCTTAGGGCTGCAGAGATAGCTGATCCTGACCCCTTGTCCTCTGAGGACAAAGTGGAAGAGAAGACATGCTTGGGAGATCTGAACCCAAGCTTTAGCCAGACCAGCCTCCCTCCCTTTGGGGAATATGACGGTCACGCATCTGCAACTTTTCCTTGTGGCATGGCCATGTTCTCATTTCTCAAAGGTCTGTACCAAGGGCTGGGGTTGCTGGCTCCTGCAGTGACTGAGTGCAATAGGAGGATTTGTCACGTTGCTTCCCGCAGTAGCTGCCCTGTTTGACTTCCCTATTACCTGTATACAAATATTCTGATTTGCCCGTATCCTCACCAACACTTTTGATTTTATTTTAATGTTACTAGTAAGCACTCATAATTCCTTGTCTACCAATTTCCCTCTCGTTTTTCCTTCAGTTTTTGTTTCTCCTCTGTTTCCCTATTTGACACAATGACACTAAGAGTTGTATGTGGGGGAGAGAGAGAGAGAGAGAGAGAGAGAGAGAGAGAGAGAGAGAGAGAGAGAGAGAGACTACATTCAGCCACACATGAGAACTAAACTAGCCCAGAATGTCTGCCTGCCACAGGTCCACGCCAGGGGACCAATGGGGACTGTTTGGGTTGTGAGCAAGGCAGTCTTGGTGGCTTCAGGATGGTGATGTTCCAGACCCAATGAGACACATTATGGACAGCCTGCAGCCTTTGTGGGTGTATAGGCGGATGTATGACCTCTGCCTCATCCTCTCTTGGGCCTGCCCATTCTCTTCTTCCTCCACTTTGCTCTCCTGACACCGGAGTTTCCGCCAGGAAAATAGTGCTAAGGCCAAGAGCGTGGAGATGTTTCCTCAACAAATATATGTAACCTACCTTGACTAAAAGGCAAATATCTCAGGTATATGGGGAAGATTATTGTAAAAATATTTTTTGGACCGAGGTGTGGTGGTGCACAGCTGTAATACCAGCACTTGGGAAGATGAGGCAGGAGGATAACTATTTCCAGAACAGACTGGGCTACATAGTCCTTTTTTTGGGGGTGGGGGGTGAAAGTAGGGAGTTAAAGAGATGGCTCAGCAGTTAAGAGCACTTTCTGCTCTTTCAGAGGACCCAGGTTCAGTTCCCAGCAGCTCACAAGCATCTATTCCAGAAAATCTGATGGCCTCTTCTGGCCTTCTAGAGCATCAGGAATGCACACACACACACACACACTCTCCACATATATACATATAGGCAAATACTTACACAATACAATAAAAATCATTTTAAAAAAAGATTTGATGGTTTATATCTGAAATCCCAGCATCTGGGAAGCTAAGCCAGCAGGATTTACTTGACTTCAAGACAGGCCATGACTGCATAGTGAGCTCTAGCCATAGAGAGAGACCCTGTCTCAAAACTAAAAACACATTCTTGGTCTAATATTTCTTTCCCTGGTTTTCCTTGTGTTCAGCAGATAAACTCAGAAAACATGGCAGTGTAGAAATTACAAAGTAGATGCTACCTTGCGAGAGGAGAATGTTGGTGTTCAGAGCCTGCAGTGAGAAACTGACAGTGGAGACAGAAGGCAAAGTGTCCACCATGAGTGGTCACGGTGGGCAGGACTTGCTAGTCATCGAACTATTCTTTCAAATCTATTTGTTTGTTTCCTGAGTGGTGTCCTTGTTGTGTTCCCTTGGCTGTCTAGAACACACTGTGTAGACCAGGCTGGCCTCAAACTTTTAGCCGTCCTCTGCCTCTGCCTCTTGGGTACTGGGATTGCAGTCATGTCCAACAGCACCTTTTAGTTTAGTCTTGGTTTTGTTTTTTCCCAAATGGGGGAAAGCAGTCATTCACAGTCCTAGGCATGGAGGGAATTACCAGAGAACCCTGAGAGGTTCCTGTGTGCTAGACACCCGACATAGCTTCTCATTAAACCCCAGCTCCTGAAGAAGAGACAAAGGAAGAGAAGTGACTCAGCTGTTCTGAAGAACTGGAATTTGGATGTGGGTCACTACCTCCAGGCCACCATTCTTTTGTTGCTCTAAGGACCTGAACAGCACATTCCTTGGGGAAATGCCTGATTTCTCTGTCATTGCGATGGTCCTAAGGGCCTGTGTTTCGGGAGGGTGGATGGGAATTGGTCTAGGGTTTCTAGAACACAAGCACCATCACTTGAGATTTAAAACGAGTAGGAATGTAGAGGAGATCGCTGCCCACCCCTGCCAGTCCTTGGACAGGCCCTGGGTCACAAGTCCTTGACCCTTTTCTGTTTGCCTTCCTCCAGGAACTGAAGCTGCCTACCTTCCGTGCCCACTCCCCGCTCCTGAAGAGCCGTCGCTTCTTTGTAGACATTTTGACCCTGCTGAGCAGACACTGCCATCTCTGCCCCTCAGCCCGGCACCTGGCCATCTACCTGCTGGATCACTTCATGGACCAGTACAATGTTACCACCTCCAAGCAGCTGTATACTGTGGCTGTCTCCTGCCTCCTGCTGGCGAGTAAGTAGAAACACTTCCTTCTGCGGCCAGCTGAGTTGCTGCTTATTTCTACAAGCTTTCCATGGCTTCTGTGTTCATCATTTGATGGCTTTGTGCCTATTCCATACCAGAGAAACTAATAAGTGTAGGTGGGGTTTTCTCCCACCAGCCGGCGCCCAAATAACCATACAGAGACTTACTAATTATAAATGCTCAGCCGATAGCTTAGGCGTATTACTAATCAGCTCTTACAACTTAACCCATATTTCTTATCTATGTTCTACCACATGGTGGTACCGTTTTTCAGCACAGCTTGTTCATCTCCTGCTTCCTCTGTGTCTGACTGGTGACTTCGCCCCTCTTCTCCCCAGCTTCCCCCTTCTTCTCTCAGTCTGGCTCTCCCACCTAACCTCTTTCTACCTAGCTATTGGCCATTTGGCTTTTTATTAAACCAGTGAGAGTAAAACATCTCACAGTGTACAAAAGAATTATTCCATAGCAAATACGGATATTCACAGTTTGATCTTAATGAATCTACACAGTGACTTTAGAAGACAGACAGTCTTGGTACCTGATATTATCAAGGCTCAGAGAAGCTTCAAAACTTGTTTGGGGTTGCCCTTTGAGACCGAAGCTGCTTGGTGTCTGTGCCCTTGACCTCATGTCTCCTGCTTCTTTCCACGAGGACTTTGAATGGGCCCATGCATTCACTATTTTTAGAGGGGTCTAAAGATGGAACTGCTTGTTTTGGACCAAAGTTGGATCCACCATGTAGTCACCGGGCCTGAGCACATTCCTTGTGGGGTCTATACCTTCACTGAAAACAGCAGATCTCCGGCCATCTGTCCCTCTTGGTGAGGATCACTGCAGCTTGGATAAGCTCCTGACCACACAGGTCTATTATGTCACCTTGCCACTTAAAACTGCTCTGTGATAGACCAAGAGCTTCAGTATAATGGCCAGACCTCAGGTTCTTTCCCCTCTGGATCCGTGTCTTTCTCCTCATCACTCCCTGGATGGCAGTCACACTGGGGACCCCTGTCCCATCACAGACCTCTGCCTTCATTGCTTCTTGCTGCATTTGTGAACTTGGGCCACCCGCCCCTCTTGGATACCTCTCCCACCTTTCTCCGCAGCCGAGGTTGCAGATATATAGAGACACAGGATTGTGTACTTGGAATTAACACCCACTAGCGATAGAGAGATGGCCCAGTGGCTAAAATGCTTGCTGTCAGTTTGAGTCTTCAGTACCCACATAAATGCCAGGCGAATGCAGCAACCCACCTATAATCCCGGCACTCGGGAGGTTGAGATGGTGTCTGTAAGGCAAACTGACTGGTTAGACTAGCTGTGGGTTCAAGTGAGAGATCCTGTCTCAGTAGATAAGGTGGAGAACAATCTAGAAGACATCTAATGTTGACCTCTAGCCTTCATGGCATATGGTCACATATGTGCCTATACACGCACAAACACTATATACAGAGAGTTCCAGGGCACATGATAAGTCCTCATAAGAGCATTTGTGGAAACAGCAAAAGGAACGAAACTTAAGAATCCCTCGGGAACTGGGATTCTTCTTCTCTGTACTGTCCTTAGTGTTAGGGAGTAGAATGTTCGTGAAATCTCGGTCTCAAACTAGCCGGCTGCCATTAAGGACATTTTCTTGGCATCTAATATCAGTATTTTTACGTTCTCCTCCGTGCTGTGTTACTACCCTAGGTTATTGAATATTTCCTACTGTAGGAGGGTGGCACCCACAGGCTGCTGTGGTTTTGTCTGTTCTTGGCATACTGCTCTAAGCCCCTTGGTCACCGTCACTCTGTTAAACACACATGCACACAGGCACGCATGCATGCACACACACACACAGCAGTTTTGGAATTTTATTTATTTGTTTGGTTGGTTGGTTGACTGGTTGGCTAGATGGTTGGTTGATTTTTGAGACAGGATCTTGCTTTGTAACCCTAGTGAATCTGGAAGTCCCTGTAGAGATCAGACTGCCCTCAAACGTTGTGATTCTCCACAGCATCAGAATTACAGGCATACGACACCCTGCCTGGCAGGAGAGTGAATTTCAAGTTTCCCAAACCCTGTCTTATTGTCACCTAGGACCTCCGCCCTATTGTAAGTTGTTTCTAACCTGGACCAGCTAGAATTTGCAAGTTATCATTGGGAGCTAATTTTGCTCAGAGCCTGGTCTTTTGTAGCATCTTATCACCTCAGGAAGTGATGCAGAGGCCGGTGAGCCATCTCCATCAGAGATGGGCAGAGCAGGCATCATGTTGCAGGCACATCCTGGCCTTTGGCCTGCTGCTTCTGTGATCTGTGGACTGCAGCGAGGCCTACTGGGGGCAGGAGACTTAGATTTCCTTGCGGCCGTGGAGTTCTCCCCAGCGTCTGTCTGGGGAGCCGGGATGGAAGGCTGTCACTGGAGTGCCCATTGTGCTGCTGTCGCCGTGGTGGAGGAAGAGGGCCTTCCAGATGGAGAGGCAGACGCCCCCACCCACATGTTCATGGGCCTCAGCCAGCCTGGGAGGCAGAAACGGAGTTCTCAGAACACCTGCCATATGTTCCAGGGCTCAAGGAAAGAAAAGTTCCTGTGACAGCCTGAAATCCTATTCGCCCCTTCTCCCTTTCCCGGGCTCACTGTCAGCCGCAGGGTAGGTGGGGCCGGTCACCTTGTCTGGGGGAAGTTGGAGTTCTGCTGGTTTGGTATCAAATTACTGTGAGATAAGGAAACCTAGCATCGCTGTCCCCTCCTGTGAATCCAAAGGGCTTTTGCTTTTTAAAAAGATTTATTTTTAGTGTGTGTGTGTGTGTGTGTGTGTATTTATCTGAACGGGAATACGGGTGTCCATGGAGGCTAGAGGATTGGATCTCCTCATCTAATGTGAGTGATGGGAACCTAACTGCCCCAGGTTCTCAGGTTTTATATGTAGGTATATCCATATTTGTTTGTGTGCATGTGTGTGTGCACATCATTGCACCTGCCTGTGGAGGTCAGAGGTCAACATCAGGTGTCTTCTTCGATTGCTCTGTAGTTTATTTTTTGAGATAGAGTCTCTTACCAGACCAGGAGCTTGCCAATTTGACTAGGCTAGCTGGCCAGCAGGCCCCAGGGAGCCTCCTGTCTCCAGCCCCACAGCACTGGAATTATAGGCACACACAGCCTCATGCAGCATTGTGCAAGGGTGCAGGGGATCCAACCTTGATACTCTTTACTGGCTGAGTCATCTCCCCAACTCCAAATTCTGAGGTTTTATAACACTGTTTCCAAATAAGGGCTTTTGCATAGATGGAACTTCTCTTTCTGCCTTGGGTCCCACAGTCTCAAAAAACAAGCAGAACCTTAGGTAATCAAGTAGCCAACATATGGCAAAGGAGGCCCCTTTGTCTCTATGACTAAGTTAATTGTGTCTCCTACCTCCACACAGGATAGACATAAAAGTATCATACAGGACCGGGGTAGAGTTTGACAGTGGAGAATTTACCCAGCATGTACAAAGCCCTGGGCTCCACCCTCAACCAAACAAAAAATCAAAACAAAACAGTAAAACATCATGGGGAGGCACATCTTTAGTCCCAAGCACTGGGAGGTGGAGGCAGGGGCAGGCAGATCGTCTGTGAGTTCAAGATCAGCTTGATCTACAGAGTGAGTTCTAAGCCAGCCAGGGGCTGCACAGTGATACCCTATCTCAATAACAAGAACAAAACAGTAAACATACTTAGAATAGAGCATTCTCCTTTTATCTTTCACCTTACCCATCCTCTATCCCCCAACTGTTCTTTTTGGTGTTTTTGTTACTTAATTAAAAGGATTATACGACAACATGGAAACTTACAAACTTCAGGTGAGTTGCTTCAGGACATCCTATGACAGTATGGCCCGTCCCTGCTTCATTCTGTCCTAGTCTCTTTCCATAGGCCCACTGCAGAGTCCATCCAACCAGCAGGTATGGTCATGATGTCATATGCCTGTGATTTTAGATTCAGAGAGTCAGTGTAACTTACCAAAGTCACATGGCTTGTTTTTTTTTTTTTTTTTTTGGTTATCTTATAGTATTGTGTAAATTCAGCAGTTTAACCATTTTAAAGAGTACAATTCAGGGCTGGAGAGATGGCTCAGTGGTTAAGAGCACTGCCTGCTCTTCCAAAGGTCCTGAGTTCAATTCCCAGCAACCACATGGTGGCTCACAACCATCTGAAATGAGATCTGATGCCCTCTTCTGGCTTGCAGGCAGACACACAGACAGAATGTTGTATACATAATAAATAAATAAAATATTAAAAAAAAAAAGAGTACAATTCAGTGGCATTTAATAATTCAATGGCATTAGTAGATCCACGCCATCTAGTGTGCAGCTGTCACTCTGTCTCACTCTAGAACATTCTTTATCACTTTAAAAAGTAATCCCAGCTGGGCGATGGTGGTGCACACTTTTAATCCCAACACTCAGGAGGAGGAGGCAGAAGGATTTCTGTGAGTTAGAGGCCAGCCTGGTGTACAGAGTGAGTTCCAGGACAGCCAAGGATACAGAAAAACCCTATCTTGCAAAACTAGAAAAAAAAAAAGAAAGAATGAAAAGAAGAAAGAAAAAAAGAAGGAAAGAAGGAAGAGGAAAGAAAGAAAGAAAGAAAGAAAGGAAAGAAAGAAAGAAAGAAAAGAAAAGAAAAAAAGAAAAGAAAAGAAATTCTGGAGGATTAGGTAGATTCAAGGCTGGCCTGGGCTACAGTGAGTTCAAGAGCAGCCCGGGTAACTTAGTGAAACCCTGTCTCAAAAAAATAAAACAAAAAAGATGGCCGTGGATGTAGCTCAGTGATGAAGCACTTCTTCTGAGGGACAGGCACTTCCCGTTCCTTTCCACCCCAGCCTTGGCAACCACTCGTTCGTTTGCCTTTCTGGCTGTCTGGTTTGTGTATTCTGGCTTCTCATGTAGGAAGGCTCATACAGTGTGTGAGCAGTGGTTTCCCTGTGTCCGTGATGGAGCGCGTATCAGATCTTCCACCGACTCACGTCCATTGTGAATGACGCGGTCTGTTTACCCAGTCCTCTGCTCACTGATCGCTGTGTAGTTTTCCACGTTTGTGCTCCTGCTCTGAGCATTCTAGGCACGGGTCTCGGTTAAACCCCTTTTCCAGATCATGTGTTAAGTCTGTGTTGAGACCCTGTAGTCACCTGGAGCTGACTTGAAAAATTAGACAGAGCTGGATGGTGGTGGCTCAGCCATTAATCACAACTCACCGGAAACAGAGGCAGGCAGATCTCTGAGTTCAAAACCAACCTGGTCTGCAGAGGGAGTTCCAGGACATCCAAGGCTGTATAGTGAAACCCTGTCTCGAAAAACCAAAAAAAGAAAAAAAAGTAACAAAGCTGTTGAGTCCTTAGCCCTGGACAGGAACCAGAGGGAGCGACTCAGGAGAGAAAACCAGAGAGGCCAGAATGGCCTTTTTGTCAAGATCCCACGGCCTTAGATGTTAGGCCTAAAGGTGCAAAAAAACATGAAAGCTGTTTTTATCATTTAAAAAAATAATTTTTGAAGATCTACAGGGCTGGTGAGATGGCTCAGTGGGTAAATGTGCCTGCGGCTTGATCCCAGCTACCTGAGTTCGTGAACCTCAGACGTTAATGTAGATAAGGTACTCCTAAGTTGTCCTGTGTGACCTTTACATGTGTACCATGGCTTGCATACTTAACATATACGCATTGTGAACACACATGTGTACCCATATGCAATAATATTTTTTAAGTGTATATACAAAATGTACTTTCCCCTGCACTCGCAGTCTATATCCACAAATTGGTTTGTATTCTTTCTGACTTAGGTGAGCTTGGTGTGTCTTTATAATTGGTGGGGAGTGGGAAACTACTCTCAATTCCTAGCAGGAAGACAGCCATAGTTTATCATGCCATCCTAAACCCCCGGTGAATGCAGCGAGTGCCATGCCAGGGCCCGTCTCTCCATTCTTTCCCCTTGTTCATCTCAACCCCACGGGCTTTGTCTCCACAGATTTATTGTTGCCTTCCATGACCGCTTCCAGCCCCCACACCCTCCCTGGGAAAACAGTGCTCACTGCTGAGCGGTTGCCTGTGTGCTGGAAGCCTATTCAGCTACTGGCCGACCGCCTCAGGTCTGGAAAGCCGTGGAAGGTGGAGGTAGTAGGATAATGGTCCTTCTGCCTCTTAGGGTCAAGTTCTGATGGTGCATGTGTCTGTGTGTGTGTGTGGTGTGTGTGTGTGTGTGTGTGTGTGTGTGTGTGAGAGAGAGAGAGAGAGAGAAGAGAGAGAGACAGAGAGAGAGAGAGAGAGAGAGAGAGAGAGAGAGAGAGAGAGAGAGAGGGGATTCCCATTCTATACTGTGCCTGTGGAGGTCAGAGGACAATTCAGAGAAGGATCAGTTTTCTCCTTCCATCCTGACTCCTGGGGATCAAACTCAGGTCATCGGGCTTGGCAGCAAGTACCTTTACCCTCTGGCCATTTCCTCAGCTCCCAGCCTTAGTTTTTAGGTGAGGCTGAGTTCTTTCATGGCCTTTATGTCAGCCCCTAAACTTCCCCGGAAGAGTGGGAGGTAGCCGTGTGATCTCTGTCAGGAGAGCAGCATCCCTTGTCTGGATGGGGTCCTTTCTTAGGCGGGGTCCCTTAGTCCAGAGTGAGCCTGTTGCTAGTAGCTCACCTGCACAGGGGCTCCTCAGTACAGGTCTTTAAAAATCAGAAATTCTTTATCAGTTAGAAATGAGATCCAAACAATAAAATCACTTTCCACCGTTCTGGACAGGTAGGAAACCTCTGGAAGGCTTCTGTATCAAATTGATCTGGTATATTTTTGTGGAAATGTGCTATGTCTACGCCGTTATACAGTCAGCTAGCTGCTCCCCATGATTTGATGATTCTGCACTTAAGGCTCATGGATTTGTCTAACTGCACCCTCTCGCCCCTCCACCCTGGTGCTGGGGAATTGCACACAAGACCTTGTGTGTGCAGGAGAAACACTTTTCACCTGAGGTTCATTCCCAATCCTTCATTTAAAAAAAAAAACAAATTAAGCAAAAATCACTGCTGCTGCTTTTATCCTTGCCTGTGGGCAGAGCAGTGGAAGTTGCTGATTGCCCTTTCTGTGTTTTCTCAGCAGAGGTGGAAAGGGGCGGAGCTCTGCCTTTGTCTCATCTCTCCCGTGGTAAACAAGCCTTCTCCTGTGTTCCGGTTTAGGCTGTGTTTCCTCACAGCTTTATTGGTGGCCCTGCTACTTCAGGTGCCCCCCATACCTCTTCCTGCAAGGCTATTGTCCTGTTTTCTGTGCTCAGGAAAACTGTGTCTTGCCTCTCTGAAAAGGTGCCTGCGTTTCCTGGTTAGGTGTTCATTGTGCTTCTTGCCCCGAGTTCAATGTTAATGAATCATCAATACAGCGTGTTAAATGGGAATAAACCCTTCAAAGTTACATACGCTATGTATTGACCGACTGATGACGTGTGGCTGTCAGAGGCTCCTGGGGACCTCACCCCTTTTCTTCCCCCTAAAGGCAGTGGTTCAGTGTTCAGGGTGACTTTATAGCATATGACCATCTCAAGGAACAAAACCGAGCAGGATAAATACATGTAACTGGGGCCTGAGAGATGGCTCAGTGGGGAAAAGCACTTTGTAAAAAGTCCTATGACCTGAGTTTGGTTCCCAGAACCTACATAAGGGTGGAAGGGAAGAACTGAGGTCACATGTCACAGTTGTCTTCTGCCCTCCACATGTGCATGTGGCATTTGTGCCCCCACATAATATCAGATAGATAGATAGATAGATAGATAGATAGATAGATAGATAGATAGACAGATAGACAGATGGAGAGAAATAGGCAGGCACGCAGACAAAGAGATAGATAGATAGATAGATAGATAGATAGATAGATAGATAGATAGATAGACAGACAATGAGAGAGAGAGATAGGGAGAGAGATAGGCAGGCACGCAGACAAAGAGATAGATGATAGATAGATAGATAGATAGATAGATAGATAGATAGATAGATAGATAGATAGATTAGACAGGCGGACAAATAAGTAGATAGATAATACCTGAATGGGTCCATACACAAAGTACTTTCTTCGGTCTGTCAGAGATGATCTTTGCTCTTTGTTGTCTATAGTTCCCCATTTTGTGAGCAGCATTTATTTAATGATGTCTGCACTAGTGGAGCTTCAAGTTGGCATCCACTTTTCCTCCTGCTGTGTGCAGCCAGATAGCCACTGTCTTGGTCCCTGCCTCACTGCATACCTACCTACCTGAGTCTGTAAGAGGAAGTCCTCTCCCACAAGTGGAATGTTCTTGCCATAAGGCAAGTGAGGGGCTGGAGACTTAGCTTCACGGGACAGTATTTGCCTACTGTGTGTGAGGCCCCTGGTTCAATCTCCAGCACCACCACCACACCACACACACACACACACACACACACACACGTACATATGTGTGTACATTTAGGATATTGCCAGAGGGTACTAAAGTGGTGGCTCAGCTATTAAGAGCACTTGCTGCTCTTGCAGAGGACTTAGGTTTGGCTCCTAACACTGACATGGCAGGTCACAATTTCTATAACTCTAGTTCCAGGGGATCTGATACCATATTCTGGCACTACACATACATGGTATCCTTACGTGCATGGAGGCAAACACTCATACCCATTGTTAAAAATGCTGCAAGATCCCCGCGGGCCTGCAGAACAGCTAGTTCCAGGCAGAAACTGCGCCGGACCCCGGAGCGATGGCTGGTTCCAGCGAGGCAGGCAGGTGTGAGCAGGGGGCAGGTAGAGGGCACATAGACAGACACATCGTACAGAATAAAATTGGATATTTATTACTTAGCGGAGAGAGGAAGAAAGAGAAGAAGAGGAGACAGAGAAGGGCCAAGAGGGGACAGTGAGAATCTAAGATGGTGAGAGGAGGGCAGGGGTTTCCGGGAGTGGGCGTGGCTTGTCTCTTAAAGAGATGAAAACCATAACACCCATAAAATAAAAAGCCTTTAAAAAAATCTATTGGCATCTGGGCAGTAGTGATGCACACCTTTAGTCCTGGCACTCAGGAGGCTGAGGCAGGTGGATCTCTGAGTTCAAGGCCAGCCTGGTCTACAGTGTTCTAGGATATCCAAAGCCACACAGAAAAATCTAGTCTCAAAAAATCAATGTGTGTGTGCGTGTGTGTAAAAACTAGGTCTGGGTGATCTTTTTTTGTTCGTTCTTTTGAGGAATTATTTTCCCCTGTTGAACAAACTACCTTAGAATTTGTTATATAGCAGGGGCTGGAGAGATGGCTCAGAGGTTAAGAGCATTGCCTGCTCTTCCAAAGGTCCTGAGTTCAATTCCCAGCAACCACATGGTGGCTCACAACCATCTGTAATGGGGTTTGGTGCCCTCTTCTGGCCTGTAGGCATACACACAGACAGAATATTGTATACATAATAAATAAATAAATAAATATTTTTTTAAAAAAAAAGAATTTGTTATATAGCCCAGGCTGACTTCAGACTCTCCACCCCCTGCTTCCTCCTCCCAAGATCTAGGGTCGTAAGCATGTACTGCTCCCATCCATAAAAGTCTCCACCTAAGCAATAAATTGTCAAAACTGACTGGTGTGCCTGCCTGTCCCTGGCTCTCACCCGGTGCTCTGGTGGCTGGCCCTCTGTGGGAGAGAGCATAGCCATTTTGCACATGTTCCTTGTCCTGTCTGTGATATTCAGAGAAGGAATAGAAAGGTGCTGGTTGCTTTGGATGCACCTTTAAGCCAAAATCAATAGTCCTTTCTCTTCAGGCAGAAGCCGGTGAAGGCTGATGCCAGCCAGGCTCCTGCACAAGGGTCTCAGGAGATTATAGGGAAAGCCTGGCTTTCTCCCAGGAAGTCACCATCACACTACCCCAGTGTCCCTCCCACTCGCGCACCCCACCCCTGCTTTGATCAGTCAGTAACTGTTACCTCTGCCAGAACTGCTGCTCTGGCAACAGAGTGGGAGGGGGCTACCCTGCGGAGATCTTGCTGAAGATTTCAGAAACTTGAAAGTGGTCTTAATCCCTTGTGGTAAGCAGGGAAGAACTAAGCCTAGGGAGGCTGAGGGCAGCAGCTTCCCCCACCCCCACCCCGGAGCTAAGAATGTTTGAGACGTCTCCGAGGCTGTCATTGCAGGCACCAGAAGCAAAGGGGTGATGTTTCCAGGTGATCTTTTTCAAGGGTTTTGGCAAGGTGTGAGAGTTCTTACTAGAGTCAAACCCAAGTCCCTAAGGAAAATAGACCCCAGAAATACAGGGAACGATTTGCTATTTCCTCATAGCTCGTGGAACACCCCCATTTCCTTTGTCCTGTTGTGAGGGTCATTTGCGGAAGACTTGGCAATTTAGAGGTTGGGCTACAGGGGTGTCTTCTGTTTTTCCCTTCCCCAGGGCCACCCAGAGCTGCTACGGGGTCTGTGGCTCCACTTCTCAGCACTGGCATTTTGTGGTGGCCACATAGCCTGGAAGAGGTGGCCTCTCTGCTGAGAGCTGTGCCGAAGGGATCCCAGCACCAGCTCAAACATGATAGCAGGGGGCATGTTGCTTTTTCCATTTCCCAGTCTCATCTCTGCCGGCTGGCATGCTTGGAGCTATGTCGGGGGAGGGATTTTATTTGAGAGCTGCTTGTCAGACAGATGACTGGGCCAGAAGCTCTTAAAATTGTACAAAATGCCTTAGCAGGTTAGAGCCCAGACTTGTTTGTCCCGGAACTGGGGTTCTGAGAATCTGTAGCCCCTGCTTCCCTCAGGAGTTTTAGATTTCAACTGATTGAATATTCAGTGTTCAGTAACCCCCACCCCACACAGGTGTTAGACTGTGCCCCCCCCATTCTATTAGGGACGATGTAGACTCTACAGAGGTGATATGGAATAGAAGTGATGTTCACAGTATCCCTGGGTGAAGACTACCTACCCTGTACCCTAGTACCTTTAACAACTCCTATCTTCAAGTTGCTCATCGTCAGGAAAACGCTCCTCAAAGATGCAGGCTTAGGCCTGCATTACCAACAGGTCTTGGGACATGCGCTAAGAGCAAGCCCTTCTAAGAGAACAATGTGTTCTTGCAGTAAAGAGAATAAGCAGCATGCATCATGAGCAGGAAGAGTACCAGAGTCAGGCGCCCTCTCTGTGTGCCGTGCTACCTGAGGACTGGTAGGAGCGAGGTTCAGCTATAAAGTCCCTCTGTGGTGAATATTTGCATCTTTTAAAATATTATTATTATTATTTTATGTGTATGAGGGTTTTTTGTTTTTTGTTTTTGTTTTTTTTTTGCCCACTTGTATATCTGTGCTCATGGAGGTTAAAAAAAGCAGCGTCAGGGGGCTAGAGAGATGGCTCAGTGGTTAAAAGAACTTGCTCTTGGGGGCTGGAGAGATGGCTCAGCGGTTAAGAGCACTGACTGCTCTTCCAAAGGTCCTGAGTTCAATTCTCAGCAACCACATGGTGGCTCACAACCGTCTGTAGAGGGGTCTGGTGCCCTCTTCTGGCCTGCAGGCATACACACAGACAGAATATTGTATACATAATAAATAAATATTTAAAAAAAAGAAAAAAGAACTTGCTCTTGTAGAGGACCAAGTTTGACTCTCATAGCCATCTGTAACTCTAGTTCCAGAGGATCTGACACCATCTCCTGATCTCAGGCAACAGACACACACACGGTACACATGCGTACATGCAGATAAAACACCCATTAAATAAATGAATGAATGAAAAAGAAAGTTTTTTGAAAAACTGTCTTAGAGAAGGTATCAGATCTCTTAGAGTTACAGATAGCTGAAAGCTGCCATGTCAGTGCTGAGAATTGAACCAGCTTCTCTCTAGGGCAGCCAGTACTCTGAACTGCTGAGGCATGTCTCTAGCACCAAATATCTGCATCTTGACCACATTGTGCCCCTTATTAGCGCCAAGACTCCCTTATGCTCATCACTAAACCACCCCCTCCCCTGGACCCCATTCTCCTATTTCCTGCTGATATCCTGAAAGACTGGCCCAGGAGGCCTTGTCTGTTACACACTGTGCTCCCCAGGGAAAGCCATGTGGACAGTTTTCTAGATCAGAGCCCTGACTTAGCTTTCTGGGATGCTCAGGTTCGTGAGTACAGGTTTCATTAGCCTTGGCCACAGCAGCTTCCCTTTCGCCAGTACCAATCACCACCTAGCTAACGTGGTTGGTTGTTTTGGCCAGTGTTAAAAAGCATTTCATACTCAAGGGAAATGTGCTGGCCTGGTGGTGAGATTAGAACTCACTGCTGTGTTTGTTCTGTCGGCATAGAGTTTTAAGATTGACTTGGGGAAGCGTGTATTGCCTTTCCCGTCTTAATTTTAATTACAAGCATTTTGATGTCTAGACAGGAAAAGTCTCCTCTTTGTCACCAGCATGGTGGGGTTTCTGGGACTCTTCTAGGAAAATCTGACGTCTCCTGACTTGTGGGCACTTGTCAAAGCAGGTTCGTGCCAGAATATTCCTGGCCTCAGCAGTCTCACATTCTGGATCCTTCTATGGCAGTTTTATTCTGCCGCTTCTGGAGTCTGCCATCCCTTCAGCGGGACCTTGTCTTCTGAGGAGTTAAAGATGTTTTTCCTCTGTGGGAGAGTGAACTTTGTCTCTTGCGGAAACTTAGAAGACAAGAAAATAAAATAGAAATGTCTGACAGTTCCACTGTATTGTCCCCATCATCAGAATGTGGAGGCGGAGGGGAAATCTGCTATGAGAAATGGAATTGCTAATGTTTATTGAGATGTATGTGCTATGCAAAGTTTTTCTTCTTTTTAATACACTTTTACTCATTTAATTCCCAAAACAAACCCTAAGGAAGTAAGTGTTTCCCTATCTAACAGAGGTGGAAACCAAGGCTCACGAAATAGGTAACTTGTGTAAAAAGGACACACCTAGGAAGATGGGTTAGTAGGAAGGGGGACCGGGTGAATGACTTGGAATGGCTTGGTGGGTCTTATCTCACAACAGCAGCATTTGCCTTTAACCCGATGACCTCTGTGCTTGGCAGTACCAAAAATACCCAGATCAGCAGACAGGTAGAAATCCTCTGCTTTCTAAGCTACAGACCCACGCTGACTGGAGGGTTGCCTCAGCCCTCAGGACTCTCTCCCGTGTCAGGAAGTGACTCCCCTCATAACCTCAATCAGTTGCCCCTCTGCTTCCTTCTTTCTGCTCCCAGCAGATGGGGGAACAAAGGATCTAGGACCTCTGGTGTCTGCACCTTCGGCCCTACAACTAGGAAGGCTTGCTGTCTGCCAGCAGAGGCCCCCTCAGACCCGGTCCAGAGGCAGAGCCCACAAGTGTGGATGGACAGTAACTACTCAGCAGTTACTAAAAGAGCCTCATTCATGCTAGGACTCTGTTCTTCCGCACAAAGCACTTACCCCACCCGGTGCCAGCCGTGCACGTGACAAGTGGCTCCTGCCCCACAATCCTCGGTTCCAGCCAGTGAAATTATTTGGGTCACTTATAAAGTGGGACACAGTGGAACCAGGGATTGGCTGGAACTACCCTGTGACGTCATCGTTCCTGTGTCTGCATCCTGAGGCAGCGACGTCCCCGCAGTGAGAAGGGAAGCCTGTGTGTGACCCAGCTGGCTTGATGCCACCACAAACCCTGAGAGGCATTTCCACAATTTCCTCTGAAAGAAAACAGCCACTCATAGCCTCGCCGTAGGCTCTTCCCCAAACTAGACTCAGGGACGGATTCAGGCCTTCGGAAATGGGCTTGTTCTCCTTCCTCCACCCATCCGTCCGTAGGTCCATTCATGCATTATTCATCCAGCTTGTTGTATACACACACTGGAGACAGCCATTGACAGAGTAGCTTTGCTTTTAAGAGGGATGGGGGGAAAGGAAGGGAGTTTGCTCTTTCTCCCTAAGGGAGGCGGCAGCCCAGAAAGACAGAGGTCCCAAGGCCATCTTTATGACAGATATACCCAAGGCTCCAAAGCCCAAGGACAGCTGGTAATAAAAGTTTGTTCCTCCAGGACATCCCTAATTTCAACATCTTTAGATCAGAGATGTACTCAGCTGCAGCAGGACCATAGTGTTGGGTGCTGCCTGGTCCCCAAACCCTGTGGTTATCACTGCCTCCTTTCTTTCCCAGAGAACAACAAACACTGATGTAAAGGGGGCCTTCTTTTTCCTTGTCCCTGGCTTTCTCTGTCCCTTTTTATCAAGGTCCTTCCAGAAACCTAACTGCCACTGTATCTGTATGAAGGATGGGGCTAGTCCTGGCTGGCTGCCATAGGATCTAGAAAGGTGCTGTTCTGAGGGCACTAACCCAGAATGCCACCTTGACTCATTCTGTTATTCCCGTGCCACAAAACAGAAAGCATAGACCCAAGGGATTGATCCTCAGCACAGAGTACATGCCAGTAAGTGGGTGGCATGGCTGAGCCTCTGACCTCTTCTTACCTCTGTGCTGTGCTGCCGTGTGCGGCTAACAGTATCCTCTAAGGACGATGTCCTGGGGCAGTTTCTGGGCTGCCATCTGATCAGCTTTTCAGCCATACTGCCCCATCTGTGTCCTAGTTCCTGGAAAGACACCAGCTGGGCCTCCCTTGGGGGAGAGTAGGAAGTTCCTCTGCAATCTGCCTAGGTTAGCTACAAAAAGCCAAAAAGGTTGGGGTTGGTTGTGTGTGTTTTCCAGGTGGGCCAAAGGGTTCATTCATTACAGAAAGTATCTTGGTAATGAGTCACAGATTTAAATTCTGTTGTTCACAGAAAAAGCTAAATCCTATTGACCATACAGTCTTCCCCAGAAAACCTCTAGAATTCAATTGCTCATTAGCATACAGGAAATCGAAGATGAAAATATTTGTGGGGCAGCAGCTGGCCTCACACTCACGCCTACGGGAAGCCTGCATCCACAGGGTTATCCTTGGAAACTGTGGGTTGCTTTGGGAGCATGTATATGAGGATGAGGTCCATGCTTGTGGTATAGACAATTCTAGACATTGGAACCATTTATGAAAGAGAACCAAAGGTATTTATTGAGTATTGTCCTTAGGCCAGAAGCTATGCTCTGGTGTTTTCATGGAGGATGTGTGTCTTGGCCTCCTGGCAGCAAGCAGCCAGACTTCATCCTGCATGGATACAGGAAAGCCAGGTGTGGTGTAGGGGTTGCCTATTGCACAGCAGGCTGAGTGCAGCTGAGAACTACGTGTCCACCTCCCAAAGCTCCCAGCTTGGAGGGCAGACTCTCTGTCTCTTGCTCTAACCAGCTGGGAAATCCCATCTCTGAGGAGACATGGATCTGGGGAAAGAATCAAACCCAACACTGTCCAACACTGTCCTCTGTCTCACTTCTACCCTCTGGGCTGAGTGTAAGGTGCCATACCTGAGGAAGGAGGCTGGGGCTATAGCGTCCACTCTTTGCCCCCTGAACCACATGTACACTGGGTTGAAGCAGAAGGTGCCTATTGTTAGGATGATTTCACCACTTTTCAGAACCTGTAAGGAAATACCCTCTGACGTTAGCCGCCACGCTAGTAATTCATCTGTGCCCAACTGACAAGACTCTCAAAGTTGCCAGTTTGGTGCAAAAAAAAAAAATACCTATTATATTCTGTAAATAATCCAGCAGCAGCTGCTACCACTGATGGGCACTTCCCCTGTGCCAGGGGTTCCTTTGTCTGTTATGCTCCCTGGAACCCTCTCCCCTGCCCTGTGAGGCGTCCATCAGCTCAGTGGCTCAGATTCGCACAATGATACCAGGCTAGAGATGGGAGACTCAGGGGACAGTGTCCTCTAGGATCTTCTCTCTTGTCACTGGTTCCAGTAAATAGAGCTGACTGAGTTGTTCCTGGTGGCCATATCACTTTCCTCTGAGGAGGGAAGAATCCGAGAAGAAGAAAAAAAGATTGATACCTCAAAGATGTCTTGAGAGCCTGACCAGCTTGGGCTGCTACTCCTAGGACCCTGGCCACACCCTCCCTGGCAAAGGGTACAACCTGGCAACCCAAGACCTCTGCAAGAGCAACAACTGCTCTGTCCACGTGACACCCATGCTACTGGGCATGTCTCACATTCACCTCGAAAGACGTCTCAGGATCCACACTGGCACGAGGCCAAGCCAGGATGATAATGGGGCAGGTTTTTGTCCCTCCGATCCAGCTCCCCTATCACCCTCATCAACGCCATGCTGGACGGGGAACAACCACCTGCTACCCTTCTGCCAGGTGGCCACAGAGTCCCAACTCCTGATTCAATTGTGGTTCTTGTTCTCAGATGAGGGGCGAGCTGTTTTTAAGAGAAAAGCATTCCTGATGCCAAGTGGTTCTGGTTTCAGAATCGCTGCCTTTGAGGAAAGGATTGCCAACTGTTGCTGTTTTAAAACCCAGTTCTTTTTAGCCAAGAAACTTTGGCCTCCTCTGAGCCTAGGCTCAGAACCGAGATGGGGAGCAGGTACTAGCATCTTGCATGGGTACCAGATGGGCAGGGAGTCCAGCATCCTGCCAACCACGGGAGAATGCTAGGACTTAACGAGGGGCAGCCTCAGCAGTTAAGAAAGGACTGTGCCACACCTTTAATCCCAGCACTTGGGAGGCAGAGGCAGGAGGATCTCTGTGAGTTTGAGGCCAGTCCAAGCTACAAAGTGAGTTCTAGGACAGCCAAGGCAGTTTTACAGAGAAACTCTGTCTTGAAAAACTGGGGGGTGGGGAGAGAGCAAGAGAGAGACAGAGAGAGAGAGAGAGAGAGAGAGAGAGAGAGAGAGAGAGAGAGAGAGAGAGAGAGAGAGAATGAGAATGAACAGACTGTACAGACTGTACGGAACCTGAAGTTTCTTAGAACCTCGTTCTATGTTTGTGTTTTTGTTTAGGATTTTTTTTTAGGGGGCTAGAGAGATGGCTCCTTTTGAACAGGACGTGGGTTCATTTCCCAGCACCTACATGGTGACTCATAACCACCCATAACTCCTAATCCAAGGGGTCCAGTGCCCTCTTCTGACCTCTGAGGACACCAGCACACTTGTGGTGCACATACATACATACCTGCAGGCAAAGCATTTCTATGTGTAAAATAAAATAAAACTTAGAAATGTTTTCTTTTAGAGGCAAGGTAGATAGATAGACTTTTGGAGCTGAGGACTGCATTCACAGGGGTTGTTACAACACGTTTTCTTCTTCCTGACTTCTTTCTTTCTTTCTTTCTTTCTTTCTTTCTTTCTTTCTTTCTTTCTTTCTTTCTTTTTTAACTTTTGTTCCTATATCAAATTTTCCAGAGTAGAGAGGTTTGCAAGGTGCAGGGTTCAGGAGAAGTGGGGTGGTGTTGGCCCCGTTGTCAAGTGTGTGATGTCACTGAACTGTGCATTTTAAAGTGGTAAATTTCCTGTTATGTGGTTTTGAGTTTGCAACCACAGTCTTATTTTTTTTCCCTTTCTAAAAGGGAAGGCTGGGGCTGGGGGGATGACTCAGTGCTTTCAGATTTCCACATTGTGTGGAGTAAAAGCGAGGTTCTGTGGAACATGACTGCGATCCCAGCGCTATGGGGATGGAGGGGTAGAGACTGGAGTCTGCTGGCCAGCCACTCAGGCCTAATGAGAATGTTCCAGGTTCAAAGTAGATGCCTGGTATCTACCTGAGCCTCTACACCCACCCGTGTGTGTAACCAGTCTTTTCTGTCCTGCCAGCCACCTCTGAAATAATGACACAAAGACTTATTAATTATGAATGCTCGGCCTTAGCTTAGGCTTATCCCACTAGCTCTTACAACTTAAATTCGCCATTTATACTAATCTCTGTTCTACCACGTGGCTTTTACATCACCCGGTCTGTGTTTGACTCCTATCGAGTCTCCATGGCAACTCTGCCTCTCTTCCCTCCCCCTCTCTCCCCTAGATTCCTTCTTTTCTTCTTCCAGGAAATCCTGCCTATACCTCCTGCCTGGCTATTGGCTGTTCAGCTTTTTATTACACCAGTCATAGCAATATACCTTTACTCAGAATTCAAACATCCCACAACACGTGTGCACACATTTTAACACACACACACAGGAAAGAAGGAAGAGTGTAAGAGAAAGAGACCCCCCACACACACACATGCACACCATAAGCACAGTATTCAGGAGGCTGATGCCTGAGAACTGCCAAGAACTCAAGACTTAGGCTATATAGTAAGATCCTGTCTCACCAGCCTCCCACCCCCCAGGGAAGGAGGGATGGAAGGAAAGCCAAGCTAGCCACTGTGGCCTAGAATGTTCAGAGTCTAGGCCAATAGAGCTGGAAAGATGGCTCCTTACTTAAGAGGACTTGTGGCTGTTATGCCCAGATCCACAGAGTCCCCCAAAAACCAATAAGGAGACCAAGTCCTTTATGTAAAAGCAAAGAGCCTTTATTCAAGTTTGAACTCTCACAGGGAGAGTCTAAGGCATTGGCATGACCAGAGTGCACAGTTGGGGTGGGATTTTTATAATAGCAGACATTGGGGTGAGGGATTTCTAAGGCTCAGGACCCATAATTGGCTGACATTTGTCTAGCGTATCCTGGTGAAAAGGGAATGGGTATGTGCTGGGCTAAGGGACATGAGGTGATCATATCTGCAATGGTTGGAATGTTAGGTATTTCCTTTGGAACGTTAGGTACTTTTCCCTTGGATGGTCTGTTCCTGCATGGTGCCTGGGTGGCCTCTGTTGAGTCTGTTACCTTACAGCTCTCACAGAGGACCTGGGTTTAGTTCCCAACACCCACATGGTGTCTCACAATCATCTGTAATTCTAGTTCTAGATGATTTAACGCTCTGTCCTGATCCGTAAGGGCACTAGACATGCATATAAAGCACATATATACATGCAGACAAAACATGAGTTTAAGGCAACCCAGGCCTAGTGACTCACATTTGTAATCCCAACACTTGGGAGACTGAGGCAGGAGACTAGCCATGCGTATGAGGCCTGAGCTACATAGTGAGCTCCAGGCTAGTCTAGTTTAAGAGACCCTACCATAGAAGAAGTAAATGCTTTCTGGGAGTGTGGGTGTTTAGACCGATGGTCTGGAATTCCGGTCATTACCTACCACGAATACCCTAGCTCTTTGTACACCAGCCTTGGGGTTGCCACTCAAGTTAGCCAGGTGTGCAAATGGGACAGACGGGGTCCTTTGCTTACATACCTGACCTCTGGGAGCCACTGCGGGTTCTTCTATAAACCCGTGGTTGGTTTTTTTTTTTTTAATATTTATTTATTTATTATGTATACAATATTCTGTCTGTGTGTATGCCTGCAGGCCAGAAGAGGGCACCAGACCCCTCTACAGATGGTTGTGAGCCACCATGTGGTTGCTGGGAATTGAACTCAGGACCTTTGGAAAAGCAGGCAATGCTCTTAACCTCTGAGCCATCTCTCCAGCCACCCCCCCACCCCACCCCCCACCCCCGTGGTTGTTTTTAATCCTAGAACAGTGTCAAGAGGACTCAATTAAGGCTATGAAAAGAATTTAAAAGAAAAAACTGTGTATGCAATTACAACATCTGTACAGTAGCCATTTCAGCTCCAAGGTCACCATTTAGCCAAGAAAGCATCATCACCCATAGGAAAGCATCACCCATGAATGCCGAGCCAGTGAGACAGAGTTGTTGGGAAACAGGACATTTCGTCGCGAGGTATCACCTTGGCTTCACGGGTTGCTTGTGAACCTTGCAGGGAAAGGGGGAATCCTTTAGACCAGAGAGAACCCATGTCTCCACTTTAGCCAAGCAATACAAGCTGGCCTTTCTGTTGCTGGGATACATTGACTATAGCTGTAAATCCCAGTATGACTCAGCAAGGCGGACTGGGCACCTCTCTGCTTTGCTGCAACACTGTTCAAAATGTGGCTGTCCACAAGGAAGCAATCCAGCCAATCAAGAATGGGGAACATTTTAAAACATAAGCTGGACTCACGTTCTCCAAACACTAAGAAATAAGACTGAAAGATTTTAGACTCTTTGTGTGAGCCTAGTTTGACGAAGTGGGAGAGTAAATGTGTTTTCAGAACCCCTGGAGCAAATCACATATGGATGGAACATTAGAATGTTATTGCATGTAGGTTTGTAATCCCAGCACTTGAGAGGTAGAGGCAAGAGGACTACAGTTCAGGGACAACCTCCATGGCATGATGAATTTGAGACTATTCTGGGCTACATTGAGACCCTGTCTTAAAAACAAAAGGTAAGTTATTGCATTAGTGATGGTGTATTCCTATTATTAATATTTTACCGTGTGTAGAAAAATATCCTCAGGATGAGATGCTGGGGTGCTGGGGGTAGTGGCATATCCCATCTGTAACCTGCAAAGCCCATATTTTATATACAACACACAGAACTGGAATAAGTATGGACCAGTTGAAGACAAGATGGATAGGCAACTGCTTTCTATGCATTTTGCTCATGAGGAGGAAGCAGCTAAATGCAATGGTGCTTGGTGGTGGCAGCACTGGGGACAAAGGACCACTTACGACTGTGGGAGGAGGGGAGGAAATGTCTGCTGGGCACGTGCACTGCTAGGAAACCCAAAGCCATTCCTGACTGCTAAGTGTGTGTGTGTTGGGAAACAATGTGTGTGCTATGAAGTCATTGTGGCCAACAGAAAGAAGCAGGGACTCTGCAGCTACTTCTGGGGATAAAGCTCTCATCATCTTTTTGTCTTTTTGAGCCCTGGGGATGCTTAGGGTTCCTTTGAGGACTCAGCACAGTGAGGCACAGTGCCTTCTGTGTCCTGGGCGCAGAAGCACTTTCCATTCTGCGGGATCATTCTCTTCCCTCGTCATAAACAAAAGAACAGCCTGGAGGGTTTCATGCCGCTAACACCAGAGCAAACTCATTGAGGATGCAGGCCCAACCCTGCCTGACTATAGCCCGCGGTGTGGAGTGTCCCCAAGAGGCCTTCCCAGCGTGTCTGGGGAGTAGAGGGAGCCAGGGAAGTGAGATCCCTTCTCCACAAGCCATGACCCCTCCTTTGGGGGTTAATCCTCTGAGGTTTGGTAGCAAGGTTCTGAAAGGTTTGAAAAGCAGGGAGGGGCAGAGGAAACTAATCTGATTGAACACATCAGCTGGTGCCTCCAGATAGATGGCTGGCCGCCAGCAATGCTGCTCCAGGGTCTCAGGGCCACCCTCAGTGTACAGTTCTGCTTGGGCTAGGTACCCTGCCACTTTATGCTTCTTCTCCCTGCCTGTCCTCACCCCAAATTTAAAAAAAAAAAAAAAAAAAAAAAAAAAAACAACTCATGGTGATGAGGGTGTCACTTGGCGGTAGAGCGCTTCCCTTTTATGTGGGAGGGCGAGAACTCAGTCTCTAGCATCAAACTGGAGGCCAGGGGGCATCATATCTGTTTAGTTTACATGACCAAGATTAGCTTAGTTCTGTATAAGGTTCAGGAAAGCTACGTAACTCGGGGCAGGGCAAGGGGAGTTGCTGCTTTTAAATGATTATTAAACTATATGATCTTGCTTTATGCACTCTTGTAGTTACTGGAAAGACTTGTCTTAAAAGGGGGTTAGGGGCTGGTTCAGTGATTAAGAGCATTTGTTGTTCTTACAGAAGACTGGCTCCCAGAACCCACAACCATCTTTAACTGCAGCGCCAGGGGATCTGATACCTTTTGGATCCTGACAGCACCTGCATTCATATCCACATATACATGCTCAGAGACAAACAGACACACACACACACAATTAAAATTACTAAAAAGCAAAATATGATTGTGCACACCTTTTAATCCTGGCTCTCAGGAGGAGGCAGAGGCAAGTGGTTCTCTGTGAGTTCGAGGCCATCCACAGCTACATAAGACCCTACAAAACAACCAAAAAATGAAAAGACTAATAAAAATATTGTTTAAGAGGAAATTTTAAAAACTGAAAAAGTTAAATAAACATAGGAATGCTAAACTCCCCTGAGAAAGTACAAACAGCATTAGATTCCAGGGGCCAGAGAAAACCACCATTAGTCTGCCTACAGGAGGTCTTAGAATCCGGTGGTGGTGATTCCTGTTAACAGGGCCTTTCGACTAAGCTTTGAAGGACACAGGAGCATTAAAGAGCACTCCACAGGGGAGGATCATGGGACTGCATCCTGCTGATGAGGAGGAAGGCCTGGATAAGAGGCTGCAGACAGCAACGGGCCCAGGTTGCAGCTAGAGAAGAAGCTCCTCCCCTCGGACAGTTTCCCTTTGCACTCACCTGCCTCAATGGGGGTGCACACTCTGCAGGTTGCATCATTGCAGCCACCCACTGCACTCTGGGAAGAGATTGCACTTGACCAGAGTAGTCTCTGTTTCCTCCCTGTGGTAATCCACTTACCCACTCTGCTCCTGAATTCACATCCACCCTTTCCCCCGCCTCTTGAAAGGCTATTGCTGGCTCAGAGTTTCATTTCACTTAGCGGAGGCATCCTTGCATTTAGGATGGGTGTGTTCCTCAGAGCAGCCTTGGGTGGGTACTTCTTACCTTTCCAGAGAGATGGAGAAGGTGGTGACTAAGTGTATCAGAGAGTCAATTGCCACAGCCGTGGGCAGGTACACAAAGATATCTGTACCCTTCCCAATACCTTTGCTCAGCAGCCGCTCTGCACCCTATGAGGCTATCCAGAGATCACAGGTGACAGACAGGTCAAGGCTGACTCCCAAGGGACTCAGTTGGGGAAGGCTTACCCAAGACAGTAACTCAGAAGGTGTGAAAGACAGCAAGCTTGGCCGAGTGAAGAGGGAATAAAGATGGGTATTCCAGGCTACAGTGCCCTGCAGACAAGACCAGGAGACATAGTGCTTTCAAGGAACTGCCAGTGGTGGGGTTCATTGCCAGATGTGGAGTGGTATCCCCAGAAAGGAGAGCTGAGTCTCACAAAGTGGGCCTATCATGTCTCCCAGTAGCTTCTGATCTCAACTCTCCGTGCAGGAGAAGCTCCCCTGTTTCTAGCTATTGAGTTATAACCCAAGGCCTTAAAGCCTGTATTTTTAACCATTTCCCCGAACCCCTTAGTATATGGTTGGGCTCCATCTGTCCACGGCAGGACCTCCTAAGAATTCCTTTGGGGCTTGCTTTCTTTCCCTCTTTCCTTCCTCGATTTGCCGGTCTTTTCGGAGCTTTCCTTCCAAACAACCTGTGTCCAACACATCCCAAACTAAAACTACTCTGGTAAGAATGTGAGGCCCACCGAGGAAGTGGAAAGATGTGGACAGGCTCTTCTGCACCTGGAAGGATGGAGTCAGACTTGAGGCCATTACGGCCTGAATTGATGAGGGCCAGACAGGGAAGGTACAAACCTCACGCCTAGAACCTAAAGACTGCTCATGACCGCATCCCGGTGCCTTCAGTGTTCCAGGTACCTGTCTGAGCTTTGGTGTGCATTTCCCCACGGACTCAAACAAAAGCCGTACTAAGCCGTCAGGTCCCCTTGCAGTTGGGGCCACAGAGAGATTGAGACACCTCATCATAATCACCTAGCGTGATGGCATGGAGATTTATGGTCCAAATGTGGCCTTTTGTTCCTAGGCAGTCCCCCCTACCTGCTGCTTTCTGTCACTCATGTTAACTCCATCCAGATACCACAGGGGAGAATTTACCATCCCCGGTTCAGCTTCTAGTAAATTCCGCTTCTGCCTACCCGCAGGTAAGTTTGAGGACAGGGAAGATCGCGTGCCCAAATTGGAGCAGATAAACAGTACGAGGATCCTGAGCAGCCAAAACTTTTCCCTCACCAAGAAAGAGCTGCTGTCCACGGAACTTCTGCTCCTGGAGGCTTTCAGCTGGGACCTCTGCCTGCCCACACCTGCCCACTTTCTGGACTACTACCTCTTGGCCTCTGTCAGCCAGAAAGACCACCACTACCACACCTGGCCCACGACCTGCCTCCGAAAGACCAAAGAGTGCCTCAAGGAGTACGCCCACTACTTCCTGGAAGTTACCCTACAAGGTGAGGGCACAGAGGCAGTGGGGTGAGGGAGGAGCACAGGGGCTGGGATCAGATGGCTGAAGAGGGGTGTCATCCAGAGAGGACCTTCTTTCCTGCCTAGAGCCCCCACACCCATATTGTTAGGAAAAAAATCCTAAGACGGGTGGCTCCGCCAGCGCAAAGAAATTCAATTAGGTCAAATCAAACCAAATTAAAATGCCCATTGTTTTATTAAATACGGTGCTCTCGGGTGGTCGAGCGCATGGCTGGGAGACAGGAAAGCGGGGAGCACGTGCAAACCCAGAACCACATGTTTCTCCTTTGGGAGCCCACTTAAATACCCTGTGGGAGTGGTCCCGACCCTACCCACAGGGAGGGATCAGGACCTGGCATGCTGGGATTTGGAGTCCAGACCAATGCAACTCCCAGGCCAGGGTGGGCTGGGATGGATGCCAGAGGCTGGGGCTATGCTCCAGACTTAACACATATCACTCCCACTCTGCAGAGAAATGCAAAAACATCCCCAGTGTTAGAGAATAACACATAAACAAAATAGCAGCTTGCACAAAAGCCACTAGTACCTAGAGACTAGCAACTCACCGGGGACGTTTCTTATGAGAATCTAGAACCTTTCAGGTGATTTAAATCACACCGACTCACAAGTAGCTCATTCCCAAAGGACTGTCATCACACAGATTAAATAGGGTGGGGAGAGAGTGACAATGTTCACATCTGGCTTGTTTGAGGGCTGGAAAGGTAGCTCAGTTGGTAATGTGCTCGCTATGAAAGCAAGGGGAGTTTGGAGTTCAAGGTGAAGAACCCACACAGAAAGCCAGCGTGGTAACACACACACCTGTAATCCCTGGTCCTGGGTTCCATAAGAAAGCAGACTGAGCATGCCATGGGGAACAAGTCAGTAAGCAGCAGGTCTCCATGGCCTCTCCATCAGGCTCCTGCCTCCAGATTCCTACTTGTTTGAATTCCTGTCTTGGCTTCCTTCAATGGACAGGATATATAAGTCAAATAAACCCTTTCAAAGTAGTTTCATTTATTCCCATTTTATATATGAGGCGATATATACTCAAGAAGTGAGATCACTTCCTCGAGTCCCCTGATGGCATTTAAACTGAAACTCTGACTCAATGGCTCCTACTTATAATTACACCACTCTAACTGATTGATTGATGCTTTCAAAGGCAAAACTTGTAGTGTTTGAAAGTTATGAGCAATTGATGACAGATAGTGATGCCCTGGACCCCAAATATCAGTGAAAAGTATAGGAATGTCCACTGTATCCATTTACCAGAACTTCAGATGTGTTGATGGAATGTAAACTTTCTTGTGCTTGTGAGATTGCTCAGTGGGAAGATGGGGCTGTTTGGTCCCCAGCTCCCACTTCATGAATCCCGAATCCCACTTGCTGCAAGGAAAGAATTAATTCCAGCCATTTGTCCTCTGACCTCCACATGTCCAAATGTCGGATACCTCATGTGCCTACACAGTACATAAGCAAATATGATTTAACTTTTTTTAATGTTACTTCATAAGCCTAGACAGAGTTATGAGTATCAAACTCGTACAACCATTTGATTGTTTTTCATCCACTTTTCAGTGCCTGCGGAGGACCAGACATTATTGCTATGCACACAGCCTTTAGGCAGTCTCTGCCTATTCGTAATAACCAAGAAAGAGAATAAAGATCTTTGTGGTTCTGTTCGTAGCCCATCAGCAAACACCTGCATCTCGCTGGGAGCTGTAGACACCGTTTTAAAGAATTGTCCCTCTAGGCTGATGCCAGAAACCACAGACTGAACGCCCAGACCGAAGACCCAACACTGGTCTCCTCTCACCCCATTTGTAAAATGCCAGAGTTGCATACGCCCTTGACTGGTTTGTCTGCTGTTGGGCAGACCGAGCAGGAGACGCCATGGAGACGCTTTCCAGTACTCACGCCCTCCCCAATTCTTTTTCAGATCATATCTTTTACAAATTCCAGCCTTCTGTGGTCGCCGCAGCCTGTGTTGGGGCCTCCAGGATCTGCCTTCAGCTCTCTCCCTACTGGACCAGAGACTTGCAGAGGGTCTCGAGCTACTCCCTGGAGCATCTCAGCACGTGTATTGAAATCCTGCTGGTGTAAGTTTGGGTTGTCTGAGTTTCTGAAATAATGACCTATTTGCCCTTGGGACACCACCCCGGCTGAGGGGGATGTTCCTGAGTCTGGGACAGATGGTGGTTCCCCAGCTAAGGTGCAGAAGAAGCAGAGTGCCCCCTTACAGAATTGGTATTTTGGAAAGGGGGGTGTGGTGGGATGTAGCTGTAATCCTAACACTTGGGAAGCTGAAGCAGGGGATTGAAAGCTGGAGGCCAGTCTAGGATAAATAGTGAGTCTCTGTCTCAAAAAAACTAAGACGTAGGACTTAGAGAATTGTCTATTTTCGTTGTATTTTTAAGATCGGGGAGTGAGGGGAAAGAGGAGTGAGACTGGGGACGCCTGCTCTTCTATGTCTGGACTCATTCTGTCATTTCGTTTTGTTATTGAGACAGGGTGTCATGTAGCCTAGGCTAACCTCAGTCTCATTATGTAGCTAGTGGGGTATCCTTGAATGCCTTTCCTCTGCTCCTGAGTGCTGCTGGCATTATAGGTGTGTGTGCCAGTTTAGTTAGTGCCAGGGATCAAACTCAGCTTCATGCATGCTAGGCAATACTCTTATCAACTGAACTCCATCCTGTTGGGGCTAATTGACCTGATTCCCAGTGAGATTTTGTGAAAGATCGTGAATTCATTCTCTCATGAGTTCCTTTTCTCGGCAAGCTGCAAAGCTGATCACTTAGAATCTAACACTGTGACATAGTGATGGCAGCCAAGGAGTACAGAACAGCCCTTAAGATGGCTACCTCCAGTCAACTCCCTCTTCCGCCAGCTGATAGTAATAACCTCTGTATGCTGGCCTAATAGATCCGGAGTCTGGGTGGGCAGAAGCGGAAGTCCTTCAGTCCCTGAAGAGGCACAGCTCTCAGCTTCCCACTGCGAGCAGCTCTGCTGAGCTACGTGAAACATTAGCCCGGCTCCCTAGGCTATGTCTTGGATTGTATGCTTTTAGAAGTTCCCAAGTCAAACTTGGTGGTGGTGGCACATGCCTTTAATCCCAGCACTGGGGAGTCAGAGGCAGGTAGATCTCTATGAGTTCAAGACAAGCCTGGTCTAGAGAGTGAGTTCCGGGACAGCCAAGATGACACAGAAAAAAACGCTGTCTCAAAAAGCCAAAAAAAAAAAAAGTTGTCCCCAAGTCAGAACCCAGCCTGTTTTGACAATTGATGGCAGTATCTGTCACCAGGCCAGCTCTTTATCCTTACCAGCTGTCACCCTGGGAAATCCTTGCTCAAATAAGTTGTAGACTCCATAGGCTCCTTTCTTCTATGCACCTCTAATGTTTTTACTTCTCAAAGCATTTTGAGACGGGGGAAAATAGCAGAAGATACCCACTGTGTCCCCTCTTATCAAATGTTTGCCTGCCGTCTACAAGCAAGGATTCACTCAGCTGGGGACGGAACTGGCCCGAAAGAACTCAGAAAGTAGAGCTGGTACTCTCCCAAGTGCTGGGATGCAGGAGTGAACAGAAGCAGATGGGATCCACATTACCCTCTGAGGTTTTAACAGCCCAGATGCATTGGTGCAGGGGCTTCAGGGACAAATCCGGCTGATCTTGCTCAGGGTCAGAGATGTTGTGTGACAGAAGCAGCTCTAAGCTGAGATCTGGACTCTAGCTGGTAAGCCAACGAGACTGTGTCATAGCTTGCCATCACAGACTGGTATAGCATGGTGCGCTGTTCTCCCGGTCCCACTTACCAAGGAAGGCAAGCAGGTGTCTGGTGACCTTTGCTCTCCAAGACTCACCTGAGTCTTTTCCTTTCAGAGCATATGACAATGTTCTCAAGGATGCTGTTGCTGTCAAGAGCCAGGCATTGGCCATGGTGCCTGGCACATCACCAGCTGCCACCCAAGTGCTGTTCCAACCGCCCACCTACCCTACGCTCAGCCAACCGCCGCCAACGCTAGCCCAGTTCCAGAGTCCAGCACAGGACTTGTGTTTGGCTTATCGGGACTCATTACAGGCCCACCGCTCAGGAACCCTGCTCTCAGGAGACACTGGTCCATCCCTCCACACCCCATACCCAACCCTCCAACCCTTGGATATGTGTCCTGTGCCCGTGCCTGCATCCCTAAGCATGCAGATGGCCATTGCAGCTGAACCCAGACACTGTCTTTCTGCCACCTATGGAAGCAGCTACTTCAGTGGGAGCCATATGTTCCCCACAGGTTGTTTTGACAGCTAGGCCACATTTGGACCACACGGAGAATCCTGGAGGACCTGGATCGAGGAAGTGGACACCTAAGAGGGAGAGCTCAGTCAAGTGAGGCATAGAACCTAGTACCCTTCAATAGTGAGGGTTTATGTGCTTAAAAATGAACAACCCAGAGCCAAACATCCAGGGACATACCTCACCCAACAACGTCTCTCTGGGAAACTTTTTCCATGTGTGGCTGCAGAACAAAAACATGGCTCTCTGGCCATTCCCTTGAGCTGGGGGAGTCAGTGGAGCACATCAGACTTGGTAAGAGGCTTGGACATTGCGGACTGCATAGAGATCAGTAGCACATCCGGGCTTTTCTAAGACTACTCGTCACAGCTATGCCACTGAAAAAAAGAAGGGGCAGCCGGGCAGTGGTGGCGCACGCCTTTAATCCCAGCACTCGGGAGGCAAAAGCAGGCAGATCTCTGTGAGTTCGAGGCCAGATTGCTCTACAGAGCAAGTCCCAGGACAGCCGAGGTTAAACAGAGAAGAAACACTGTCAGGGAAAAATCAAAAAGAAAAAGAAAGAAAAAAGAGTCGGCACCTGGGATATATATCCTCTGTGTCTCTAGAAGATCCGTCCTGAGTGTTTTTCTCTCCCTAGCTCCACACCAAGGGCACAGTTGTCTGTGTTTATGCCCGAGCACTGGCCCCAGGAGGTACAGTGGCTATCTTGCCCTTTATTTTTCGAACCTCAAACCTTTTTCGCCCTTCTAGATATTTCACGTGCTGCTGCTTCCCAGAACAATCCAGCTTTCTCTCCTGCAGAACCACCTTGTTTACATACTGTGTCAGGGATTCTGGGATACTTGAAAATTCCGTAAGAGGAAAACGTTTGAATTGCCACACTGTCTGTCCCACGTTGAGGCTGTGTCGTTTCCTAACCCAGCTTGTGAGCAACCGGTGTGTAACCACAGCGGGTGGGGGGTGTGTGTGTGACACACACCCCCAGGCTCTCAGCTCTGAAGAGTCCACCCCTGGCATGCTAGGGTCGTCCCCCGTGCCCCCCCCCACCCCCATCCCCCATCCCCCGTCGCCATTGGACTGGGATCACTGCCCCCTGGTGGAGGAATGTTGTTGAAAGAAAGACAAAGGTTTGAACTGGTCCTCACTTCCCTCCATGCTTGTAGTGCTAAGGTGAAACCAACTCCAGCTTTGAGTGTGGTCAGTAGTAAAAGGTAATGATGCTGAGGGATATTTGAAAAGTAGGGGGACGACCATGGGATAGGACGCTAGCGTTGACAGGCCAGGGATTGCTGGAGCAAAAGCCAGTGTGTGGGGATCTGCAGTTGGAGGGCTCAGGAAGACTGTCACCATGTGCAATATGTTAATGACTCTGACTCATAGCCTGTGCTTAGGATGTTCTTGTGGTTTGGTTTTTTTTTTTTTTCTTTTGTCAGGGGACATACTGTTCACCCATCAGAATTGGGAGGGTGCAAAAGACCGCAGGAACAAATTTTAATTTTGTTTTTGAAAAGATTGTGTCTTTGTTTTGTTTTTCTTTTCTTATTCTTTTTATTTCGGGGTGGGGGGGACTTTTATTTTGCAACAGGTCTAGTGTAGCTAAGGCTAGCCTCAAACTTAGTACATAGCTGAGGCTGACCTTGAACTCCTGACCCTCCTGCTTCAGCCTCCCTCCCGCACGTGCCACCACACCCTGCCTCCCATCTTGGTTCTCTTAGACTCTTTCGCCAATCCAAGAGACCACGGCAGGGACTGCCAGGAAGGCGGCCGTGTGCTGCTGAGTCGGATTCCACAGTGATAGAACTTTTCTAAACAGATGAATGTCTCATGGAAGCAGAATAAGGAGAGAGCTGGATGAAGGTGAGGCGTTGCCATTTTGTCAGTGAGCATAGGAACCTGCACATTTGTTTGTTATTTTTTTGTGTGTTTTTGGCTCCCACCCCTCCACCCCCTTTCCCAGCCTCTTTGTATTTATGTGCAACTAGTTTGGAGTCCAAGTTATTGTATCTGTCTGTTTCTAGGCTGGGGCCCCAGAGCTAACCTGATTCCCAGGACCAGGCGTCCTGCAATAAACATAAACACATCACCTGCTCTTGGTCTCTTCCTTCTTTGTCTGGACATCTTGCTACAGGCCAGCCCTTCCCCTCCTCTCTCAAGTCCACCTCTGTGGGAGTCTCTTCCCAAAGGGATGTAAAAGAGATCAAGGGGTTTATGAGTTTTCTCCTTGCTGTGACCTGACAGAACAACCTAAAGGAGAAAATGTTTATTTCAGCTCATGGTTTGAGAGTGCAGTCCACTGTGGCCCGGAAGCCGTGGTGGGCAAGAACAGCTGTGACAGCCATGGCAGGATTAGGAAGGTGTTTGCTCCCAACTCCGTGGACCAGGAGCAGAGATGGGACAGGAAGGAAATCCGTGCTATCAACATCAAAGCTGGGTCGTTAGAGATCTACTTCTAGCTAGGTCCCAGATCCCAAAGGTTCCACAGACTCCCAAGACAGTGCCACCTGCGGAGGACCATGTGTTCAAATAATGGAGCCTGTGAGGGACATTTTACAATATTGGAGCCATCAGCAGCAAGACCAGCTGCTCTGGACCTGAACTGTTCCCTCTAAGCAGGAACTGGGCTTCCCTAGGCAGAGGAGTATGTTGTTGCTTATTTTAACTCTTTACTCTTTTTTTTGGGGGGGGGTGCACACACACACACACACACACTTGAAGGCTTATTCTGTCTTATAAATGCCTGGCCTTAGCTTGACTTGTTTCTTTCCAGCTTTTCTTACCTTAAATTACCCCATCTACCTTTGACCCCTAGACTCTTCCTTTTCTCTGTTTCTGCATCCCTTTCTTTCCTTCTGACTCCATGGCTTGCTGTGTAGCTGAGTGGCTGACCCTTGGAGTTCTCCTCCTCTTGCTCCTAAATATCCCTTTTTCGAACTCAGGACCGTGAGGGGTGCACCCACACACTGAGACAATGGGGATGTTCTATCGGGAACTCACCAAGGCCAGCTGGCCCAGGTCTGAAAAAGCATGGGATAAAACCAGACTAGCAGAACATAGCAATGAGGACTACTGAGAACTCAAGAACAATGGCAATGGGTTTTTGATCCTACTGCATGTTCTGGCTTTGAGGGAGCCTAGGCAGTTTGGATGCTCACCTTAATAGACCTGGATAGAGGTGGGTGGTCCTTGGTCTTCGCACAGGGCAGGGAACCCTGATTGATCTTTGGGCTGACAAGGGAGGGGGACTTGATCAGGAGAGGAGGAGGGAAATGGGAGGCGGTGGCAGGGAGGAGGCAGAAATCTTTAATAAATAAATAAATTAAAAAAGTATAAATATCCCTTTTTCTCTTTTTCTCCTTCTAGTTATTTTTTTCTGCCTGCCAGCCCCACCCATCCTTTCTCCTGACTTGCTATTGGTCATTCAGGTCTTTATTAGACCAATCAGGTGTCTTAGATTGGCAAAGTAGCAAATGCAACATAAAAGAATGCAACACCATCTTTGCATCGTTGAGACAAATGTTGTACGGCATAAAGAAATGTCACACATCTTAAAACAATATTCCACCACAGGAGTATATGAAGCTTGACCTTCCAACTCTACTCCTGCATCAACCATCACTGTCTGTCTAGAGGAAAAGCAGTTATAGATTTGCTATAAGGAATTGAGTCACACAACCATGGAAGCTGACAAACCCAGAATTTTTAGAGTGCCTGCCAGCAGGTCGAAGATGCTGATGCAAGTGAAGTCTGAACTTTGCAGGGTGGGCCAGCAAACCAGAAACCTGCTGGTGTTCTTTATTGCAGCCTGGAGGCAAAAATTCCCTTTCTGGGAAACTTGAATCTTTGCTCTTAAGGTTTTTCCCCGGTTGGAAGGGACTCACCTGATGTTCTTTTTTTTTGGTTTTTTTCGAGACAGGGTTTCTCTGTGGTTTTGGAGCCTGTCCTGAAACTAGCTCTTGTAGACCAGGCTGGTCTCGAACTCACAGAGATCCGCCTGCCTCTGCCTCCCAAGTGCTGGGATTAAAGGCGTGTGCCACCACCGCCCGGCTCACCTGATGTTCTTGAAGTCACACATTTTAAGAAATAATCTCTTTAATCCCAGCACTCGGGAGGCAGAGGCAGGCGGATCTCTGGGAGTTCGAGGCCAGCCTGGTCTACAAGAGCTAGTGCCAGGACAGGAATCAAAGGCTACGGAGAAACCCTGTCTTGAAAAATCCCAAAAAAAAAAAAAGAAAAAAGAAAAAAAAAAGAAATAATCTCACCTGGAAAAAATCTTCACAGCAATACCTAGACTAAGTTTTGTTTTGTTTTGTTATCAAATAACTGGGCACTGTAGCTTCATAGGGTTAGCCTATATAATTAACTATGGTCCGTTGCTTTTGGGAGACAAATTGGTCAGTCCCTCGCAAGCTGTCTTCTTCCCTACTAAAATGGGTGTGGTGACAGCACTTGCCTGTTGGGGTCTCATGGTCAACAATATAATGTACGTCAAGGTCAGTATCTCCAAATAAGAGATGGTTTTTCAAACATCAAAACCGGGCAATGATGTTACACGCCTTTAATCCCAGCACTTGGGAGACAGAGACAGGCAGATCTTTGTGAGTTAGAGGCCAGCCTGGTCTACAGAGCAAGTTCCAGGACAGGCTCCAAAGCTAGAGAGAAACCCTGTCTTGCGAAACAAACAAACAAAAAACATAAGACAGCTGTTATTGTAACAATAAAGGCATTTTGGTTGCAATAATAGCAGACTATGTTCCCCAGGCTGGTCTTGAACACCTGGGTTCAGCTGACCTTCCCATCTTGGCCTCTCGAGTTGCAAAGGCACATGCATGCAGGAGGACACTGCCTGGCTAAGACACCTGCCAAAGGCTGGGAGTGCAGCTCGGTGACAGGGCTGAGTACTGGGTGGCAGAGTACTTGTCTAGCTTACCCAGAGATCTGGCCATAGCCCCAGCAACACAGAAGGTGGAAAAGGCAGAGAGAGAAGAAGGGAAAACAAGGGGCAAGGATACAGCTAAGTGAGTAAGGTGCTTGCCATACAAGGGTGAAAACCTGAGGTCAGGTCTCCAGAACACACATCTTTGTGTGCCAGGTACAGTAGTGTATGTCTGCAGTCCCAGCCCTTATGCAGCAAGATGGGAGTTGGAGACGAGACTCTCCAGATTCCCAATACCCACACAGCAGTTCACAACTGCCTAATAACTCCAGGATCTGACGCCCTTACACAGACATGCATGCAGGCAAAACACCAATGCACATAAAATAAAAATAAAGAGACCTGTCTCAAGGAAGAACCAATACTGAAGGTTGCCATCTGAACTTCATACATGCCATAGCATGGGTATACTCACAGGAACACACACATCCTACACAAAAAGTTGAAAAAAAAAAAAAGCAAGCCAGCTTTGGTGATCTGTGTTTGTAATCCTAGCACTCAGTGGGCTCAGGCAGGAGGCTTGTGATTTTGAGAGCCAGCCTGACCTACGCAGTGAGACCCTAATTCAAAACCACAACGTGTGTGCTAGAACTATGGATTACAGCCTCCACTGTGATGGAGACTGTCAGTCCACTCTTCTCGGCCCCTGATTTCCCTCCAGGAAACCATTATGAGAGCTGTTGTCCTGTGGGGCTCAGGGGTATTCGCCCAGTACCTGAGGTGACAGGTACATTGCTAGGTGACATTTCAAGGCTTGAAGGGTATGTAGGGACTGTGTCTGTTGGTAGAGAACTGGCACACTCAACCCCCGTACTCAAGGCTCATTGGGCAGCGGACTCTAGGTTTGGGGGATTCTGATAAAAATAAATTGAGTTTACCAAGAGCAATGGATTCATTTTGGACATACCCTTTCCTGTGGCTCTATTCCTCATCCATTACCATGGAGACCACTGAACTTTTGGCCTGGTATGAGCCCTAGGCAAAGCTGAGCCACAGAGTCACAGCCCTAGCCTTCAACCAGAGGGATCACACAGACATGGTATTCTGTTTAAGACTTTGCTGCCATACTAGATCACGACTAGAAAAGGCTAAGAAGCAGACACTGCCTGGCATGGTGAGACACACACACACACCTTTAATCCGAGCAGATAGACTCATCTCTGGGTTTGATGCCAGTCTAATCTACAAAATGGGTGTCAGGGCTACTTAGCAGGACCCTGTGTGTCCACAAAAATGACAAACACAAAGGACAGAGATGGCCTGAAAGGCTCTCCTGGGGCTGTTGAGTGGGTGAGTGCGGCAGATCATGCCCGAGCAAGCTGCAGAATGGCCCAGGAGGCTTCTCTAATTGGAATGAGGCGCAAAGCCTTTTGTTTGTTTGTTTGTTTGTTTTGAGACACATTTTCTCTGTGTAGCCCAGACTGTCCTGCAACTAACTCGCTCTGTAGACCAGGTTGGCCTCGAACTCACAGAGATCCTGCCTCTACCTCCAGAGTGCTGGGATTAAAGGTGTGTACCACCTCCACCCAGCTCAGAATCAACCTGTTTAGTCAGCTTCCTCATAATACAGATGTGAGAATTCTTCAGACATCTAAGGAAAGATTGACTATGCAAGGCCTGGCTCCCAGACTCAGAGGAGAACCCACATCTGGACCCTGTGAGCTCTCAGCTTCTCTGTCGTACATACCTTTAATCCAGTCCTCAGGAGGCTGGTGAGTGGAGGCCTCAGAAAACAAACCATAAAACCCACCTTGGCTCTCTCCAGTATTTTTTTTAGCTGAGCTGTGTAAAGGGTATACACAGCCAGACTCTGTTTCCGATGAGAACCTGCTTCCTTCTAGGCTCCTGCTATCAAAGCCTGGTCCGTGACTACAACACTGTTTGACCGCTCTCATCTAGACTGTTCACACTTCATCCCTGTGAGATGGGCTCCTTGCCCATTGTACCAGCGAATTGCAGCCAAGAGAACACTTAGTAACAATCTTCCATGCAGAATTTGTATATCCAAGATAATCTTAGTGCACCTGCCTTTGATAACTCAGCTTTCTTTTTTCAGTGTTGAGGATCGAACCCAGGGCCTCGAACATGTTGAGCCAATTCTCTGCCTCTGGGCTCCATTCTCAGTCCTCCTTGTACTTGTCTTATTTCTTAGATAAGCTCGCACTAAGTTGTCCAGGCTAGCCTTGAACTCTTTCTAGTTCCAGCTGATTTCACACTTGCTTAGTGGTCAGTGATTCTCAACCTGTGGGTCGTGACCCCTTTGGGGTTGCATATCAGATATTTACATTATGATTCATAACAGTAGCAAAATTATAGCAATGAAATAACTTTATGTTTATGGATCACCACACGAGGAATGGTATTAAAGGGTGACAGCATTAAGAAGGGTGAGGACCCCTGATTTATATAATCCTTATACTTGCGGTCCTCCTGCCTCAGGTTCCTAAGTAGCTGGGATGACAGAAATGTCATCCTGGCTGAAAATTCAACTTCTGTGGAGGAACATGTCCTTTTCCAAGAAGGTTTGCACCATTCCACTGTGTTAGGAGCAAGCATTCCAATGGGTACTGATGTGGTTCTCTCTCTCTTTGTGTGTCCCTTTTCACAAACCCAGGCAGTAGCTCAGGGCTGGGGTAACAATCTTGCTTGCAAGTCAACGTCACTCATCTTTAGCCTTTTGACAGTTTGCTTTGCCAATGGCAAAAGAGCTAGAGTTTCCACAGGGGAAGGTGACCTCAAGTTTCCATCACAATAAAAATAAATGACACTTCATACATAACAAAGCAAAAACTGTGGGGAGAGGGAAAAGTCCAGTGAATACCCAGACATGGCCAGAGAGGAGGAGATGGAAATGGGCCCATTTACGTGAGGGGCCCAGCAGGCTGCCTGTTCTGCTCCATACCTGGACAGATTCCATTTCCCGTGTGGTCACAAACCAGCTGCTTCAGAATCCTCAACCCATGGCTCTGTTACCCACCATGGAGTGAGCAGCCTCCTACCCACACTTCCAAGCACTTCCTCCCAGACAGCAGGTTCCTCCCGTCAAGGACATCTGGGGAAGTCTCTCTTGCCACATCCGTGAGCCTTTGCCATATCATGGGCCACTGTCCCCCCCCCCCGAGACGTTGTTAATCCTTGCAGCCCCTTTTGTACCAGTGGATGCACTGAGACCACAGGACAGCAGTTTCACAGCCAAACTGAAATGGCTTCCCTGGGTAAGAGCTGAAGAATCTATGTCTGCCCTATCCTGGAGCCTGGTAGGCAGGGCTCTTCCTAAACATGTCATTGCCACCCATATCTTCTCCACCGAGAGTCAGGACAGACTAGTCCTGTGTTGAAAATCATGTCACCCTTCTCAGACAACTGCATCTGTTAATAAAATTCCTTCCGAGGGGAGAGACATATGCACATCTACCCCTTCTCCTAAGGTCCCCAAGAACAAACCAACACTCCATTCAGCCACAGTGCACGCTGGCAAAGCAGTGAGTTTATTGGATTTCCTTACAAAGCATAGCTAAGGGATTTCTCCCAAGGGTGTGGGTGCTCCTTCCCCAACAGGCTGCACCTGGAAAGTCTTGCCTAGCAAAGATTAAGGCTTCCTCACAGCCTCAAAGATGGAGCCCCCTTCCCTAATCTTCCAAGCAAGACCTAGAGCCTCTATCCCCTCCCTGGAGCCATATGCAATTAAAACAGCATTGTGTGCAACAGGTAGGGACAGGCTGTATTCCAAGGGTCCTAGGAGCCTCCCTACCCCATCCATGAAAGCAGTCAACAAGCCCAGCTGGGATTGTCCCTTTGCAAGCGAATACAGCTGAACTCCCCCAAATTGCGGTCGCTTGGCTCAGAGGACAGTCACACATGCACCACAGTGTCCATGTGCATATGTGTGTATCTGTGTGTGAGGTTTGTGTGGTGTGTTTGTATACAGGAAGATCTGGGTGTTCTGCTCCATCACTCTGTTTGACTTGAGCCAGGATCTCTGAACCTGGAAGTAGGCTGGAGTCCATGAAGTCCCTAAGATTCTCCAGTCTCTACTCTGCACAGAGCTGAGGTTCTAGGTCTAAGCACAACCACGCGTGGCCTTTTACTCAGGTGCTAAATATTGACCTCAAGTCTTCATGCTTGCTGAGCACTCTTACTCTCTGAGCCATCCCTTTAGCCCCACACTGTGCCTTTAAAGGAGTCTGAAAACAACACAGTGGCAGATGGTACAAGGTGTTCACAGAAGTGTGCCTCCACGTTCCACCTGTGGCGCTCCCACAGACGGGGAGCATTGCCCTCCAGATTTAACATCCACACCTCCCTCAGCCATGGTAGAACCCACAGGCATCTCAGGGCCAACATCTAGCCAGTGCCGCCATCTCTGGACGCTTCCCTACTCCCGTTCAGGAAAGAGCTACCCTAAGACACCAGTAAAGAGAAACAAAGACACTCTGGGAGCAGGAGTGACAGTCATGAAGCACATTTATTGGAGGGATGTAGCCCCTCAGAGCCCAGCCAGGTGGGGGGGGAGCTCAAGCCAGCCTCTTGCTTATTCGTTCATAGGTCACACCCCCACTGGTGAAGATCTGAAAGAAGCAACCAGAACAGAGAAAGTCAGTGCTACTTCCCCAGACGGTGGCCCTGAGGTGATCGCGGGGTGCAGGGGAAGCAAGGTCAGCCACCATTGCTATTCCTGGGTGGATGCCAGGCAGGTGCACTGCTTTCTGGGGCTTAGATTTTCCTGTCAGTTACAGGAGCTGCTACAGAGAAAATGCTGACCAGGAGCAAGCGTGATGGGCTGCAGGAATGTCAGCCTCTATCCTGTCACACACACACACACACACACACACTTTTAACTGTTGCATGCCAGGTCCTCCACACAATAGTCCAGCTATAGTTCCCAAGAGCCCCAGGAAGATGCTCCCATTATGCAGAGGAGCAAACTGAGGGTTGAGTCAGCCTGTGAAGATGAAGCCTTGTGGACACAAAGCTTCAGGTGCCCTACCCTTAGTTCTCTCTGTACACCTGAGGCCTGGAAACATTGCTTTGGAAGTCGGGACCCACTGGCTGGCATTTCACTCAAAGTTCTCATTCAATCTTCCAATGGGCCAGGGTTCATCCAGAGCAGATGATGCTTTTTGCATGCGGGGGTGAGGAGACAACTTGCGCATGCGTGCATTTTGAGGAATCAGTGTCTCACTCTAGTCCAGGCTAACCTGGAACTCAGGATCCTTCTGCTCTGGCCTTTAGAGTGTAGAGATCCCAGGCATTTGCCACCATGATCAGATGTATTTTAATTCTATGAGAAAGAAACATGGCAGGCTGGCAGAGACCCACTGGTCTTTGAGAAAAGGCTGAGAACTTCCCCTAGAAATCAGCTGACACATTCCGCCTCTACAGTGTACTAGCTGCGTGACCTCAGGCAGGTTGCACGCTGTCTCTGAGCCTCATAAAGCACCTTTTTAAAACAGAAATAATATGAGGTTGGAGAGATGGCTTAGCTGTTGAAAGCGCTGACTGCTCTTCCAGAGGGTCCAGTTTCAATTCCCAGCACCCACATGGCAGCTCACAACTGTCTGTAACTCCATGATCTGACACCCTCACACACAGACATGCATGCAGGCAAAACTCCAATCTACATAAAATAAAAAAAAATAAATGATAAAATGGAAATAATAGGAAGCTCTGCAAACTCACCTCCACCAGCTTGTCACCCACGATCTCCGAGGTCTGGTGAAAGTTGGGGAAGTCTGCCACCACCTTCCCGTTCTCCAGCTTCAGAGTAGCCTGGGAGAGAGACAGAGCACTGAACACAAAGACTCTCACCACAGCCTAACAAGTCTTTAGGCATCACTTAGGTTATTTTAAAAATAGCACGTGAGCCAGGTGGTGGTGACGCACGCCTTTAATCTCAGCACTAAGGCGGCAGAGGCAGTTGGGTCTATGTGAGTTCATGGCCAACCTGGTCTACAGTGTGAGTTCAAGAACAGCTAGGACTATTAACAGAGAAACACTGTCTTGAAAAATAAAAAATAGAAAATAAATAAATAATATATGTAGGACTGATTCGGTTGGCAGAGTGCTTACCTACCACACACAGGGGTCTCAAAAACAAAGGGGAGGGAGAAAGTAGCCGGGGAGATGACTCAGTGGGTAAAGGGGCTTTAGTGTGGATTCCCAGCACTCATACATGACAGCGTGTACCTACAGCAGCATCCCCATACCACACCACCCTCACTGGGGGACAGAGACAGGCAGATCCCAAGGACCTACTGGCCAGCCAGTCTAGCAGAATTGCACAGCGCTAGGCTTAGCAAGAGATCCGGCCTCGAAAAGTAAGGTGGAGAGTGTTAACGAGGATAGAACCCTGATATGAACCTCTGGTTTTCATGCACACATGCACAGCTGAGTATACATACGTATATATGTGCATAATAGATAGATGATAGATAGATAGATAGATAGATAGATAGATAGATAGATAGATAGATAGATAGATGATAGATAGATAGAAAGATAGATAGGTAGATAGATGATAGACAGATAGATGATAGATAGATAGATAGATAGATAGATAGATGATAGATAGATAATAGATAGATGAATGGATAGTTAGATAGATAGATAGATAGATAGATAGATAGATAGATAGATAGATAGATAGATAGATAATAGGTAGGTAGATAGATAATAAATAGATAGATGATAGGTAGGTAGGTAGGTAGATAGATAGATAGATAGATAGATAGATAGATAGATAGATAGATAGATGATAGGTAGGTAGGTAGTAGATAAATAGATAGATGATAGGTAGGTAGGTAGGTAGGTAGGTAGATAGATAGATAAATAGATGATAGATAGATAATAGATAGATAGATGATAGACAGATAGATAGAACAACTATTCAGTAAATATCTGAAGTGAATTATGTTAAATACTCAGCAAATATTAGGTTTCTTTCATTCTTTCTTTATTAGGAGGGGGCCAGGATTGAGACAGGGTTTCTCTGTTATAGCTCTGGCTGTCCTGGAACTCACTCTGTAGATCAGACTGGCCTCGAACTCACAGAGATCTGCTTGCCTCTGCCTCCCAAGTACTAGGATTAAAGGTGTGCACAACTACTCCCTGGTTAGCTTTTTCTTTTTGAGAAGAGGTCTCACTAGGCATAGGCAGCCATAGCTGGCTCAGAACTCACAGAGATAGCCTGCTTCTACCTCCTAAGTGCTGTAACTTGCAGCAGGCACCATGCTCAGAAAATAGACTATTTTCATTTGTTTGAGTTCTGAGGTTGTCTGTCTGAGACAGTATCTTTCTATGTATCCTTCGCTAATCTGGAACTCACAGAGAACCTCCTGTCTCTGCCATCTGAGTGCTGGGATTAATGACGTGTACCCCCAGCACATCAGCTATTTGTATCTCTGTGTTGGGTTCCTTGTTAATGACAGCCATTACTCAGCAGAAGCATTAAAAACACCAAGCAAGAAAGTTTTTCACACAGAAGGCTAAGCTATAGACAGAAGCCTCAGCCTGAGGAGCAGAGAGACCCTATCTGAAATGGAGAAACTGGTCTTTAGCCTGGGAAGACAGGAAAGGGCAGCCAGGGGCCTCTCACCTTGAACTTCTTGCCTCCCATGGTCTGAATTTCACTTTCTTTGCCAATGGTGAACTTGTTGGTCATGATGTTGGTCCCAGAGTAAGACTGGGACCAGGTGAAGTCCTGCCCATTCTGCTGGATCTCTGTGACGATCTTTAGGTTTCGTGCCTTTGTAGTCACGTCGTCTGAAATACCTGTGCCCCATCACAAGCAAAGAGTTCACATAGGATCTACTTAGCACCCTGATTTGGAGAGAGAGGTTTCCTCCCCAAAGGCAGGCAAGTCTGCAGGACCAACAGAGTGTCTGAGACATAGATAGCAGACGGTTCAAATCCCAACTCTGCCATGAGACCTGTGGCTTAAGCAGGTCACTGCCCTACTGTTTTCCATTACAAAATGGTGACAGTAAGGTCTGACCCTTAGAGCTGTAGTGAGAATTGAATCCAATGTGGTTGTGTCTCTTACAGCCCCTCACAACTACTTGGTGTTCTTCAATAACAGCAAATCTTGAGGAGATGGCTGAGAAGTTAAGAACACTTGTTCTTGCAGAGGACCTGGGTTCAGTTCTTAGCACCCACATGGCTGCTTACAACCATCTGTAACATGTGGTACATAGACATGTAGCAAAACACTCATATACAGCCGGGCGGTGGTGGCGCACGCCTTTAATCCCAGCACTTGGGAGGCAGAGGCAGGCGGATCTCTGTGAGTTCGAGACCAACCTGGTCTACAAGAGCTAGTTCCAGGACAGGCTCCAAAACCACAGAGAAACCCTGTCTCGAAAAAAAAAAAACAAAACAAAACAAAACACCACACTCATATACATAAAACAAACCTAAGTGTTTAAAAATAGTAATAATAGCAAATCTTCCAACAATAATATACCAATATAGCAGAGGCTTGCAAAGTCCAGAAAGTTCTGGAACAGAACTCACAGCAGACCATTGCTAAAGGGCAAGCAGATAAAAAGGGGGTATATATGAGGAAGGTAAAATAACTGGTCACGGGCTGGAGAGAGGGCTCAGCAGTTAAGAGCACTGCCGGCTATTCCAGAGCCCCTGAGTTCAATTCCCAGCAACCACATGGTGGCTCACAACCATCTGTAGTAAGATCTGGTGTCCTCTTCTGACCTGCAGAACACTATATACATAATGAATAAATAAATCTTTAAAAAAAAACCAAACAAACAACTAGTCACTCTACCCAAAATAGCACACTAAGGGAAGAAAGTTTGTTGACTGACTTTGAGGATTTTCTGGTCAAACCTGGTTTCTATATTACCTCCCTAGTCATCTCTCCCTGGCACTCAAGAGAGGGTCTTAGGTGTTAATGACCTCTGTCACTGACTTAGGTAGAACATGCCGAGGTGCCATATCAAGATTATTGGGACAACCTATGCGTGTAGCAGATGTTCAATAAGTTTGAGTAGGGCTAGGAATGTGTCTCAGTGGACACAATGATTGCCTCGCATGCACGAAGCCCCAGGTTTGATCCCCAGCACTCCATAAAACAAGCAAGCACATGCCTGTAATCCCGGCACTTAGAAAAGCAGAAGGTTCAGAATTTCAAAGTCGTCCTCAGTTAAAAAGTGATTTTAAGGCCAGCTTGGGCTACATGAGACCTTGTCTCTAGTAACAACAACAAACATTTGAATAACTAAAGAACAAATCTCTGCTTCTCCAACCACAACTATGTGACTTGGAACATTAATGGGACTTGGTTGAGCCTCAAGCTCAAAATAGAGACAAGAAGGTACTAGAAATATTAAGATTCTAAGCCTTTTAAAAAATCAAATAATGTCTTACAGCTTCAATATCCTTAGAGACAAGACATAATGCTTTGCAAAAGTGTGGGTGGACAGATGAACGGACGGACGGATGGACGGGTGGGTGAGTGGATGGATGGATAGATAAGTGGGTGGGTGGATGGGTGGATGGATGGATGGATGGATGGATGGATGGATGGATGGAGTTCTATCCCACTCTACCCCAAAGGTTTGGGTTCAAGCAGCCACCCCAGGGAAGGAACACAAAGAAACTCACCCAGGCACTTCATGAATTCGTCGTAGTTCTTCTCACTCTCAAACTCAAATTTGCCATTGAAAGCCATAACGCCGGGAGAGAGCTGGCAGCAGAGAGCAGCGAGCTGAGGAAGAAGGTTGGTACTGAGCAGTCTGGAGTCTCAGCTTATAAACGTTCCCAACTGCCAAGGCTCAGCCCCAAAGTCACCCCACTCCTCAGACCTGCCCCTAATTAGGAGGTGTTTGTTGTTTTATGATGTGGGCAGGACATGGAGGGGCAGAGCCCCAAGGTTATTCACCCAGGAAAAACCACCTGCAATCCCACTGCCTCTCAGTAAGATGAGGGTCAGGACTGCTGCAGAGCGTGGTCATTCACCTCTCTGCTCATCCCATCTTCCATTCATCCCTGCCCTGCCCTTTCCCCAAGTTTGCCTCATCCTTCTTTCACTTGTTCTTTCATTCACCAAGCACTGCATTGCACTGTATGTAGTGACCCAGAGGAATGAGGTATGCATCTTTCCCAGGGAGCCAACCCAGACCCAAAGCATTTATGGCCTGTGTGTAAGCTTGATGTGATCTGTGCCACTTCACACATGGAGGTCCCAGTCTTTGGGGTGACAGCTGCCTGCTTTGCTTGTTGGGCCATACAGAGATAGCAATACAAAGTAGCTACAAAGGCCCTCACCAGCATCTTCATCATCAGCACTTTCATCATTTCTACTGTTGAATACAAAGTTTCGGCCGGGCATTGTGACTTCTATCTAGAGCCCTAGTACTTGAGAGGCCGAGGCAGGAGGATTACCGTAAGATCAAGGACAGCATGGACTGCAGAACAAGGTCCTGTTTCAGAAACAAACCCAAAGCAAACAAATAAAAACTCTCCTTTTCTGGGGTCTCCTCTCTATGAGCCCCCATCATTTCGGTTCAAAGCAGAATTAGCCATAATTGCTGACTCCCAAACTTGAGACTGATTTCTCTTTCTTTTGTCTTTCTCTCTTTCTTCTCACCCACACCACCCCTCTTTTTCACACCACCACACACCCCCTCCTTTTTTTTTTTTGTTTGTTTGTTTGCTTTTGGAGACAGGGTTTCTCAGTGCAGCCTTGGCTGTCCTGGAACTTGCTCTGTAGACCAGGTTGGTCTCAAACTCACAGATCTCTCTTTCTTTTGAGTGTGTTTGTGCTCCTATATGCCGTGTGGTGTGTGTGTGTGTGTGTGTGTGTGTGTGTGTGTGTGTAGGTCAAAAGGTAATTTTCAGAAATGGGTTCTCTGTCTTCATTATGTGGGGCACAGAGATTGAGTTCAGGTGAAGCCTGGCAGCAAGTGCCTTTCTCTGATGAGCCATCTTACGGACCTCAGTACTTTCTAAACCGATAAAAGTCAGATCTGCCACACACTTCACCGTTCCTCAGTCTCCGGTCCTAGAAACTGGATTGGATAATCAGTTTTTCCTCTCTCTCTCTCTCTCTCTCCTCTCTTCTCTCTTTCTCCCTTTTTGAAACAGAGTCTCAAGTAGCACAGATAGGCCTCAAACTCCCTATGTAGTCTAGGATGACCTTAAACTCCTGATCCTCCTGCCTTGCCCTCCCAAAAGGTGGACCTTCAGGCAAACACCAATACATTTGATGTTTATATCATCTTAAATTGCTCAGTGGTAAAGAGCTTGCCTAGCATGGGCATGGTCTTGGGGTCCATCCATAGCATCACAATCAGTGGTCAATCACATTCTAGTCTATGTTAATTTACTTTCTCCCTGCATCTTTGGGTTATTTCCAGTCCTTTTCTATTATAATTAAGAAATTATTACTCATATCTCTCTGGGTATGTATATCTCAGATAATGAGCTAAGACTAACTGCTAAGGATGGATTCCTAAGCAAGAAAGAGGCCCTGTGACTGGGGAAAGCAACATAGAAGGGAGAAATACTGGAATTAAAGGGTACAGTAGGGAAGAAGGAAAAAGGGATGAGGAGAGAGCTGGGGAGAAGGTAGGAAGAACCAATCAAACTGAGATACATATGAACACTCCATATGCTGTACAGGGCCATATTGTTTTTGTACAACAAATTAAAAAATAAATAAAGGGATAGATTACTAAACATAATATTCCCAGAAGAAACAAGTTCGAGACAAGGCGTCACTATGTAGACTAGGCTGGTCTTGAACTCAGAGATTTGCCTACCTCTGACTCCCAGGTCTGGGTTTAGAGGTATATGCCACCACACCACACAAAAAAGATCTTATATTTAAAATATATCTCGAAGGGCATTGTGGTGCATGCTTGTAATCTCAGTACTTGGGACTAAGATCTGAGACTGAGGCAGGAGGTTTATCCAGAATTCCAGGACAGCTGGTGCTACAGAGTAAGACACTGCCTTAGAAAATAATAATAATTTATTAATTTAAGAAATAATAAAATAGGGCCACCAAGACTGATGGCCTGAGTTCAATCCCCAGGACCCACCTGATAGGAAGAGAGAACTAACTCCAGCAAAGTTGCCTTTTGGCCCACATGTGCTGTGGCATGGGCACACACACATACACAATAAGTAAGTACAAGGTAATGATTTTTTTAAGGAATAATAAAGCCTTTATAGTTATCACTGCCATTCAGATAGGCTAAAATGGTTTACATTCTCTCCCACAGCCATGTGAGAATTTCTCCTCCAGAGTAATAATAATGAAGAAATAACAATGACAGTAATAGCTAATAGGTATTGGGCCTTTCTGGTTGATTTCATTCATTGATTCTTCCCAAACAAGTGTGTGAAGTTGCAAACCGAAATTCAGAGCAGCGGTGCCGAAAGACATGGGTGAGAAGCTAGCAAGACAGACCTATGGCCTCTTTAGCACCCACTTAGCTCCCAACCCACCAACTTCTCCCAAATGAGGAACATTGACTTCTCCCAAACTGCTGCTCAGCCGCCAAGGACAGGATGGGAGTGGTGAGGGGTGGAAAGGACCGAGTTGGCACCCGGGTGCCTGACTCAGCTCTACCCTCTTCCCATGGTGCATCTGACCCGCCCCTTCCATCCACCCACACCCGTATCTTTTCTCTTATTGTGGGGTTCATCCGCTTGAACATTCAGCCTCCCAGGAAGGGTAAATGAACTCCAACCGCAGGTTTTATGGGGCCATTGAACCAGTGGTGCAAATATACCCCCGTGGAGATAAGAATGAGTTGAAGACTACTCCTTTTGGGCACCCCAACTTCCCACCTGAACTCTGGCTGTGTCTCAAACCGCCACCGTATCCTGAGAATATGCAGAGTAAGGAGTGGGGACCTGGGTCCTTGGGTCCCTGATCGAAGAGGAGCCCTGGGTTTCCTTCTGCGCCCCTTATCCACATCCTCACATGGATGTAAACTATTTACCAATAAAGTCACTCAGTTTCCTGAGCCCTGGGTTCTGTTTGAGGGAATAGTGAAACAGAGACAGGGTCTAGCAGTTTATCCCTCTTCCCCACCCCCACCCCCTTTAGCCCTAACCTTTAACTTACTTCCCTGTCAGGCCCTTGAACAAACCATTTTCCTTTTCAAGATTTCTCCTTTTTCTCTTTTGGGAAGGGGGATTGTGGGGAAGAGATCTCAAGAAGTCTAGCTAGCCTCAGTCTCCTAGGTGAAGATGACCTTGAACTTCCTCTGTCTCCACCTCCCCAGCGCTGGGGTTACAAGCAGGAGCCATAACACTCAGACTGGTGCTGGGATTGAACTCATGGCTTCATGCACCCTAGGCAACACGCACTCTACCAGTTGAGCTACTTCCCCAGCTCAAGAAGCTCAGGAGGGCTCTGCATAGCTCAGCTGTCATTCCTTTTAGCAGAGCTGACCCTGCTCTCCTTGCTCATAACAACTGATGTGGAGCAAACCTCCTCTTCCTAGTGACCTTCCAACTACATTCCCCCAGCTGGGGCCACCCTGATCAACTATGGAGAGACTTAGACTGAGCCCAGGATGGCCTGGAGCTGACTACGTAGCCCAGTAGTATGGTTTCAGTCTAGAATGTCCCCAACACACTCCCTTTTTATAATGATTTTATTTATTCTTTAAGAATTTCATACAATATATTTTAATTGTATTTCTTCCCTCTCCCAAATACTCCCAGGTTCCCCCTTACTTCCCTGCTCACCCAAACTCATGTCCTTTCTTTCTCTTAAAACAAAACAAATGCACACCAAAAACAACAAAATCATGAAGTCCAGTTTGTGTTACTAACTGTTCCTGGGTACAGGGACTGCCCTGGGGTGAAGTTGATACCTCAGTTTTACTCCACCGAGAACAGATTTTCTCTCTCCCAGAAGCTACCAATTAGAAACAGCTTCTTGGTTAAGGGCCCCACTTCCTGACCTCTGTGCTTAAATTTTGTATGGGTTTTTTTTGTTGTTGTTGTTGTTGTTTTGTTTTGTTTTGGTTTGGTTTTTGGTTTTTTGAGACAGGGTTTCCCTGTGTAACAGTCCTAGCTGTCCTGGAACTAGCTCTTGTAGACCAGGCTGGCCTTGAACTCACCTGCCTAGGATTAAAGGCATGCGCCACCACCACCCGCATGTGGCTTGATCTTACACAGGGCTTGGGCATGCTGTCACAGTCTCTGTGAGCTCATATGTGCACCAGCATGTTGTGCCTGGCAAATATAGTTCTACCACCTCTGGCTCTCCCGCATGGATCCCACACAGGCTCGCATTTGAAATACCCGGACCCCAGCTTGTAGGCTTTGGAATCTTAAGTGCGTGGAATCAGGATGGAAAAAGAAGGCTGCTGAGGAGAGGCCTTTGAAGGTTCTGTTCACTACTGCTTTTGGCCGGCTTTCTCTATGTGCTGGTTTGCTCCCTGTGAGCAGCTGTGGTCACAAACTCCTGTCACAGCAGAATAAACCACTCCCGTCTTCATGTTCTTTCTCCTAGGATGGACTGAGGCCTCTGAAACCATGCGACAGAATAACTGTATTCTAAGTTATTGATTTCTCTCATGTACTTTGTGACACTGATCAGAAAAATAACTAATATACCGAGGCTGGATTCAAACTCACGATCCTCCTGCCTCATTCTTCCCCGTGCTGGGATTACAGGCATGTGCCACCATGCCTGGTATTTGCTGTTATTGTGTTTTATTTTGAGATAGGATCTCACTATTTAGTCCAGGCTGGCTTTGAACTCAAAACCCTCTTGGTGCCTCAGCATCCTGGGTACTGAGATTACAAGAGTGCACCACTCACTAAGACAGTGGGGTTTTTTTGTTGTTGTTGTTGTTTGTTTGTTTGTTTGTTGGGCTTTTAGTTTTTTGAGACAGGGTGTCTCTCTGTAGTCCTGGAACTCAATGTGTAGACCAGCCTGCCCTCAAACTCAGAGATCCACCAGCCTCAGCCTCCCTAGCAACTGGGATTAAGGGTGCATGCCACCACTGCCTGGCCAAGACACTGTTTTCAATAGCCACATTGCCATTCGCTGTGAAGACACATTATTGCGCCTTAATCTATTACTATTTCAGCCAGCAATCTCAACTCCAAAGTTATTTTTACTGACTGAGGCTGCAGCCTGGCGAAATCTGTTCCCATAGGCACTGGCCCCGTCGCTGCCACGAAGGTAGCTTTAGCTGAATCTCCATTGCTCTATTTATAAATAAGACTTGAAATTCAAAGGCTAGGGTGAAAACCTGCAAGCTCAGGCAGAGTAGCAGCTAGCTAACCCTCTGTCATTACTGGCGTCTCCCCAAGAGAGCAGCCCTGAGCTCTGCCACAGCATAAAACACTAGGCCACTCCAGATCCGTCCCAGCCTCTTCCTGGGTGTCTAACTCCTGGATGCGAGATTACTTTCTGTCAACTAGTGCTCACTCAGCCTCCTGACCCAAGGTTAACTTTATTTAATTAACAAAAACGCAAAGTCGGGGTTCACTGTATGATTTGATGTTCCCCAACAATACATTACAATTTATTCAACCAGAGTCTTTTTTTTGGGGGGGGGGGTTTCGAGACAGGGTTTCTCTGTGGTTTTGGAGCCTGTCCTGGAACTAGCTCTTGTAGACCAGGCTGGTCTCGAACTCACAGAGATCCGCCTGCCTCTGCCTCCCGAGTGCTGGGATTAAAGGCGTGCGCCACCACCGCCCGGCTCAACCAGAGTCTTAGTGCTGGACAATTGGGTTAAGAAAAGTGCATGCATGGTAAGAACAATATAAGCGGTACTGAGGACCAGGCACCGGCACGGGTAGTATTATTTGAGGTATTGGGTGTGTGTGGCTGAACTTCTACTGGATGTTCAGGTCATTAGCTAATGGAGGTCACTAAGACCCGAAAAAGGTCAAACTTCAAAGCATGAGGCTAGATGTGCATCATACAGGGGAAGAGTCTAGGGATGTTTGGCATGGCTGCAGCTGTGTCTGAATTCCTAGCACTGTACCCCAAAAAGGCATGGTGTCTACTAAACTCACATCACATCTGCACCAAAGTCAAAAGTTGTAAATTAAGCTGTCGTAATCCGGTGACGGCCTAACTTAATGAATCTTACTAACTAATAAGAAAATATGGGCTGAGAGTGGTGGCACACGCCTGTAATCCCAGCACTCAAGAGGCAGAGGCAGGCAGATCTGAGAAATCAAGCTCAACCTGGTGTACCGTATTGAGTTACAGGACCACCAGGGCTACATAGTAAGAGCCTGCCTTAAAAAATTAAAAGAAGAAGAAAGGAGATGTGAGAGAGGGTTTGGGGAGGCAGCTCAGTGGGCAGACTACTTGCCTGGCATGCACAGAGTCTTGGATTTAACCCCTAGCACCACGTTAACTAGATGTGATAACATCAGCTATAGTCCCAGCAGTCTGGAGGTAGAGGCAAGAAGATCGCAAGCTCAAGTTCATCTTTGACTACATAACAAACTAGAGGTCAATCTAGGCTACCTTGAAAAAAAAAAAAAAAACAAGAGAGAAAGTACTATTGACCTAGTGAGAGTGAGAGACATGTGGGTTGGGGTTGGGGAGAGCCTTGATGGATAGTTCCATAGAGATTCACAGGCTGCAGGAGCTTCAAAGGCCAGCTCTTTGAGGAACATGGTAGGATTATGTGGAAGAGAACAGGTTGATACTGTGCAGGTCAGATTAGTAAGACTTCCCAGCTCATCAGTGTTGTGGACTCCCCACCAGAAAAGACTGCTTGGACACAGGTCAGGTTGAAACCAATAGAAACTCAATATTAGCTGGAGGGCCACTACACTGGATAACCAAAATTCCAGTGTAACCTTGAATGTTTCTCTGGGTGAGCTTTTAAGAACAACAACAACAAAAATCCCACATCTTGGGTTGACATACTTCGGTTAACAAGAACAGTTAGCCAGAAGCTGAACTACAGAAGTCAAAAGGCAAGGTTAGTACATTTAGAGAATTTCTCAGATGTTGATAGGTTAGGTCTTTGTTTTTATTTTGGCAGGTGGTACTCTCTACCTCCTGGGTTTTATGGCCTGCATGGTACTTCCATCTTGGAGTCAATTGTGGTTGGCCTGTTACAATCAGGATTGAAAGAGAAGGTGGCCTAACTCCATGTCTGCAGATCCCACTCCAAGTGTGGCTACATTCAGGAGGGAGGAGGAGGAAGAGTGAAGGAGGTCTAAGGACATCCAAGTAACCTCACCTCCAAATTCACACCGAAAACAATCCAGAACTCTCACAAAAAAAAACTGCTTGGGGCCAAAGTCAGATGCCAGAAGATCTTCCCACCCTGCCTGCAATTATCCATCACCCACTTTCCTGCTGCTGGCTAACCGTGATTAATTCCTGTGGCAGCCACAGGAATCATACCTAATGAATTTCTAATGAACTCATTTGGTGTTAATGCGGTGTGTAATTCTGCAGGACACTCATTACGACTTAGCCTTATTAAGCCTCTAGTTATTGGGAACTACTATGGCTCCAAGCTCAGAAGCAAAGACAAGTAATTATGTAATGCAGGCAGCAAAATTATGGAAAGGATCGAACATCTGGAGAATGCCAAGAAGAGGTTTGACCATTCCTATTTTTCCTCTTTCTTTGGAGTACCTGAAGGTCAAAATGTTTGAGGGACATTCAAAGGACCGTGTCTCCTGAAACACCATACACACACCCCCGACCCTGTCTTCTGCTTAGTCCTGAATCTCTAACGTAAGGAAGGATGCTTTTGCATTTGAAGTGCTATTCCAAGGCTGATACCAGAGTCCACAGGGCAGTCAGAGATAGTATATCTCATCTGATCATCAGAGTGTACCATTTGCCGTCATTAAACCTTTTTGATAGATAAGAAGGTTGAGGTTCACAGAGGTGAGGTGACTGAGTTCCAGAACTCATACCCACTGGTGGCCACATCGATTCTCTTTCCTGTTCGCCTCTCATTTCTTGCTAACTATGATTTTCATGTATACAGACTCATCATTCTACCTAGAGCTAACGTTAAAGGTTGGAGCCCTTTCTGATAGTTTATCCATGTGTTTTTCTTACATTGAACATTATTCTACTTTTCTTTTGCTGTAATGAAATAACAGAGGCTGGGTAACCTAAAAAGAGGGGAAGACTACTTTGCTCATAATTTTGGATGATCGAAGCTTAAATGGCAAATGAAGTCTTACGAGGGCTTCCTGACTGTATCACGTTATGGAGTAACTTCTGTAAGAGAAAGCTCACATGGTATGAGGTTAATCTAGATGTAGGCACAGTGATACATGTCTGTAATCCAGCACTTGGAAGGCTAAGACAGGAGAATTGCCAATAGTTTCAGGCCACTCTGAACTACATAACAATATCTATCTCAAAAATATAAACAGACACCTTTAGTCCCAGCACTTGGGACTCGTGTGACTCGCTTGGGCTTCCTTCCAACGTGGCAGCCTCGAAATGGCTGGACTCATTCATAGATGGCTCCTTCCTAGGCTTCTTCAAGCATGGGCTCAGAAATGTCAGAGCATTGCTTCCACCACAAACGTACAAGAGGAGGATAGAAGATTTTCTTCTTGACAGATGGTGGGAGAGATACAAGACTCGCTGGCAGCCACCTTTGGAAACTACCACTGTGAGAATTTGTACTGGACATCGGGGTAGCTGTCTGAGCGCACTGTGTGTCTGAAAGCATGCATCGAATGGGAGCATGTATACGTGCATATTTGCATGTGTGTATGCACCTGTTGGCCTAACAGGCAGGCCTGTGTGTGCATGAGTGAAGACTGTGTCGGCCTAGACACATAAGGAGAGATGGGCACGCACAGGTCTCTCTCTTGTCCTGAGCTAGGGGCTGTATCGTGAGGAGAAAGGAAATGTGTGCAAGCTTAGTAGGGGAAGTTCACAGGGTTGACCCTCATTAGTAGCACTTCTTGGCTGGGATCCCTGAGAGCTAATTGTAGATAATGAAACAAACTAATCAGCAAACTAATCATTACTGGATCTTGTCCTTCCCTAGGAGGCCTTGGGTCCCCAGCCAAGTGGAAGACCCTGCCCTTGTCACCACCCATCAAAACCACCACACCAGCAGTAAAAACGGAGATGTCCACATCTCTTTCATTCCCAGAGAAACTTCCAGGCCGAACAGCCAGTGGAAAAGCTTTGCCACTGTGACCCCCTTCCTGCCCCACCCATGGTGCTAGTCTTCTGGAAGAGCAGGAAGCCAGAGCTCAAGGCTGCTTGCAGGGTGAGGCCTCCTGCCTGGGGAAGGCTTCTTCATTCACCACTTGTGTTTTGGGAATAAGGAAATACAAGGGTGCTGGGTGTGGTCCTGCAGGCCTGCAATCCAAGTACTCAGGATCATAGGTTTGATCCCGTAGACAAGCCAGCTTGGTCTACAGAATGAGACCCTGGCTAAATTTGGGAAGGAGAGGCAAAAAGACAATGCTTCAGCAGATAAAAGCACTCACCACCAACCCTGGTGACCTGAGTTCAATCCTCAGGCCCCACATGGAAGGAGAGAACAGATGGCACACATCGATTCTTTTTATTAAAAAAAAAAAAAATAGGAGGAAGAAGAGTTCAGCATTGAAGAGCACTTGTTCTTTCTGAGGTCTCAGGTTTGATTCCCAGAACCCACATGGTGGTTCCCAACCAATCTATAACTCCAGTAATTACAGCACTTGAGAGGCTACGGCAGGAGGATCACCCTAAGTTCAAGGCCATCCTGGGCTACATAATGGGTCCTTGTATTTAAAAAAAAAAAAAAAAACTAGATAAAAAGAGGAAAGGAGAGATACAATGGCAATTGGGAGCAGCGAAGTAGAGACTTGATCCTTGTGGGAAAGAGGGGGGATTTATTTTCATTTCTGAGACATGATCTCATGTAGCCCAGGCTGGCCTCAAATTTCCTATGTAGCTGAGGCTGGCCTTGTCCCTTCTTCTTAGTACTAGAATTATAGGTGTGCACCACCATGTCTCACTTTGCCTATTCTGTAACAGCAAGAAACATGGTAGCTGGGAACACCATGCATCATTTTACTTCCATCTGTGAGTCTGTCTGTAGGGTCAACCAGGCAAGTGGCACAGCTAGGTCAAAGATGGCTGGCAGAGCTTCCTCTGTGAGGGTTCCGTTAGTCCTCTCGCCCTCCCCTGACCTCTTCCTCCTTTCCACCTGAACTGGGTTTGAGGGCCTCTCAGGTATGGCCTGGTCAGAATGAAGGCTAGCCCCCTCCCCAGAGGAATCCATGGGACAAAAAGATACAATGTGCCTGAGGACAGGCATTCCTGTGCTTTGGCTAGTACCAAGATATCTCCCCAAAAGAAGAGCCCAGAGGGGGCATTCTGTTTCCTGTGGCCTCCACCCACAAGGAAGACATTCAGCCAAAGAGTTCAAAGATGGGGATCCATCGCAGGTCTGACACCTCAGCTGGGCAGGTGGCCTTGGCCTAGAGACTAACTCCAAGCTCAGCTCTAAGCATTCACACATGTCCCTCACAGCCCTAACACACTGAGCCCAGAGGTTAAGCAACCTGCCCAAGCTTATTAAACAGTAGAATGAGGATTTGAACCTGTTTTACACTGTATTTCACTTTGGGCTGGAGCCTCAGTTTATCCCTCAATGAGGCAAATCTGTCCCCATTTTTTCTCGGGGGTGGCCACTCAGTGGAATGTAGAGCCCCTGGGTAAGAAGAGCAGTTCTACCTTCGCTTCCTCCTAGGCAGGCTTCCCAGGAAGCATCATGGCTTTCTGGCTTGGGGAGATTCAGATTAAACTGTGAACTCCCTGGTGAGCAGAGAGGTCCCACTGTGGTGTATCTCTGTCCCAGCTATGTTTGACCCTAGGGCTAATCACAGGGTAGGGCCAACCTATCTGGGCAACAGAGATTGAGGAGAAGGGCTGGGAGTCAAGTAGAAGAGGAAAACCCTGGAGAGAGCAGAGAGAAAGACTGGAGATAGCAAGGAAGAAAGAGGAGAGAGGAAGGAAAGGCCTCAGAAGCAAAACTAGCAAACTTCCCAGGCAGCTGACGGCCCTGCAGACAGATGCTGTGAGTTGGATCCCCCTCTAGTGGTCACCTTTGTACAGCCTGGCTGGGGAAGGTGCAAGCCTGGTGGACAGGGACCTACCTGCTAAGGGTAAGAGGATCATACACTACCCCAGGGAAGCCAGCTGGTAATAGCAATAACCAAATCCCCACAAATGAGCCACATAGACAGCCGGCAGGAGGAAGGTGCTCTTCTCAGTGTCACCCGGAAAGGTGTAAAGAGTCCCCAAGCTTCCTTGACCTGGGACGTCTTCTCATTTACTTGGAATGACTTCTCCCCTCCTTCACACCCATATCACTGTGTTACTCCGCAAAGCAAGATGTGACAATATGTACCCTATGTCAGTGGCATACAGAGCCAAAACACCAAAGATCTCTGGAGACCATCAAGGTGCTTGTTCGTTTGTCTACTCAATAAATACACGCTGAATGTCCACTGTGTGTGTCAAACTGCAGGCCCTGAGGGCACAGCGAAGACAGGCAAGAGCTAGGTTGTGAAGGCAGGGTGGGGCCAGCCTAGGCTATGCAGCGACTCCCTGTGAGACCCTGTCCAAAACAAAAAGAGGGGTAGTGGGGAACCAGATGTGTTGGTACAGGTCAGTAATCCCAGAACTCAGGAGTGGGAGCGGGAGGATCAGTAGTTCAAGGTCAGACTTGGCAAAACAAGACTTTGTTTCAAAAGAGTAGTGGTGATGTATACCTGTACCCCAGCATTTATGAAGTAGAAGCAGGAAGACTAATTAAATCATTCAAGGCTAAATTGGGCCATATAGCAAGAGCCTGATCATGAAATAAAAAGACTAGGGGTCAACTTCCTGTTGCCTCTGAGTCAAGATGTAGCACCACTGTCTGTCTGCATGCTGCCATGCTCCCCTTTACGATAATGGACTGGACATCTGAAACTACCACTGGGGATGCCTGAGAAGCCTGAACCAGGATAAAAGTCAGAGCTCCGGAACTGGGGAGGGTGCTTCAGGTTTCCATGACAAATGCCGAGCAACAAAGGTCACACATGTACCACGTATTCACTTGGGCTGGCAAGATGACTATGGGATAAGGACAGAAGTCACCAAGCTTGACAACCTGAGTTTGACCCTCATGATCCACATGGGACAAAGAGAACTGACCCCTGAAATTTGTCCTCTGACCTCCACATGGAGCAGAGGGACACATGCAACATACCCCATAAAAACTAATAAATAAAATATAATGGAATTTAAAAGGAAGGAAGGAAGGAAGGAAGGAAGGAAGGAAGAAAGAAAGAAAGAAAGAAAGAAAGAAAGAAAGAAAGAAAGAAAGAAAGAAAGAAAGAAAGAGACTAGGGATGGCTCTCAATGGTAGATTATTTGCCCAGTGCTCAGGGCCTAGCCTGGGTTCCCAGTAAGCAGGAGTACAATGGTTGGTGCACAAATACTTGAAAAGGTCATTTTTGGATTGGGAGGGAGGGGAAGGACGTGGTCTAACAAGGAAAGTTTGTATGGACACCATGTGGGGAGGATGCAGAAAGGGGACAAGTAGGGGGGTTCAGGCAAAGGCTCAACTTGTACAGAAGCTGGGGCAGTGGGAGCGTAGCATGGTGAGTGCATGGATGGAAGGACAGTGTGGTTGGAGCTTGATAGCAAAAGAAAACTGAGATCAGCTACAGGGAGGACTATGGACTGTGCACAGCAGGGCTCTGGATTTGCTGCTGAGGACCAAGTCAGCCATCCTACAGCTTTGGGGGTAGATATGTCCTGTGCAGATTTACTGTCTGATTAGTTGACCGATTCCTGAATAGGTGTGGTCAGCCTGGAATTCAAGTTGACCTTGAACTTTGGGGCCTTCCTGCCTCTGCTTCCCAAGGGTCAAGTTTTGTGCATACTTGTTTGTTTCGTTTCTTTTTAGAGAAACTCTTCTATAGCTCAAGCTGGGCGTGTTCGATGTAGCCAAGGATGACCTTGAATTCGTAATTCTCTTGCAACTACCTTGCAAGTGCTTTATGATGGTTTTCGCCCCTAAAGTCTGATCATTTACTTATTACATTTAAAGATTTGTTATTTATTTTTGGCTGGACTCAAACTTAGAAGTAGAAGAATTTGCTCAGTGAGGACATACTACATAAATCTCTTGGCAATCTGTTCCTGGAGGTTTTCTTTGGCTTCCTTCATTCTCTTGGCCGAAAGTTTAGCATATTCTGCAGCCTCCTGCTTATTTTTCTTGGTGCATTGATTCTTCAGAGCAATAGGCCAGTGTCTGTGTTGCAGGACACATGGAGTAACAAGACACTGAGTCTTGGGTGGTTTGGGCCTGCGCTTCTTCCCTTCTTGGTATAAGGGCTTTCTGACTATCATTTTGATGGGTTTCACCTTCTTTTTTTTTTTGGATTTTTCGAGACAGGGTTTCTCCGTAGCTCTTTTGGTTCCTGTCCTGGAACTAGCTCTTGGAGACCAGGCTGGCCTCGGACTCACAGAGATCCACCTGCCTCTGCCTCCCGCATGCTGGGATTAAAGGCGTGCGCCACCACCGCCCGGTGGGTTTCACCTTCTTTAGAGAGGTTGAAAAGCTTTTGGATTTTGCTAGCTCTTTTGGTCCCCAACCTCTGAGGCATAGTAGCATATGTCAGTTAAGGAAAAATCCTTCTCTCCCTGTAATGGCAAATTGGTGCAGTTTCCCCAAGGGGCAGTAGCAGGCCACTGCAGGTAGGAGACCACAGCGGACCAGAGGGGCAGCCAGTCCCACCACCTGAGGCCTCTGTAGGTGCCAGGCAGGTGGGAGGTGGCAGGTGGCTCCCACAAGGAGCTACGGTGGGTGAGAGACAGAGATGGATAGGCACACAGTGCAGAGTGAGTGGGAATTTATTTATTTAGTGGGTTATGGAGGGGAAAGAGGTAAAGGGAAGAAGGGGGAAGAGCAGAGAGAGGCAGAGAGAGAGAAAGAGAGAGAGAAACAGGGAGAAAGGGGAAGGGGGTGAGAGGAGAGGAGAAACTACCTCTTCGACTTGGAAAAGAGAGAACTCAGGCTCAAAACAGAAGGAAGATACGACCCTTTTGAGGGGAGGGAGTGGGCAGAGCTTGTCTCTCTTTCTCTCTCTCTCTCTTTTTTTTTTTTTTTTGGAGACAGGGTTTCTACGTAGCTTTTGGTTCCTGTCCTGGAACTAGCTCTTCTAGACCAGGCTGGCGTTAAACTCACAGAAATCTGCCTGCATCTGCCTCCCGAGTGCTGGGATTAAAGGCGTGCACCACCACCGCCCGGCCAGAGCTTGTCTCTTAAAGGGACAGAACAGACCATTACACTCCCCCCCCCTTTTTTTTTTTTACAATAATCAAGTTGAGAACACTCAGATTGGCATTTATAGTATTACAGACTTACACTTCCTCTCTCCAATTCTCTCCGTCTATAACAAAGATGCACCTGACTCAACAGCAGGCACACTCTATGTGGGTCAAGACACCTTAGTTCATGAGGAAACCTTATGTGTTGTTCCCACCGCCCATGCGGACCACGTGACCCTTCCACTCTTCACCCAGAGCATCAGCAGCTACTTCTGTAGCCATGTGTTTAGTACAGAGCTTACAGTCATCATCCACTTCAATGAGTTCCTGGCAGCTGGCAGCTGGAAAGGAGATGCACAGCTGCATCTTAACGGGGCTCATCACCTAGGAGGTGCCATGAAAAGAGCTGATTCCCATTTTTACCAGGTTCTTCCATCTGCTTTGTGAAGAATAAAGGCTATAACAAGTGATGGGGAGAACAGGAAAACCAATGAGGCTCTGTGATCAGGAGTCAAATCTTAAAGATTTTTTTTGTTTTGTTTTTAAAGGAAAGAGTTACTTTGGCTCCCTGTTGGAGTAGACACAGTCTGTGGTGCTGGGGAAAGTGTGACAGCAAGAGTTTGAGGTGGAGACAACTAGCTACATTGTGTCTAAAGAGAGGTGAATGCTGATGCTCCCTAGTGAATTTAAGAAGCAAGGTGGGGGCTGGGCAAGGTGGCCTTTAATCCCAGCCCTTGAGAGGCAGAGGCAGGCAGATCTCTGTGAGTTCAAGGCTAGCCTGGTCTACAAAGTAAGTTCTAAGACAGCCAGGGCTGTTTCACGGGGAAGCCTTGTCTCAAAATAAAAAACAAAACACACACACACACAAAAAAAAAACAGGACCTGCAGGGGGAGTGTTTGAATGTAGAGGAGCATGGAACAGACTAGGTGATTTCCATTCCTACTCTCAGCTGGGTGGGGGCGACCACTCAGCATCTCCCAGGTCACTAAGAGGAGGAAGAAGTGTCCAAGGTTCTGGCAGGAGGGAATGGAAACCCACAAGGGTAGGACTTGTGAATATTCAGGATGTGCAGACCCAGGGACCCTCATACAACTCTCCATTTGTCTGCTACCGTGCTCCCCACACCCAACCTTCTCTCCTCTTCCTCCCTTCCCTCTGCAGCTCCTCACACACACACACACACACACACACGTATACACATACACACACACACGTATACACATACACACACACACACACACACACACACGCTCTGGGGGCCTTATCAGGAGGAAGGCAGATGGAGGAACTGCTGTTTCTGTGTCGTGTCAGAAGCTCCCTGCCTTCCACATTCGTCCCTGCTTACTGTAGAGCTCCTCCCCAAACCCACGGTTCACAATGGGAGGCCAATTTGTCTCCCTGGGACCTCTGGCAATTTCTGGAAACATTCGTAGTTGTCATATTGAGAAGCAATCAGTCTGGCACGAAATGGGGCTGTAGGCATCAAGCCTGCACTGGGCGGGCCCTCAGGATACAGAATGTCAACAATTCTCTGAGGCTGAGACCCAGAGCCGGGCTCTGCTGTCACAGCTGGCAGAGGCTGTGTTCCCAGAGGTTCTTCTGCCAGCATGTAGCCATTTCTCAATGGGAGCTGTGCATCCATGCTGTCTTTCCGTGTGAAGTAGGCAGAAGTAGTCTCCCGAAGGTCCCCCCAGAAAGGGAGAGGGTTGGAGCCTGGGTTTGTAAAGTCCATGCTTTAGCTGGCCTCTCTTAGTGAAACGGCTTTTGTGGCTTGTGTCACTGCTCTTAGTGAAGGGACATGCTGTGTTAAGCTATGTGTGTCTTCCTGGCGAGTGCAGTGTGCATAGAAGATAAGAACTGCCTGGGCTGAGGCGGTGTGGACAGACCTCTGAGATCATCCATGTACTCTGGCAGGGCCACTCCACTGGGCTGCATAATGGAACACAGCACAGGGCTAGGGGATGCCACTCCTACAGGCTACCTTATGGGGCTAGTTAAGGATTAGGATGGGGGAAGCATCAGGTTTTGTCTTGGGAGTGGACACATATTGCTTAACACAAGTCTCGGTTTGCTTTCTGTTTGCTGGAATAAAGACACTGACCGAAAGCATCTCTGGAGAGGATGCTTCCAGGGTATAGCTCAAGAGAAGCTGAGGCAGGAACCGAAGCAGAGACCATGATAGAGTGCTGCTGCTTCCTGGCTTGTTCTTCATGGCTCACACAGCCTGGTCCTCCTGCCTAGGGGTGGCACTGTCCTCAGTGGCCCAAGTCATAACACATCTATCATTAATCAATACCACAAGCAGGAGGCCAGCCCAGGGGACTTCTTCATAGCTGTTCTGTTCTAAGGAGAAGGAAAAAGAGGAAGATGAGGAGAAGAAACACCCCATTTGAGCCTCTTGAAATGTGTATCATCGACAGCCTAACTAAAAAAAGAATTAAAAGTAACAAGAGAAACGATCGCTATGGGGCTTGGTACATGAACTTTTAGATGGAGAGGTAGCCAGGCTAGCAAACACACTGAGCCAGGCCTGGGACCAGGGGGAGGCGCTCTGTCTCTCATGTCTTTGTCTGGACTTCAGAATTCTGTGTATTTGTTCATTCTGTCCACACATACTCAAGCCTACTATATGCCTAATTGCACTGGGCCTGAAGGGCACCCTGCTGGTGTCCCAGCCAGTAGCATCCTAGGTGAGAAAGAGGCCCAGCTGGGGCACCAAGAAAGCATGGGGATTTTTTTTTTTTTAATTTTCTAGACAGGGTTTCTCTGTAGCTTTTTGGTTCCTGTCCTGGAACTAGCTCTGTAGACCAGGCTGGCCTCAAACTCACAGAGATCCTCCTGCCTCTGCCTCCCGAGTGCTGGGATTAAAGGCGTGCGCCACTACCGCCCAGCACATGGGGATTTTTGATGGGACTCAGAAGCCTTGTTGGTGATGCCATAGCCACCCTCTGCACTCAGACTGTCTTTCAGACAGGCAGTGGTGGGGCTCACCTTTAACCCCAGCACTTGGGAGGCAGAGAGAGACGGATCTCAGTGAGTTCAAGGCCACCCTGGTCTACAGAGCTATTTCTAGGAAAGCTAGGGCTCTTACACAGATAAACCCTGTTTCAAGAAAACCAACCAACCAACCAACCAACCAACCAACCAACCAAACAAACAAACAAACAAACAGATTTTCAGCAGAATTGGAGCCCATAAGCCATGTCTGGCCTTATTATTTGTGATTGTCACCCGAGTTTCAGCCCAGGACTGATTCTCCATCCCCATAGGTGCCCTGCCATCTCAGCTGAAGGCACATTATAAGGCAAAATGCCTGTTGGATGACTCTGTGCCAAGGTTTGATCTGCCAGGGAGAGAACAGAGGCAGGGGACATCAGATATGTGTTAAGCACAATGACAGTTACATACAGAAGTGTGCCAGATGTGGGCTATCCCTGGAGAACTGCTGGGGGAGGGAAGAGAAATAGTGGGTACTGGATAGTTCTAGGGATGGGATGAGTACTGGGAACATGGCAAAATGGGAAGTGGCCTAGGAGGGCAGGTAGGGGTGACCAGGAAAATCTGGCCGGGAAGGTATCTGGAGCTATTACCCATATGGAGGCCTGCAAAAAATACAAGGGGTCAAAAGTGAGGAGAGGGAATCTGGCTCCCTGGGGAGTTAGAGAGACAGAAAGGACACCACTGAGGCTGAGCAAAAGAAATAAGAGTAGGGGGATAGGGCAAGAGACAGGCCAGGTGTAGGTGGCGCAATGTCCCAAGGTATATTTTTGGGTTTGATTTCAAATCAGTTAGGAAGAACTGGACTCAGTGGTGTTATGTCTGTAACCTCAGTTCTTGGGAGGCTGAGGCCATCTTGGGTGCCCTAGCTTGCTTTCTGTTATTGTGAAAAAACACTGACCAACTTGGGGGAGAAGGGCTTATTTCATCTCACAGCTTGCAGTCTGTCTTGAAGGGAAGTCAGAGTAGGGACTTGAGAGAAGAGCCCAGAGGAAGGAACGGAAGCACAACCACAAAGGAACCTTGCTTACTGTCTAGTTTTTTTTTTTTTTTTCGCAATCTAGTACCACCTGGCCACAGGCCACGCCACCCACAGTGCTTTGGGCTTCCACATCAAACATTAATCAAGAAAAGGCCCCTACAGACTTGACTGGAGCTAATCTGATGGAGGGTGTTTTCTCAGTTGAGGTCTCTTCTTCTTGGGTGACTCCAGCTTTGCGTCAAGATGATGAAACATTCACCAGGAGGTTGGGCTACACAGCGAGTTCAGAGTCAACACTAAATGCTAAGACCCTATCTCAAAACAAAGCAAAAAAACAAACCAGGGCTGGGAGGGCTGGAAAGATGGCTCAGTGGATGAAAATGCTTGCTGTTTTTCCAGGGGATCTGAGTTAAGGTCTCAGTACTCACATTGGGCAACTGGTAATCACCAGAATAACTCTCCTTCCAAAGGACCCCCACACTTTCCTGGCTTCCATGGGCTCCTAAGCAAATGTAGTGCGCATAAACACATGCAGGTACACACACATACATATAAATACCAATTTTATGTTGTTTCTGAGACAGGGTCTTGCTATTTCAGCTCTAGTTGTCCTGGAACTTGCTATGTAGATCAGGCTAGCCTTAAACTCAGAACTGTACTTGCCTCTACCTCCAGAATGCTAGCATTAAAGGCATGTGCCACCACACTCAGCTAAAAATAATTTTTTAAAAAAAGTATGTATTTTTAAGCCTAGGAAAACCTGCATGATTTGAGGCAGTGGTGTGCAGTGGTCCAGCTTCTTTACAATTTGATACAAGAAATGGAATTCTCAGGCATATTGAGCACACATTACCAACAAACTACACCTCTGCCCCTGATTTAGGATATTCTGATTTAGAATATCAAAATAAAGCTAGGTGGTGATGGCACAGGCCTTTAATCCCAGCATTTGGGAGGCAGAGGCAGGTTAATCTCTGTGAGTTTGTGGTCAGCCTGGTCTACAGAGTACGTTCCAGAACAGCCAGGGTTAACATAAAGAAAACTTGTCTAAAAAAAAGTGAAAAAACAAAACACACAACAAAAAAACATTAAAAAGAAAGGAAGTAAGAAAGAAAAAAAACAGAATACCTGGGGATAAAATACCAAACTGCTTGTCAGAGAACTTGCTTAAAATGTATGAGGTCTTGGGCTCCATCCCCAGCTCTGCAAAAGGTGGTACAGGGGAGGGGAGGGGTGCTGGAGAGGTGGTTCAATGACTATTTTAAAAATCTAAAAAGAGCTGGGCGGTGGTGGCGCACGCCTTTAATCCCAGCACTTGGGAGGCAGAGGCAGGCGGATCTCTGTGAGTTCGAGACCAGCCTGGTCTACAAGAGCTAGTTCCAGAACAGACTCCAAATCCACAGAGAAACCCTGTCTCGAAAAACAAAAAACAAACAAACAAAAATCTAAAAAGAGAAAATACCAACAAATTAAAAACCCTTTGTTCTGATCTCAGTTTCTTCCCTATAAAATGGGGTTACATCATTTTCTCCCCTTCGGTTATCCAAGACAGGGTTTCTCTATATAACAGTTCTAACTGTCCTGAGACTCGCTTTGTAGATCAGGCTGGCCTCAGACTCAAAGAGATCTACCTGCCTCTGTCTCTCAAGTGCTCGGATTAAAGGTGTGCGCCACAACCACCCGGCTGGGACTACATCATTTTTAATCTAATTTACTCAAGATGACTGAGGTAGTGCATAATAGGAACTAACACAAGTAGCTGTCTCATCGTAAGTGCTTAAGAAATGGGGCAAGTCTGGTGTGGTAGTGCCTGTCTGTAATCCCAGCACTCAGAAAGCAGAAGCAGATGGACTGCCATCAGATCAAGGCCAGCCTAGAACTGCATAGCAAGATTCTATCTTGAAAAACCAAAACAGAAAAAAAGCAAAAAAAAAAAAAAAGGGATAAAGGTGGGGCCTAGGTCACCATGTTATCCCCCAAGTTTCCAGGTTCTGCTCAGGATAGACACAGCAACAACCAGCAACAAAATAGCAATGTATGTACATAACAACAAAATAGCATTGTATATACACCAGCAACAAAATAGCATTGTATGTACACAGCAACAATCAGTAACAAAACAGCATTGTATATACACCAGCAACAAAATAGCAATGTCTGTACATAGCAACAAAATAGCATTATTATACACCAGCAACAAAATAACAATGTATGTACCTAGCAACAAAATAATATTGTATATACACCAGCAACAAAATAGCAATGTATGTACATAGCAACAAAATAATATTGTATATATACAATGCACAGCAACAAGCAGCAACAAAACAGTATTGTGTATCCAACCCACCTGTTGTTGACTTCCTCCATCCCCTTATACCTGTGGGATAGCAGCAGCCTCTTTGGAAGGTGTTTTTACTTTCTGTTTATTTACTTATTTTTGTTTCTTTGCTTGTTTATATGAGAGAGTCTCACACACCCAGGCTGGCCTTAAATTCCCTAAGTAGCAGATGACTTTGAACTCCTGATCTTCCTTCATCCCTTGGTGCTGGCGTTACAGGCAGGTGCCATCATCACCTTGTTGTCAGCCAGCTAGTTATTAGCAACTTGTAGATAACCAGATCCAGGAAGGCTAAGAGACAGGTCCTGCAATCCACAGCACAAAGTCAGGTTCCTGTTTTAATACCACCTGGTAGCTAGGAGTGGTTTTTAAGGTTTTAGATGGATGGGAAAATAAAAAAGTAAAATTTCTCGTCCTTTTTTTAAAATGTAAATTTCTTGACCCTTGGGCATTTTAGAAATCAGATGGCATTGCCAGGTGTGGTGGAGCTCACTGTAATCCCAGCATTTAAGAAGTGGAGGCAGAGCCAAGCATGGTGGCCTATGCCTGTAATCCCAGCACTGGGCAGGAGAGGCAGGCAGATCTCTGTGAATTCAACACCAGTCTGGTCTACAAAGCAAGTTCCAGAACAGCTAGGGTTGTTACCCAGAGGAACCTTCTTTTGAAAAACTGAAGGAAAAAGAAGACTAAGTGGTGGCAGGATTAGGAGTTAAAGGTCAGCCTTGGCTATATGGGACCTGCCTCAAAAAGTCTAAATTAAAAGGGCTGGGTGTTGGGGGCTGGAGAAGAAGGCTCAGTGGTTAACAGCACTGTTTATTCTTCCAGAGGACACTGGTTCAATTTCCAAGACCCATATGGCTGCTTACAACTGTCTGTAACTCCAGTTCCAAGGGATTCTACACCCTCTTCTGGCCTCTGTGGGCACTGCATGTGTATGATATATGGATATACATGCAGGCAAAACACCCACATAGATAAAATGATTTTTTTTTAATTAAGGTGCTAGAGAGGTGGCCCAGCAGTTAAAAGCAATTGTTCTTGCAGAGAACCCACATGGTGGCTCACAACCATCTGAATCTCCAGTTCCAGATGATTTGATACCCTCTGCTGACCTGTATGGGCACTAGGCACTCATGTGGTATACATACATACATACATACAGACAGACAGACAGACAGACAGACAGACAAAACACTCACACATAAATAAATCTAAGAAGCAATTTTAAGTCAGAACTAAAAATATTTAGATTCAGCTTCCATAGACAAAGTATTGTGGGAATACAGTCACACTAACTCATTTATACTTTACCCAGCCACCTTTGTCAAGGCAGAGCCGAGTCAGCACGAAGAGACCGTGAACAACAAGTAAAGCTCAAAACATTTCTTCTCCAGCTCCTGAAAGCGAAAGAATGAGTGAGGACTGAATGAAAAAGAAAAATAAAAGACAACAACGTGACTGCTCCTAGGTATGGTGGAGGAGAAAGTTTATTGTAGATAGAAGAGGGAGCATAGCCAGAGGCAGGGACAGCTGGCAGAGTCCAGAGTAAGCCAGACTGAGATGGATCTTGTTGGGGAGAGAGGGGAGGGGGAGAACCAAACTAAGAGGCCAGGACAGGGAACGAAAAGGCCAAATAACAAAAATGGCTGGGTTATATAGGGAAGGGCTGCTGCAGTTCTTTGGCTGGAGAAGTTTGGGGTAGGGGACAGGGTATGCCAGCCATACCCTCTAACAGGTAGGGACTGAAGGATGTTGGGATAACCTGTCAGCAAGGTCTACTTTGATATGCTAATGGGCACTTCAGTTAGCCATTTGTCCTGAGTTTGAAACCTAACAAGGATGTTGTCTGAGATGACCCAGTGTCCAGCAGAGACTCTGGAGGAGAGAACTCGCTAAGGCAGACCAGGAAAGACACCATGGGATTGGTTCAAGTAGGACGGACCTTCAGAAAATCAAGTGCGGTTCAACCCCCTCCCATTAAATAAGAATAGCTAAGGCTGCAGCATGCCAGGGGCCACACAGAAGGTGGAGAACAGCAGGCTCTAGATGCTGTCTTCCCTCTAGCTGGGGAGACAGAAACTGGGAGACCTAACCTGGGAGTCATAATGTGCAGTCTGCTAAGCCTCACACCCCAGCAGCCTCTTTTGTTCAGTTGTGATTTCTCCACGAGAAAGGGGAGGTGCCTGCAAAAGCTGCTTCCCTGCCTTTCATCTTAGCTCTTGGCACAGCACCCACTGTGACTCTGGAGCTAAGTCGTTGGCTTCTGCTGTCAGCTCGTTACCTAGGCTCAGAGATTTGCAAAGACTCCCCCCCTTCCCCTGCTCCATTCCTTCAAAAACGCAAAAGACACACTCTGCTTCTCAGGACTCTGAGGCAACATTTATCTGCTTTGGGAAGATAAAGAAAACCCAAGAAACAGCGGTAGGGCAGCCCAGAACAGTCTGTGGCTGCTTTCCTCGCCTCCTTTCTGACCTTCCACCTGCTGGGATCCAGCAGAATCCAGACAGTTTCCTGGTGGGATGAATGGAGTGCTACCCTGGAGGAATTCTGGAGCCTGGGGAGATGATGGAAATAATCGGAAAAGCCCAAATCCTGGCTCTCTTGTTTTTAATCCCAACACTCAAGGAGTCAGAGATACGACAAGCAAAATTGGCCTGGTCTACATACTGAATTCCTGGTTATCCAGTAGGACATTGTTCCAGAATAAAACAGAACAAAACCAGAATTGTTTTTAAGGGAGTGGCTGGGAACTGGTCCCCACAAAGTTCTCACATTACTCAACACCCCCAGATAGATCTTTATCCTGGCTCCACCCTCACAAACCATCCTTGTAGGGTATCCTTGGGAGCTCACCTTTAATCCCAGCACTCAGGAGGCAGAGACAGGCAGATCTCTGTGAGTCTGAGGCCAGCCTAATCTAAACAAAGCAAGTTTCTGGACAGGATCCAAAGCTACAGAGAAATCTGTCTTGGGGGGAAAAAGTAGAAACCCTAACTAAGCTTAGAGTAGGCAACTGTTAGCCAAGAAGCCTTTTGATGGCAGGAGGCTGGACTGGCAGTTGAATGTTTTGGTCACTTTTCAATTGCTCTGAGCACCCTCTAGATCCAGTAATCACTGCAAACGAAGCCCCCCTCCTCCAGAAGGCACTAGTCACAACCACCCCAGACAACTATGTAGGCCCTCCAGGAAAGGCAAGCTTGGAGAACCTTAGGTAACCTTTGACCTTTCAATCTCAAGATGGGAGGAGAAGCATCTCCTCTCTCAGCAAGAAGTCAGCAATTCACCAATCAGGATTACAGCTGGAGAGGTGTCTCAATGGGCAGAGTTCTTGCCTAGCGTTCATGAATCCCTGGGTTTGAATCCCAGCAATGTATGAACCCCCGATACTACAGCTCATACCAGTAACTCCAGTATTGCAGAGTGAAGGTAGGAGGGTCAAACGTCAAGGTTATCCTTGGTTACGTATTGAGTTTCAGGACAGCCTGGGCTACATGAGACCTATCTCAAATATATATTTGCGTATATGTAGATATAGATATTTGTGGAGGCCTAAAAATGTGAGCCTATTTCTACCTTGTCTGAAGGTCAGAGAGTTTCAGCTTGCTCAAAGTTGTTAACAACAATCATGGCTATACACCCTGACCTCAAGTGTGGTTACTTGGTGTTTTGGACATTAAGATGGCCCATGGAGGTAGATCCACTCTATCCTGACCAAAGGTCAGTGAATTCAAGCCTACTTCTGCTCCCTCTTTTGAAATAAGAGGTTTGACCTAGGGAGTGGCTGCCTTTGGAATACCTGGTCCAGGATGAGTTTACTGCCTAAACAACAGAACGTTCTTCTCAAGAAATAATGGCTTTCCGGGCGGTGGTGGCGCACACCTTTAATCCCAGCATTCGGGAGGCAGAGGCAGGCAGATCTCTGTGAGTTCGAGACCAGCCTGGTCTACAAGAGCTAGTTCCAGGACAGGCTCCAAAACCACAGAGAAACCCTGTCTCGAAAAACCAAAAAAAAAGAAAAAAAAAAGAAATAATGGCTTGATGTCTCAAAGTATTGAAGCAAGTAACTGTTCTGGTTGTCCTTTGAATCATGTTAAAGCAGGCTTTTGCTTTCTCCCCCACCCTTTTGTACTAGGGAATAAAAGTGTATGGGAAACTAAACATGGGCGAACTCAGAACTCGGAATTCAGCATTCAGGATCTGCCGATCTGGATCAGCCCTGTGTTAGACAACGATCTTTGCCACTGGCCTCCATCTCAACAGCCCCTACCTCCTACCTTCCAAGTTCTGGGATGACAGACACATTCCACCATCCCTGGCTCCAGGAATTTTATCAGCCATGGGAGGAGGAGGAGGTTACCACCATGCCCAGACAGCCTAGCCCCTGCTCATCTCAGGGCCACTCCAAGAGTCATTCCAGGGAAGACTTGTCTGCCTGACAGACAATACAGCCTTTATTCCTCGTGCATCTCCTCGCCTTCTCACCACCTCTCACCCAGAGGCTGGAAGCGCCTGATCCTTTCTGTGGTTGCAGATGCCGTCAGTTCCCCGAGTGTGTAATTAGATGTAGGATTTCCCCAGCTCCTCTGCCTCGTGTCAGCTTAATGATCAGCTCAGGCAAGGTAACTAAGCAGGGAAGGGGAAGGGAAGTCATTTTCTGCTCGCCTGCCCACCACAGTAGCTGTTCAGATGCTAGCTTCTAACTTCCCCCTCCTTGCCCTCCCCTGCTTAAAACATTGGCAACTCATTCCTTCTCCCTCTTCTTTTTTTTTTTTCTTCCACCTGTGCAGGCTAAAAAGCAAACAAAAACTATAGTATAGTCATTTCCTACTGAGCTTAAAATAACATCTTCATCCTGGCCTTCAGGCAGCCCTGCTCTGGCTTATCTGGGTTCTAGTCTATCTCAGAAACTCCATCCCTTCACTTCCTGTGACTCAGGTCACGCGGTGGTGGTCTGTGTCTCCTGGTTCTTGTTCACCACCTTCCAGTTCCCAGGCTCCTCCCTCTACCTGAGTCTCCCTGTTCCTCCAGTCTTCTCCCTCTCAAAGATAAACTTCCTGCCACCAAGAACCGTCCTCTGATTTACTCGTGGCTGTGGCCCCTGAGCCTGGCACGTTACAGCCCCCAACTTATGGGCTGTTGGGGAATGAAAGAATGCCTAGATCTTTCGCCACAAGCTAGGCTTTTCCAAGCAAGCCCTGCATCACCTGACAGAATCCTTTGCAGGTGACTGCTGTTTCTGCAAACGTAGTGACCTGGCCAAGGTCACACAGCTAGGAAGGGCTGGAGCCTGTATTCAAACCAACCTGCCCCTCTAAGACCGCATGAGCAGTACAGCTGCCAGCTGAGCTCTATGGCAAATTCTAACACTGCATGCATGCATGCATGCATGCATGAGTGGGCAGATTCTAAATACCTGCACTACATAGCATGCTGCTGTGAGCAACCTTTCCCACCCTAAGCCACTCCGTGGCATCTTCTGGGGTCTTCAGAAAGGAGGGAAATCCACTAAAGAAGTGTGCATTAAGTACTGGACTTAGAGGCCTTGTGGTTTTCAGCTCTGCTCAATATTGCCAGCACCAACAGCTGCCCAGGCTTGAGGGTGGGGGGTGGAGGGTGGGGGTGGAGAGCACACATTCAGGGCAGGCGGCAGCCACCCAGGGAACATCATATCCTGGTAGCGGTTCTCTCCAGGGTGGCTCTGCTATCTTGTGAGAGTCCTATCTCTCTCTGGCTAGCTGCCATTTGCCTGGCAGCCTTAGTGTCTTGTCTCATCAATCATCCGGCTGCACTCAGCCAGCCTGGATCTCCGAATAAGCCATGTGTGCGGAAGATAGAATGGCCCGGAGCTCTGGAGGGAATCGAACCCACTAGGAGAGAGGCAGGGGAGGACCAGAAGTACTGCAGGCCGGAAGTCTCAATGGATCCCTCACCGCTGAGGAAAGCCCACTAGGGGAGGAGGCCAGTGCAGGAAGGGAGGAGAGAAAGGAAAAGGGCTAGGAGGTAGGAGTAGAGGTGGAGGTTGTTGGTTTCCTATTGCAATTGAAATCCCTCTGGTGCCCTGCCAGCTGCAGCACCCTCCCACCCCGCCCCTTGCCGCGAGCACGCTGACAGCCCAGGAAAGCAGGCAGGTTGTGGAGGTGATTTATTGTAGGCTCTGCCTCCGCAAACACCAGACTTGGTGGCCTGGCTCCGTGCACGCAACCTCCGCTGCCCCTAGCACTTCCGGGTAGGGATCCTCGGGGAGAGCCTAGCTCCCACTTGCCTGGTTTTCTTCCCATCCCATCCTCTAGGGTGAGGCTTTGTCTCCCTGTGAAACGCACTGCTGAAAGTCAAGATGTCTGAGTCAGCCACCCCCCCCACCCCACCCCCCCCACCCCCCGCCCCGAGATTTTCTAGCCCAGCTCTCGGCTTTTGTTTTTTGTTTTGCTTTCTATCTGAACAATTAAAAGTAATTCCCAACATTTAAACTGGACTAGATTGTCCTTAAAAATTGGTTTTCTGCTCTGTGAGTTTAAGGCCAGCCTGGTTCCATGACAGGCTCCAAAGCTACAGAGAAAAACCCAGTCTTGAAAAACAAAACAAAAACAAAAAACAAAACAAAACAAAAAATATTTTTCTGGGCTGGAGAGATGCCTCAGGAGCCAAGAGAAATGATTGCTCTTCCAGAGGACCCCAGTTCAATTCCCAGCAACCACATGGTGGCTCACAACCATCTAAAATGAGATCTGGTGTCTTCTTCTGGGTTGCAGGTATGCATGCAGGCAGAACACTGTATACATAATAAATAAATAAATCTTTTTTAAAAAAACAAAAAGGAAAAAGTAAACAAAAACTCTTAATTTTGAAAAAGAAACATATAAACATAAATGTTCTAATAAATATTCAAATACACCCAAAATGCAGTGACTTAAAATACCACTGTGGAGCTGAGTACGGTGGTTCACACATAATCCTCCAGGAGACTGAAGCAGGAGGACTTCTGTAAAGTTCAAGCCAGCCTGGGCTACAGAGTACCAGGTCATCCTGAGAGCTGGTGTAAGTCCCTGTAGTAAAACACACAAGCAAACTCAACACAGCAATAACAATACTTTGCCTGTAGCCTCAGCACTCGATGGTTCATGTCTGTAGCCTCAGCACTCTATGGTTCATGCCTGTAATCCCAGCACATGGGAGGCTGAGGCAGGAGAACTGCTGTGTGTGAAACCCTGTCTCATAAAACATAAAACTCCCACAGATATTTGCTTCTTATCTGGACCCCGAGTCGTTGCTCTCAGGCAGCTGGTAGTGCAGTCCTTGGACCGTTTCACGGGACTGGAGTTCTAATTTAGCACGCTCATTCGGCTAGCCTATGCTATTGGCCTCCAAGAGCCACTCCTTATTGCCTGATGTCTGAGAGACAGTATGCCAACAAAATCGAGCACCCAACTGCTGACGGAGGTGTATCCCTCTAATCGCAGCACTCAGGAGGCAGAGGCAGAGGCAGAGGCAGAAAGATCTCTGTGAGTTACAGGCCAGACTGTTCTACACAATGAGTCCCTGGACAGTCTAGCTACACAAAGAAACCCTGCCTCGAGAAACAAAACAAAACAACAAACAAAAAACCAAACACCAAATAGCTGATTGTTTTGCTGTGACATGGCCTTAAAACCCACACGATGTTATTTCTACTATCATTCATTGATTTAACGGACTGATGAGCTGCTCAGATCCAACAGGGACGTCAACTCTTGCTTATGAATTTTTTTCCAAAAAACCTAATTTATTTGTTTGTTTGTTTGTTTATCGGTCTATCTATTTATTGTGCATTGGGGGTGGGGGTTCCTGCTATCTCTAAGTTGCACTATGGAGGTTAGAGGTCAACTTAGAGGAGTCAGTCTCTCCTTCTACCATGTGGCGCCTAGCAATGGAACTGAGGCTTTCAGGCTTGTTGACAAACACCTTTACCCGCTGAGCCACCTCGCAGACACACACACAGGCACACACACACACACAGGTATACACACACACACACACTCACCCCTCTTGAATCTTGGCAGCCGGTTTTAAAATTACTCCAAACAAGCTGGGCGGTGGTGGCGCACACCTTTAATCCCAGCACATGGGAGGCAGAGGTAGGTGGATCTCTGGGAGTTCGAGGCCAGCCTGGTCTACAAGAGCTAGTTCCAGGCACCAAAGCTACAGAGAAACCCTGTCTCGAAAAACCAAAAATAAATAAATAAATAAAATAAAATAAAATAAAATTACTCCAAACAAACGTAAACTGAAAAATCAAGTTTTCTTCCCACCCCATCCCTCAGAGGCCTCATTACATCCTCTAGCAGCAAATACAACCCATTTCTGTATGTCTTCCCAGAGAGAATGCACACACACCCATAGCACAGAGACCTGAGAATTATAAAAGCACACAATTCTTACCCTCTACTTTGGCTGTTCAAATCCTATCCCATCCAATCACAACCCAGTCCACTCAAGCAATGGATTCCGTTGGATTTGCTCTCTACCTCTTGTAACTTGGTCTCTGAAATGCAACCTAAGAGCCAAGGGTTCCAGTTCTGTATCACCTGGTGCCTCTTGGATCTCACTCTCTGAATTCGGATATCAGACAGGTTCGAACAGCAAAAAATGTTTGTGTGCTGTAGAATGGCTGTTTGGCTGTAATAGCCAGCCTGAGGGAGGAGCAAGTTCCAGCTAACCCTGGGTTTCATGGAAAGACCCTATTTCCAAGAAGGAAAGAAAGGAGGGACAGAAGGAAGGAAGGAAGACGTCAAGCAAACAAATGAACAAATAAACAAACAAAATACCAAGTAACCCCAGCCCCTGGCATCCATCCCAGCCCCCTGGCCTGGGAGTTGCATTGCTCTGAACTTCAAATCCCAGCATGCCAGGTCCTGACCCCTCCTCCTCTGAGGGTCAGGACCACTTCCACAGGGTACTTAAATGGGCTCCCAGAGGAGGAATGTGTGGTTCTGGGTTTGTATGTTCTCTCCACTTTCCTGTCTCCCTGCCATGTGTTCGACCATCCGAGGGCGCTGTATTTAATAAAATAATGGGCATTTTAATTTGGTTTGATCTGACCTAATGGAATTTCTTTGTGCCAGCAGAGCTGCTCGTCTAAGAATCTTTTTCTAACACTAAGTGAATACATAACAAATACTGTTCCAGAGTCAGCAAGATGCTTGCTGTCAAGTTTGACAGCCTGAGTTTGATCCCTTGAACTCACAAAATGGTCCAAGCTATTGTGAAAAGCTTATATTATATTTTACTACCAGGAGTTTCCCTCATTTAATTCTTAAAACTTCTCTTGGAGAGATGGGAGCTGTGCTATTTATTGTCTTGGTAATGCAGACAAGGAAACAAAAGCTGGGGAAGATAAAGTGACCTTTCTGAGGTCCTGAAACTTAGAGAGAGGATTCAAGCTGAGTCAGTCTGACGCTAACTTACTTCTCTTGGACAGAGGCTAATTCCAATCATACTGGATCATCAGGCCAGGATCTCTATTGAGGCTCCATATGGGAAATGGGCGGTGTGACCTATCTCTCCACATTTCCTTCACCTTCAGGCCATCCTTGAAACTGGGAAGCTGACGCAGAGAGCCACTGCGCTGTAGGCCAAAGAAAAAGGGGTGGAAGCATTTGAAGAAGGAAGGGGAGAAGAGAGATGTGTTAGCCATATTTAGTCATTCTATGACATATACTGGAGAAAAGCTGGGTATACGTAATGACTTTCAGGCCTTCCGAGCTACTCAGTGAAACCTTGTCTAAAAAAAGAAAGAAAAAGAAAGAAAGAAAGAAAGAAAGGATAAATAGTAATAATAAAATAAATGATTGGGGGCTGGAGAGATGGCTCAGAGGTTAAGAGCATTGACTGTTCTTCCAAAAGTCCCGAGTTCAATTCCCAGCAACCACATGGTGGCTCACAACCATCTGTAATGGAGTCTGGTGCCCTCTTCTGGCCTGCAGGCATACACACACAGAGAGAATATTGTATACATAATAAATAAATAAATAAATATAAAAAAAGGTTTTAAAAAATAAATAAAATAAATGATTAATTTTAAAAATCATGCTGTTAAAAGTAAATAAATAAACAAATAAATAAATAAATAAATAAATAAATAAGCAAGCCTGTGATCCTGTGACCCAAGCATACTCCCCTGTTACTGATATTCCCCACTTCCTTGTATCTGAGCTCTCTGTAGCCTGTGAGGACAGGAAGTGATGGTAGATAAAGGTAAGGCACTGTGAGGGGTCAGGCCATCTTGACCTCTGCTTCTAGCTGGGCCATTTATTAACCTTAGCTGAGCCTTGTGGTACAGGTTTGAATTCCTAGCTACTGTGGAGGTTGAGGCAGGAGGCTCACAAATTCAATGCCAGTCTGAATATCTTAGCAAGATCCTGTCTCAAAATAAAAAGTTCAAGGCGGGAAGAAAAAAAAAAAAAAGGAGAGGAGCACACTGATGTCACAGCATTCATGGGTTCAACTTTGACCTTGTTTGAGGCGGTCTCTGTTGGCTGCCCTGTACACCAGGCTAGTCGATTTTGAGTTTCCGTAGATTCTCCTGTCTGCCTCCTATTTCCCTGTAGGAACACAGGTTCCTGGTTTTATATGCATGCATTCTGGGGATTTGAACTCAAGTCCTCAAAATTGCATGGCAAGTGCTTTACCTGTTGAGCTGCCAGTATGGTCTGGATGGACATGGGTGGTGTATGCCTGTAATCCCAGTCCTCAGGAGACAGAGGTGGGCAGATCTCTGTGAGGCCAGCCTGTTCTGCATAGTAAGACCTTGTCTGTCTGAAAAAGTATAAGGGAAAAAAAAGGAAGATTTAATACTTAGTAAATCATTGAGAAAATCAGGGTTTGTGTGGAATGTCTCAGTCATGGAAAATTCTTTGAGAAGAGTCTTTCTTTGTTCATAGAGCTAGAAGGAAAAAAATGCCTTTATGCTCTTTCTACTTATTTATATTTTTTGTTTATGAACATTTTGTCTGATGGTACCACATATGTGACTGTGATCCTCTGGAATTAGAGTTATGGATGGTTGTGGGCCACCATGTGGGTGCTGGGAACTCAACCCAGGGTCTGTCAAAGCAACAAGAACTCTTAGCTGCTGAACCATTTCTATTCTATACCTCCACCTCTCTCTCTCTCTCTCTCTCTCTCTCTCTCTCTCTCTCTCTCTCTCTCTCTCTCTTTCTGTTCTCTTTCTGTTGTTGTTGTTTTGAGACATGGTTTCTCTGTGTAACCCTGGCTGTCCTGGAACTCGCTCTGTAGACCAGGCTGGCCTCGAACTCACAGAGATCCACCTGCCTCTGCCTCTGGTGTGACATTAAAGGCATGTGCTATCACCACCTGCCTCTACTCCTCTCTTACGCTTAGTATGTTGGGACCTGCAAATGAAACAGACAGAGGACAGATTAGCAGGAGAAACAAACAAACAAACAAAACAAGTTTAACCATGTGCCCATAAGAAGTTCACAGAGAAATGTGACTCGAGAGAGCTGGGGCGACAGGTTAGATGGTAAAAGCACTTGCTGCTCTTGCGGAGGACCCATGTTCAGCTCCCAGCACATCCATGGAGGCTCACAACTCTGTATAACTACAGTTACAGGGCAAGGTCTCTTCTAGTCTCCAAAGGCACCTGTATGTATATGAAATACACATGCACATTGAGACAAAAGCACTCATATACTTAAGATGGAATGAAATCTTCAAAAAAGAGAGGGTAGCCAGGGGATTTGGGATATAGCTCAGTGGTAGTTTGTCTAATATCCGTGAGGTCCTGGGGTGCAATCCTTATCTCAAAAGAGAAAAAGGACAGACTTAATTAGAACTCAGGGTCTATAGACCATCGTCCTCACAGAGACTAGGGGTCAAAGCCAAGAGTACTTCTCAACCTTCCTAGTGTACAACCCTTTAAGACAGTTCCTCACGCTGTGGTGAACCTTAATCCTGAAGTTATCTTTGTTGCTACTTCGTAGCTGCAATTTTGCTACTGTTACGAATTGTAATTAAATAAATATCTGATATGCAGGATCTCTGATATGCAACCCCTGTGAAAGGGTCATTTTACTCCGCCCCCCCCCAAAGGGGTCCAGACCCACAGCTTGAGAATCCTGACTTAGAGGGACAGGAATGAGCCCTTCACTGACAAGACAGAGAAGATAACTATGACATCATCCATCTGAATATGGTGACTTCCAGTCTCCAGAGATCAAAGCCAATTTTCTCTGGTTGCTCTTGAGAAGAGTTTTAGGATGTTTACGATTTCGGGGGGAAGGTTCTGCTTTCAGACAATAAATGATTCCAGGAACTCTGGCCAGGATGTAGCTCAATGATGAAACGCTTGTGCTTACTTTGCGCAAAGCTTCCAGGGCTCACACAGAGAGAAGCAGTTGGACCTCTGTGAGTTCCTGGTCTACATAGGAAGTTCCGTTCCAGGTCATTCAATGAGACCCTTTCTTAGAAACAAATTAACAAACAAAACCCTCTCTGTACAAGGCCCTTGGTTCAGTCCCCAGGAATCCAAAGGCTTTCTGCCCAAAATAGCGTTTACATCACAGTAATGCACTCTGAACCCTTTCCCTGCAAAGTTCCAGAGTGAGATAGTGAGTACAGCACCGGCTGCTCCAGAAGCTCCAGAAAGTTCAAGTCTTGTCAGTCTTTATCCTCCGCCCTCCTGAGACAAGGTCTCACAGTTCAGGCTGGCCCGGAACTTCCTTCCATAACCCAGGCTGGCCTTAGCCTCATACTCTTCCTGCCCCAGCCTTCTGATTGCTGAAATCATGGACATGCACAACCAAGCTAGGCTCTCTCTTGTTCTCTCTCTACCCTTTCTCTCCAGATAGGGTCTCGTGTATCCCAGGCCTGGTCCTCATGCCTCCACCTCCCATGTTCTGAGAACACCAATGTGTGCCACCAAGCCTGCTTTATGTGCTGCTACACATCGAACACAGGGTTTCATGGAAACTAGGCCAGCACTTGCCAAATGTCTTACATTCCCCAGCCTAAACTCTTTGTGGTTTTGGTACTGTTGATTTTAAAATTTATTTATTGTATTTTTATGATTTGAGTGTTTTGCCTTTATGGAAGTACGTAGCCGTGTTTGTACCTAGTGCCCAAGGAGGTCAAAGAGAACACTGGACTCCTCCAGAAAGGGGAACCGAACAAATACTGAACTATCTCACTCTTTTGTGTTTTTGAGACAGGGTCTTGCTATGTAGCCCAGGTTAGCCCCTAACTCATGGCAGTTTCTCTTGCCAACTCTGTTTTCAGGCACACTCCTTCCCTGACAGGGCCAGATGGCCTCCAGTACCTCCAGATATACATCAAGTTAATTACTAACAGTTTTACTGTTCCCAAGAGTTCTAGCAAAATTCCTTGGGCTTGGGCTCACTGGATTTGGGGTGGTCTGTGAGAAGTGGCAATCTGCTGATTGGCTGTGCTGGCACACAAACTTGTCCTGGAGCCCCAGATTTGAAAGTCAAGGTGATCCTCTTGTGGAGCACAGAGACTGAAATGGGGGAGTTACTTCCTGAAAAGTAACCAGGGAGCTCAGAGGGTGCTAGGCCAAGAAAGCCCACAGAAAGATGCCTGACATGGAGAATCCCACCGAGGGAAAAACTAAACCACAGAGTCTCAGATGGTAAGAACTAAAAGGCCCCTCAAAAGTGGGCTCATCTGGCCATTTTTGTGATAGCACCTTTTCTGGGGGCCCTGAAGCCCATCCTGGACCTGGCTGATACCCAAAGAGAGGATGTCTTGGGTGTTCCTCCTCAGTGCTCTTCTGCTAGAAGATTCTGGATCACAGCTGGTCACCAGGCTCCCTGTTTATGCTCCTCCCAGTAAGCTCTGGGCTCTGGCCACTTGCCGGGTTGGCATGACACCAACCACCAACTGCATACTCTTTCCCTGACACAGGCTGGATTGTCACAACTTCCCGGGTTCCTAGGGAGCCAGAAGAAGGTTCAGGGAGTGCAGTTCCTGTGTGGTTGAGGTCCACTGGGCCAGAGGCTGTCTCTGCCCCTCCCCCAGTTCAGACCCCTCCTCCCTCCACTCCAGACAAGGGGGCAAGAGCCACACCCCCTCCAGCCTATACTGCAGCATCCTGTTCAGACCTGCTAGCACGCTCCTAAAGCCTAGAGCACTGCGCCCGGGGAAGGAAGAGTTAACTCAAAAAGGCCTGCTTGAATGGGAAGTCAGCTGTCTCTGCAGTCCCCCACTTACTGGTTCAGATACTTGGGAGGAGCTGAGCTGGCAATCCCAGGGGCTCCTGCCAGCCTTCTTTCTTTTTTCCTTTCCTCCTTATTCTTTCTCTACAGAAGGTTTAAAACAAAACAAAACAACAACAACAAAATTTAATCCAGGGACCAGTAAGATGACTCAGCAGTTAAGAGCCCTGACTGCTCTCCCAGAGGACCTGGGTTCAATTTCCAGCACCAACATAGAGGCTCACAACTGTCTGTAACTTCAGTTCTATGGGACTGACACCCTCACACACATTAACATGCAGGTAAAACACCAACGCACATTACAAATCCAAAATCAAAACCAAAACCAAAAACGTAACTGGTTTGAGAACTGGTGGTTCACAGTCTGGAACACAGTGCGTTTGTTCTTTCCACTGTTTAGGAACAATTTAAGGACCCGGGCTGTAGGTCAGTAGGTAGTGTGCTTGCCTAAGTGGTTCAAAAAACCTGAGTTCAGTCGCCAATAAGGCATAAACCACTTGCGAAGGTCTGTGACCCCAGCATTCAGGAGGTGAAGGCCCTTTGTGACAGTGGACTCCAGGGCAGCTTGGGAGAGATAAGAAGAGCCTGTCACAAACAAAACAAGACAACAGAAGAGGGTGGCGAGATGGTTCTGCATACACTGAGGACATGACCACTTCATGATATGGTTAAGGATATTGTAGATAAGGGAGAGAGAGGAGCTAGAGGTACCTGAAGGAGTCCAGAGCAGAGAGAGAAAGTAATAAGCCGGTCATGATCAGCGGACTGGACCTGGATGTAAGAGAAGCAGAGCAGGGGCAATGAACGCAGAGATAGGGAGTTGGGTGGAAGAGACAGGGAGGGCCTGGGGGTCAGAGAGAGAGAGAGAGCACAGCTGGAATAGCAGGGTTATAAGGAGAATGAGTGGCTGGGAAGAGGGAAGGCCACGAGCTGGAGGGAGTTTAGGATAGAGGAGGAGGTGAGAAGGGCTAAGACTTCAGCATGGACTTTGAAATATGTTACAGGTATTTGTGAGACTGAGGGAGCCTGGAGGGGCAGCGTGTGCTTTGGTATGCTAACTGTACCACCACAGATAGCCATTTGCCCTTTCTACAAGTATTTAGAGAAATGACTCTTTCTGGTAGAGGAGAACTGGTTTCACAAGTTCCTGAGGAATGCTGTCTTTGATCTAAACACCAGAAATCCCCACAGTCCACGTTGAGCCCATTTTTGGATCTTTGGACTGCTTTTTGGAGTTTGGGGGACTGGAGTCTCCTTTGGACCTAACAGGTTCTTTGGGTAAAGTGCCTGCTGTATAATCCCAATGAACAGCAGAACCCATGTATATAGAGCTCGTCTCTGACTTCCATGCACTCATACATCATATACATATGATAGTGTTTTTAAAGGAATATAAAAACTAAAGAAAGGCCGGGCGGTGGTGGCGCACGCCTTTAATCCCAGCACTCGGGAGGCAGAGGCAGGCGGATCTTTGTGAGTTCGAGACCAGCCTGGTCTACAAGAGCTAGTTCCAGGACAGGCTCCAAAACCACAGAGAAACCCTGTCTCAAAAAACCAAAAAAAAAAAAAAAAAAAAAAAAAAAAAAACTAAAGAAAGAAAGAAGGATTGCTTGGAGAGGGGCATACTTGTAAACTCAAGCACTTGGGAAACGGGACAGAAGTGAAAGTACAGCCTGGGCTACATGGTGAACCTCAGTCCAGCCTGGGCTACAATATTTTAAGAAAATAAGCTGGGTGTTATGGCACACAGGCCTGATCAAAGCTAACCTCGGCTAAGTAATAGGTTTAAGATCAGCAGCGCACCCTGCCTCAAACAAACAAACAAAAAACAATAACAAGGTCGGGAGGCATGGCTCTGGGGTAAAGAGCATTGGCTGTTCTTCCAGAGGCCTGGAATGTTGGGACTGATTCCCAACACCCACATAGCTGCTAACAACACAGAAACTCCAATTCCAAGAGGGAGCTGACCCCCTTTTTCTGGTCTCCAAGGGCACTGCACACAGCATACATGCAGGCAAAAGACTCACACACATCTTTATAAAAACAAATAAACCCTAGCAAACAAAAATACAAAACTAAACAACTGTAACAAAACAAAGAAGACTGGATATGGCCATGCAGGCCTGAAATCCCAGCACTCTAGGAAGAAGCAAGAGGATCAGGAGATCAAGGCCAACTCTGACTACTTAGCAAGTACGAGGTCAGCCTGAGCTGACCCTGCCTCAAAAATAACAGCAAAACAAATAAATCAGAAAGCTTTTGGGAGGTGGAGGAAGGAGGACCCGAAGTTCAAAGCCCTGACTACATAGTGAGTTTAAAGTTAGCCTGGTTTACGTGGGACAAAAAGAAACAACAAAAAGATAAAGAAAAAAGAAACAGAGAGTTCCCTGCCAAGCTGGGTTTATGTATTTTGAGACCTGACTTTAGAAACATCAAAAGGGAGCTGGGGAGATGGCTCAGCAGGGAAAGGCGTTTGCTGCCAAGCTTGACTACCTGAGTTTGAGCCCCAGGTCAGACACTGTATAGGGAGAGAACCAACCCCAGCACGCCGTCCTCTGGTCTCCTATTGAGTCCTATGGCTTTTCTGGAAAGAGAAATCATTAGAGTTGCCAACATTGGGTCTGTGTAGCCACACAGCACTGGCTGGCAATGTCGAATGTTAGTCACCTAGGACGACGGTAGGTTCCTGGAAGTGGGGACTGGGTTCGAGGTCTTTGTGTTCTCTTCCACTATGGCCAAGTGCCAGCTGTCATTTCTCCATCATTGGATTGCTGATTTCCGTGTGTGTGTGTGTGTGTGTGTGTGTGTGTGTGTGTGTGTGTGTGAGGAGGGTCCACTTGTTTGTCCTGGCCATCCCACTAGCTTAACCCCGAAATAACCACGCAGAAATTGTATTAATTAAAACACTGCTTGGCCCATTAGCTCTAGCCTCTTATTGGCTAACTTTCTTGATTTAACCCATTTCTATTAATCTGTATAGGGCTATGTGGCAGTGGCTTACCGGGAAAGATTCAGCATGTCTCATTCTGGCAGCTCCATGGTGGGTTCTCTCTCACTCTGCTTTCTTCCTCCCTGCATTCAGTTCTGTTTTTCCCGCCTACCTAAATTCTACCCTATCAAAAGGCCAAGGCAGTTTCTTTATTCATTAACCAATGAAAGCAACACATAAACAGAAGGACCTCCTACACCATGTGTGTGTGTACATACATACATATATAAATATATATTTTTAAGTTTTATATATATATATACATTTAAAATTTGTTTTGGTTTTAATTTTTTTATAGCTTTTTGAAACAAGGTTTCTCTGTGTAGTCCTAGCTGTCCTGAAACTTGTTCTGTTGACCAGGCTGGCCTCGAACTTACAGAGAGCCTCCTGCCTTACCCCCCCACTCCCCGTGCTGCAGTTAAAGATGTGTGCCACTACCAACTGGTTAATATTTTTTACACTTATTGTGTGTGCGCACTTGGGTGTACATGCACACATGCACCACAGTACCAAGTGAAAGTCTGAAGATAACTTGTAAAAGTTGGTTTTCTCTAGAACCCAGGGTTTCTCTTGGGATACCAGCACTCTTGATTCTAGTAAATCTGCTACTATGACAAAACCTTTATTCATTTACTATTCTTCTGTAGGCCTTGGGGCTATGAACTCCTCCTTGGTTTACACAGCCCAATTCCCTCTCTTAGGCCAGGGGATTCTCAATAGTTATTGTAGCATCTTACCTGGTGTGTTTAACATGGGAAGTTGCCTGGCTATTGGCAGAAAATTGATTTGGTCAAGCCGGGGTGCTGCGGAATAACCCTTCTGCGCACTGTGTAAATAGATGTTGCTATGATCAGTTTAATAAACAAGCTGACTGGCCAATAGCTGAACAGGATAAAGTTAGGCAGGAAAGGCAAACTGAGACTGAGGGGATGAGGAAGGGTGGGGCCAGAGGAGTGACCGGCGGACGCAAAGGGAGCAGGAGGTGGACCTGCCATGTTAATACTGTCACGTGGCACAGCGTAAGTAAGGATTATGGAGTAACTTAAAACGTAAGAGCTAGTTAATAACAAGCCTGGCCGAGGGTTTACAATTAAAATAAGCCTCAGAGTGGTTGTTTGGAAGCAACTGTGGGAAAGGGAAACTACTGTTGATACCCCAGAGTGACTCTAGATTCCCACGGACTCTCTAGACATTCATTATATGCCAACAATGTGTTTGACACAGGCCTGACTGTTGGGCAGAGAGGGCCCACACTGCTTTCTAGTGAAAGGGGGCAAAAAACAAAACCAAGAAATGTTACTGGAATTTTAAGGTCAGAACCTGCCTCTGGGACTTCCAACAGACTAGTCTTGGCCATTGGTCCTCATGTGCCAGTTAAAGAGATGAGTAGGAGCTGGGGCTAAGGCTTAGTTGGTGGAACACTGGCCTAGTATGCATGAAGGTCTGGATTTGGTCTCCAGCATCACAGAAATGAGAAGTGGTGGCCTTGAGGAAAAAGAGACAGGAGGATCAGAAGTTCAAGGTAAACCTCAACTCTATAGGAATGACCAGACTAACCTCAGAGAGAGAGAGAGAGAAGAAGAAGAAGAAGGAGGGAGAGAGAGAGAGACCCAGAGAGGAGGGTGAAGAGCAGAGAGAAGATATAAGTAAAGGGACTTTATTGGAAAATACAAATGAAAGACTTTAGTAAACCCCAAGCTCATCTTTATGATATTGACATGTGCTTTATGTTTATCCAGGAGAACACTGGGGCAGGAGACAAAGGATGTATTGTCTTTAAATGTCTTTAGGAACTACAGAGACTCAGCAGTTAAGAGCACTTGCTGTTCTTCCAGAGGACCAGATTCTGCACACACGCACACGTGCGCACACACACACACACACAATAAATTGTTTTAAAAATGTTTTCATTAGCCAGGCATGGTAGTACACATCTTTAATCCCAGTACTTGAGAGGTAGAAAAAAATCAGTATCTATGAGTTCAAGATCAGCCTGGTCTACATAGTGAGTTCAACCTCAAAAAAAAAAAAAACCCTTCATTAATTTATTAATTATACATAATACTGGGTTTCAATTTGTTATTTCAATACATGTATATCTCTATATAAATTATTTCTAATTGCTTTGTTCACTTTGTTCAGAGATGTTTTTTCTTTAGTTGTTTTTGGGTTTTTTGTTTGTTTGTTTGTTTGCTTTTGAGACAGGGTTTCACTATGTAACGCTGGCTAGCCCAGAACTCATCATGTTGATCACTCTGGTCTTGAGTCCACAGAAATCTGCCTGCCTCTGCCTCCTGAATGCTGGGACTAAAGGTGTGGACCCCCACACCTGACTTAACTGTACTTTTTTATTTATGTTTGTGTGCCTGCACATAGAGGTGAGAGGACAACTTTCAGGAGCCCAGGGGATGATGGAACTCGGGTCATCAGGCTTGGTGGCCAGTGCCTTTACCTGTGAACTGACTGACCAATACTGTGTTTCCACTATATTCACTGATCAACCCTTTGTTGTCCCTACCCCCGCTCACCGTCACTCCCTTCCTCTTCACAATGACCCCTTGTCTACATTCATGTCTTTTCTGTGTGCAGGTGAACCAGTGAGTTTCAGTAAGTTTGATAAGCACAAACTCCTTTCCAGCCGCTACACGACTAAGCAGAACGACTCTCTGTCCCCCAACCCCCGTTAACCACTCACAGATCCTGAGGTATGCTTAGGCCCTCCTAACTCCCTCAACCTTCCCTGACAGTATGTTGATGGTTCCAGTCTTGTGCAGATCGTGTGCAAGCATCTAGCTAACCATAGCTGCTTGAGTTTAGGAATGCCCCATCTTGAGGTTGGAGAGATGGCCCCAGACTTGCAGAGATCCACCTGCCTCTGCTTCCTGAGTGCTAGATTAAAGGTTTGCACTATTGTCCCTGGCTACTCTTATCATTTTTTTTAAAAATTATACCAAATTCTAATACCATACTATTCTTATTTTCTTCCTTGATGTTCCCAGAGCCACGGAGAGAATTAAGTGGTCTTGGTGTGTGATCTGGTTGATACTATCTCCGTTCTGTTTCTGCAAGATGGTCGAAGAGTTCCTTACTGTTGGCAGGGACCTTCCCCACAGCTGGGTCTTTCCTGCTTAGAAGGCAGTACTGTGGGAAGCTCTGCTGGTGCTAGAATCCAAGCTGACTTTTGACTTAGGACCAAGAATGGACCACGTCTGGAAAGCTTCGGGCTCCTTTTAGAGCCTTGTGGACCCTGACAGGAAGATGCCTGGAGGGATTACTCTTAGCGGTGCACTTTCAGTCTTGAAGGGGATGATGTGTTTAGGAGTTCCCAGCTTTAAGTGTTTGCAGACACTCTTACAATAATTATCATGTCTGCATGCAGCTAAGTGGGTGATTGATCCAAATAAGGGAGACGGACGGACTCTAAGAGGAGGAGGCAGGCTTTCCCCCTGCTTTTTGTTCCCTCTGGTGCCCAGGTGAGAAGTCAGAACTCTCAGGCAGAAGTTTCTAGGTTCCTGTTACCCAAATGCATACAGACCAGCTTCAGCGAAGGATCAGCGTGTGGGTGGCATAGGCAGGTGCTCTGGGGGGCCACCAGCCAAAGTTGCTGTTGAAACTCCAGGGCTGGGCTCCTCATAAGGGAGGTGGCTGCTTAGTGACTCCTGTCTCAAAAGCAAACAAGCCAGAATTACATGGGTCCTCATTCACCAGAAGGTCCCTAAGAGGGGCCTTATTTTTGCCGGGGAATAGAGGCTTTCCAGGTAGGGTAACCTGCCGCCCCCCCCCCGCCCCCCATCACAGGACTGGCACTCAGCCAGGTATGTGCTAGCTCTGTTGTGAAATGAACAGATTGTGCTGAGGGACTCCTAAAGGTCATTCTTGTAAAATCAAACACGTACAGAATGTACCGAGGCGATATTCGCCATGGACACCTCTGAGCTCAGGGGCTGGGGCTCCTTTGTCACAGGAGGAAAACACTAATTAAGGCCTGAGCCCTGGCTCCCTGATTTTTTTTTCCTGTCTGCCCTGCGGGGTTCAAACAAAGCACAACCACGGTTTAGCAGCTGCGGGATAGGTCAACAGTAAGACAACAACTACAAATACCTCATCACCACCCCCCCCCCGCCCCCACCCCTCGTTAAACAAAGGGCAGGTCCTCGGGCCTACAGTTAAGGTTTAGTCAGGTGGGCGGATGGAGTCTGGAGCTCAGGATTCATAAGCTCAATAGATGTTTCTAGGCAGATGGTTTCGGGTCCACAGGATCTCCCCAGGCTCCCTCCACAATGGAATAGCCCCTGACCCAGGCCACATGTAACCCCGCTTGCTTTTGCTGCTCCATTTTTTTTTCTTGGTTTATCCTGATTAGACACTTCCAGAATGTTCTCCCACTGAGCACATCCCTAGAAAAATTGATAATGACGGTAAATTTGATTCTGCTAAGAGGCTTTTAAACTGATCTCATTTGATCTTACTTTGTACCGTGGCAAAGTGGATGTGATATAAAATTTACCATTTGAACCTTTTCTTTTTGCGTGGTGTGGTAGTTTGAGTGCAATTGTAATCTCGTAGGCAGCAGCACTATTAGGAGGTGTGGTTTTGTTGCGGTGGGTGTGGCCTTGTTGGAGGGAGTGTGTCACTGTGGGGGTGGGCTCTGAGGTTTCCTATGCTCAGGACACTGCCTAGTGTCCCAGGTACTTCACCAGCATCATGTCTGCCTGTGTGTCATTGTGCTCCCCTTTATGTTGATAATGGACTGAACTTCTGAGCAAGCCACCCAGTTCAATGTTTTCCTTTGTAAGAGCTGCAGCGATTGTGGTATCTCTCCACAACAGAAACCCTAACTAAGACACATGGTACCAGGGATTGAACCCAGGGCCTTGTGAATGCTAGCTCTGTGCTCTACCGTAAGCCTCTCTAGCCCTTGGTCATTTTGTTTCTCTGTGGGTGTGAGATAGGACTTTTGGGAATCACTGCCTGTGTTCCACTTTGTGGAGGCAGAGCGTCATTTGTTTATGGTGCTGGACCGTGTACTCTACGTCAGCAGGCTCTAGACCAGAGCTTCTACACTATTCCATCTGCTTCCCATCTGCCCTTAGCTTGTTTTCACTTGAGTTCTGGGAATTCCAACTCAAATTATAACTCACGCTTGCAAAGCAATTGCTTATTCACTGAGCCATCTCTGCAATGATCTGTCCTGTCCCTTTAAGAGACAGGCCACGCCCACTCCCTCCCCCTTTCCACTGAGGCAAGCTGATCTTCAGCTTCCAGTCTGAGTCCCTCCTTTTTCTGTCTCTTGCAGAGAGAGGTAGCTGCTGCTGTGGCTCCTCTCCTCCCCCCTCTTCTGTTTCTCTCTCTCTCTCTCTCCCTCCCTCTCTCTCTCCCTCCCTCCCTCTCTTTCTCTCTCTCTCTCTCTCTGCTCTTCTCCCCTTCCCTTCCATAACCCACTAAATAAATATCCAACCTCACTCTGCATGGCATGCCTCTCCATGTCTTTGTCTCTCGCCCGCTGCATGGCTCCCTGCCCAGTACCAGCTGCCTTTGGAGACCTGCAGTGTGGTCTCGGGTGTGCCCATCTGTCTCTCCTCGTGGGACTGGTTGCCCCATCGAGGTCTCTCACTCACTACATGATTCCCTGCCTGGGACTTGCTGCCCCTTGTGGCCCACTGCAGACACTTGGGGAATTGACCCGTCCCTGCCTGGGACTGGCTGCTCTTAGGACCTGCTTCCCACTGCCTGCTGCCACTTCAGGGACCTGCAGCGTGGTTTTGGGGATTTGCAGCATTTTATTTTTACCATAACAATTGGGAGCACAGGGCTGCTCTGTGTATTGTGAGGTTTCCTGGTGAACATGTGGTATCATACTTGTGACTGCACACTGATCACGAGTTTGAGGCCAGCCCGGAAACATATCACATGTTTCTTTTTTTTTTTTAATATTTATTTATTTACTATGTATACAATATTCTGTCTGTGTGTATGCCTGCAGGCCAGAAGAGGGCACCAGACCTCATTCCAGATGGCTGTGAGCCACCATGTGGTTGCTGGGAATTGAACTCAGGACCTTTGGCAGAGCAGGCAATGCTCTTAACCGCTGAGCCATCTCTCCAGCCCCATATCACATGTTTCTAAAAGCAACCAGGACAGTCTTGAGTAAAACCGTGAGCCCTACTTGCTGGCCTCAGCAATAGATCCTGGAAAGAGCAACTGGCTCACTGCTAAGGGACTGACCCCTCCAGCAGGGCTGGAATCTCTGTGGAAGGCAGCTCAACCTAGTCCCTTCTGCAGGATTTGCTCTTAGCTGGACAGAGTCTATGCACTGGCAGAAAAGACTCTTCAATTGGAGAAAAGTTAGTACAGGCTTCCCAGGGACTTTTTTTTTTGAGACAGGGTTTCTCTGTAGCTTTTGGAGCCTGTCCTGGCACTAGCTCTTGTAGACCAGGCTGGCCTTGAACTCATGGAGACCCTTCTGCCTCTGCCTCCCAAGTGCTGAGATTAAAGGCATGGGCCACCACTGCTGGGCTCCAGGGGCCTTTCTTACAACTCCAGGAAAATTCAACTTTTTCCTCAGTCCTGTTTCCTTTCCTCCCTAGAGCTGGCTTGTTTGAGTTAGGTTTTGTGTTGACATAGGATCTTCTGTAGCTCAGGCTGGCTAAGGATGACCTTGATTCCTGATTCTCCTGCCTCTACCTGTCACTTGCTGGGATTTCAGGCTGAATATGACAATAAAGGGCACTACTGGAGTTCAAACCCTTCCTTCCTTGCTTCCTCCTTCTCTCTCTCTCTCTCTCTCTCTCTCTCTCTCTCTCTCTCTCTCTCCCTTCATTTATTCTCACTCTCCCTCTTCCTCCCCGTGCTCTCTCTCCTCCACCACTGCTCTTGCTAGTCTCACTAAGTTTTCTCTGTTCTCTATCTCTGGCTATGCTCCTTTCTTTCACAAATAGCCCTGGCCATCCGTATCCAAGATGTTCCTCTTTCTCTCTCTGCTCTGGACTCTTCCAGATGCCTCTGACCATATTCTTTCCCTCTCTCTCTCATGGCTACAACAAAAATCATAACCATACCATAGAGTATGCCCCATCTCATACTATGTGAGCTATCTCTCTAGCCCTTGATTTTTTTCTCTTATTTTGAGGGGTTTGTCAGTTGTTTTGTTGTTGTTGCTGCTATTATTTTTTTTAAAGACAAGATCTCGTGTAGCCTAGGCTGGTTTCGAACTTGCTATGTAGACAAAGGCTGGCTGTGAACTCCTGTTCCTCCTATCTCTAGTTTGGATTACCAGCATGTGATTATGTGATTACAGGTCTATGCCTTCACACCTGGCTCTCTCTCTCTCCCCCCCCCCCCCCCTCTCTCTCTCTCTCTGTGTGTGTGTGTGTGTTTGTGTGCGTGTGGGTATGTGCACATGTGTGGAGCTCAGAGGACAAACATAGATATCTTTGTGACCCCCTCAAGAGCCCTCCATCTATTTAGTTATTTTGAGACAGAGTCTCTCAGTGGCCTAGAAATTCCCAAATAGTCTAGAGTGGATGGCCAGCAAATTTGTAGAATCTATCTTTCTCTGTCTTCGTCATGCTGGGTTTACAAACCCCATTACTACACTTGACTCTTGCTTTCTTTTGTAACTTGGGTTCTGAGGTGTAATGAGTCTTTCTCTGTCCCACCAGCCAGCTCCCAAATAATGACGTGGAGATTTCCTATTAATTATGAAAGCTTTATCTTAGCTTAGCTTGTTTCTACCCAGCTCATACAACTTAAATTAACCCATTTCTATTAATTTACTTTTTGCGTCATGGCTTTATTACCTCATCTCAGTACTGCCCATCCTGCTGGCTCTGAGTGTCCTGGTGTCTCTGTCCTTCTCCTTCCCAGCATCCTCTCTGCCCGGAAGTCCTACCTAGCTAATGGTTGTCCAGTTTTTTTTTTGTTTTTTTTTTTTTTTTGGACTTGGAAAATCAATTTATTAGTCAATAGGAGTAGAACATTCTTTACATGCTAAATATCCCATTTGAGAGAATTCATTTGTTGAAGACACTAAGCAGTTTTTATGCATTCTTTTAAAATCGACAGCAAAGTTTTAAGTAAAATATAAGAAACATTTTTTGTTCTATACATTCATGAGAAAAATTCAGTGGCCTTATTTCTATTTTCTTTCTGAAGATGATGTTGGGCTGGGAAACTTTTGGTAATAGAGCCAAAGTTTTCTTTAAAAATATCCAGTTTTTTTATTAAACCAATCAGAGTGACACATCTTCACTGTGTACAAAAAGATTATTCCACAACACCAATGATTGAAACCAGGAATCTGTTTTTATGGGGCAAGGACTACTCATGTAGTCCAGGTTGGCTTTGTAGTCATGCTGTCCTGGGCAGGATTTGAACTATGATTTTCCTGCTTTTGGCTCCCCAAGAGCTGGCATTACAGGTTGGTGCCACCAGGTCTGGCTAATGCCCGTGATCTTTTCTTTTTTTTTTTTAAAAAAAGATTTATTTATTTATGTATACGAGTATTCTATTTGCATGCTTGCCTGTACCACAGTAGAGGGCATCAGATCCCATAGAGAGTTGTGAGCCACCATGGAATTGAACTCAGGACCTCTGGAAGAACAGCCAGTGAGTACCCTTTTTTTTTTGGTTTTTCGAGACAGGGTTTCTCTGTAGCTTTGGTGCCCGTCCTGGAACTAGCTCTTGTAGACCAGGCTGGCCTCGAACTCCCAGAGATTCACCTGCCTCTGCCTCCCGAGTGCTGGGATTAAAGGCGTGCACCACCACCACCCGGCTAGTGAGTACCCTTAACTGTTGAGCCATCTCTCCAGCCCCCATGTTCATGTTCTTATTGCTCCCATTTCTATTGTGATCACAAACCTAGAGGTTCATAAGTAACCTAGAACAGAGTTCGGGAGGCCTTCGAAACAAACCTATTCAGACACAGGGCTACAAGATGTAGCTTTGTAAGTGTTACTTTGGATCTGTTGGTGGTAGACTATGAGAACTATGAGTTCAAAGGGGCCCTGAGGCTGACTCAGCATCAATAAGTGACATCCACCATGGCAGGGATATGTGTGTTGGAATGTAGGTCTGGCTTCAGGCATTTCAGAACATCTGTATATATCATTTCACAAATAGAAAAACCAAAAATAAAAAGAAAAAAAAGATGGGTCCCAAGTAAGAGACACAGAATTGGCTGATAGCCGAACCAGGACAGTGTAGGTCTCTAGTGCAGTGATCCTCCTTTTGTCTGACTCAGTCTGACTCAGATCCTGCTGACAGGGCAGCTAGCTGACTTCAGTTCAGCTGTGCTGAGAGATAGGCACTTAGATATGGAGAGGGCCATGCTTAGGTAATGAAGATAGCGAACTTCCAAGATTGCTGCCTTCTTCCCCACCTCACTGATCTGAGGCAAAATCCTGGAAGTTTAAAACACAGGCTTTGTGGGCTTTTTCTCCTATAAGCAGGGTCCTGTGCTGATGAACTGGTTTAACACAAAGGCAGACCAGGGCGTGTTTATACGACGGTTGCAGGCCAATCAGCCATCCTGTCTTTCTTCAAACTACCCTTCAAAGACGTTAAAACACCAAGTCCTCAACGAGAAGCTGGGCTTCAACATCTGGAGCCCTCCTACTTTGTGGACAGTCTTTCCATGTGTTTGCTGTATATGTGAATTTCCTCACCCCCAATTCTATTAAAAAGGCTTTTGAATTTTTTCTCTGTTGTTTCTTTTTTTTTTTTTTTTTTTTTTTTTTTTGGTTTTTCGAGACAGGGTTTCTCTGTGGTTTTGGAGCCTGTCCTGGAACTAGCTCTTGTAGACCAGGCTGGTCTCGAACTCACAGAGATCCGCCTGCCTCTGCCTCCCAAGTGCTGGGATTAAAGGCGTGCGCCACCACCGCCCAGCTTCTCTGTTGTTTCTATTTTTATTTTTATTGAAAATAGATTCTACCTGGCCGTGATGGTGCACGCCTTTAACCCCATCACTTGGGAGGCAAAGGCAGGTAGATCTCTATGAGTTTGAAGCCAGCATGGTCTACAGAGCTAGTTCCAGGACAGCCAAGGCTACATAAAAAAAAACCCTGTCTTGAGCTGGAGAGATGGCTCAGTGGTTAAGAGCACTGGTTGCTCTTCTGAAAGGCCTGAGTTCAATTCCCAGCAACCACTTGGTGGCTCACAACCATCTAATTTGGTATCTGATGCCCTCACATACATTATAAATAAATAAGTAAATAAAAAATAAAAAAAAATCTTTAAAAAAAGAAATCCGGTCATGAACCCCTCCAAAAGAAAGAACATTGACTCTTCTCTTATACAATTCATCCCAACCACAGTTTCCCCTCCTTCCACTCCTTCCAGCCCCCAGCCCCCTACCTCCCCTCTTCCCCAGATACACCTCCCCTCAGTTTCCCTGCAGGGTAGAACAGGCCTCCAAGAGACAACCACCCAACTCAATAAAACAAGATCCAATACCAGCCGATTCTGTGTGCTGTCTACTGGGTTTGAGACTCCCTACTCCCACCCTTCCTGTTACCCAGCACACTTGAGATTTTTCCTGCCTTTTAATTCCTTAACTGGCAGAGAAAACAAACCTGACCAAGACTCCTAGATGGTAACCATTCTGTCCTCTGGTGACTTTCAGATTAGTAGTGAGCTCTTGGGAGGTGGGTGTCCCCAGGCCAGCTGGGTTGTCCTGATTGTTCTCTCCATTGCTGTCGAGGTCCTCACAGGGAAAGCCATGAACTCGTGTATATACAGAATGTTATAGGGAACATTCCCAGGGATTTGGATCAGAACTATGAATTTAGTCCATGACTCTATGAGGAAATGTATCTATCTATCTGTAACTGATGAACTGACTCTTTCGTTGCCATGGGAAGACAGTATTTACTCTCCTCCACATCAGAAAGATACAGGGGAGATGGCAGGAAAAAGTCTTACAAGTCACCCACATGGGCAAGGAATGACGTGATGGTGTAGACAGCTGGGGCAGGGGGACCACAAGTCCAAGGCCTGCCTAGATAACTAGGGAGACCCTGCCCCAAAACAGGAAGTAAGATGATGGCTGGTGTGTAGCTAAGCACTTGTCGGGCTCCAAAGAGGCCTCAGCCTACTCACTTTCTCCAGATTTCCCCAATCTTAGGCCACGCCCAGCTGCTTTCAGTCTCAGTGGATTTACATAGGCAGAATTTGAATGGTGCCGTCAACCCATCCTCTGTGTCTTTTTTTGTTGTTCTACAGCCATCCAGGGGGTATTCTGACTTCTTGTCATTTTTATTTGCATTTAGCTGGGGGGTTAAAAAAAGATACAAGTGTGCTTTTGTATTTTGGCACTAGTGTTACCTTCTGCTTGTGTTACCCCCAAAGTCTTTTAAATTAAAAATAAAATAAAGCTATGGAAAAATATTTTTGAAATTCTCTTTCCTTACCCCCCACTTCAATTGTTCTGTTTATTCCTGGCTGTCCTGACATAAAGAAAGACCTTAGGGTGGGTCTGGCAATGGGGTGAGGGGGATGCAAACCAGTCGTCCCCTCCCCTATAGTCAAAGGAAGAAGCCACTTTCCAATCCTCCAATAATAGAAACCACTTTAAATGCACTTCACAGTGCCGTTTTACACACACATCTTTGTGTAATCTTCCCACTTGCCTGCCTTCTGAAGCACGCTCTCCTGGACTCAGGAAAGTTAAATCACTTGTGTAATGTCATTCGGCAAGGAAATGGCTACATTAGCTTAGAGAATCAAGAGTCACTGCCCGGATGAAGGAGCTTCCGTGACAGTCCTCAACACTAGTGAAGAACGGCACTGCGGCCCTTCGAGATAGTGCGTTTGGGAGTCTGAGGAAGGAGACCCACGAGTTCTAGGCCAGCCTAGGTTACAAGAGACACTGAATGAATGAACAAATAGAACAACATCAACAAAAAGAGTGAAGTTGGGCTGGGCCTAATGGCCTGTAAACCTACCACCCAGGAGGCAGAGGCAAGAGGATGTCAAGTCGGAGGCCAGCCTGGGCTACATAAAAGGACTTGTCAGAAAGGGAAAAAAATATTGTGGAAAAAACCTTACGTTACTTCTTTTTCATCCCCCAGCGTGTATGTGTGTGTGTGTGTGCGCTGTTGAAGATTTATGATTCCCATTTGTTCTTCACTCCAAAGCTCGGGTTTGGTTTTGTTTGTTTTTTGCAGGTGTGTAGTGTGTAGTGTCTCTGAGTGTTCTCTGTATGTGGGCACATGTGCAGATATGTGTGTGCGTGGGCCTATGGAGGCTCAAGGTTGATCTCTGTCTACCTTACACATCAAGACATGATCTCTCAATTGAATCCAGAGCTCACTGGTGAGGACACTTTAGCTGGCCAGCTTGCTCTGGAGATCCTTGTCTCTGCCTCCTGAAACCTTAAGTGGGCATTTAAGTGGGTTCTGGAGAACTGAACTCTCATAGGCAAAAAAAAAAAAAAAAAAAAGATTTGACTGTTGACTCATCATTTCAGTTTATATTTTTTCTTTTCTTTTCTTTTAGGATTTATTTAAGTGTGTGAGTGTGTACACTCATGAAGGCTGGAAGTATCTAGTTCTCCAGGAGCTGAGTCCCAGGCAGTTGTGAACCGTCTGATAATAGGTCCTGGGAATCAAACTCAGGTCCTCTGGAAGAGCAGCAGTGTGTTCCTAAGTACTGCGTCATCTCTCCAGCCCTCACACCCACATCCCTTTGATTTGTGGTCTTGTGTACCCAAAGTTGACTCCAACTAAGTAGCTGAGGATGACCTTGAAGTCCTAATCCTCCTAAACCTCCCTGAGGTGGAGGTTACAGGCTTGGACTACCGTGACCTGCAGCTTGACCTATCGTGATGTACAGCTAGTTTTCTCATTTTAATAGGGCATTATAATTTTCAGAATTAAACGAGCTAATTCACTTGCAAACTCGTTTCAGATGTGTGGGCCTTTGGCTACAGAAGTTCTAGTTTAGGCCGTTAAATGAAGACCTTATGATCTGATTGCCACAAACGCCAGTGGTAATCCTGGTAAGTATGAGCCCAGCTTGGCACAGAAGGCCAAGAGCCAGGCGATCTAAAGGGTCCTGTGCGTCCATGGTTACCAAATGTAATGAGAACTAAGCCAGGGCTCAGGGCTTCTGCTTTAAACCTGGCTATACCAGAGCTGAGAGTCTTAACAGTAGTCCATGTTCGCTCTAAACTGGAGGGCTAGGACCCAGAGGCAGGTGAATTCCCTCCCAGTTCTGACCTTTTCCCTTCCGCCCAGAAGAGGACCACTTTATCCTCCTGGACTCACAGGGCTTAAAGGCCTCATTTCTTCAATCTCCTGTCTTCCAGTGCATCCTGTCCTGGCTTCCCCAGTGGGCGGAGAACTCAGGGGTGGTCTTATTGTGAATGACTATGAAGCAGTAACAGCAGGGTTGCGGCTTCAGAATGAAGTCACTATGGTGACCAAAGCTGAAGGAAAGGGTACAGCTCCAACAGCCCTCCAAGGTCTTATCTCTTTTGTTCCAGAACGCTGCTAGGCTCCCCATTGATAGCTCTGCTGAGTTAACTGCCTAGAGGTCAAGGAAACACCTAAATCTGCTCGTCTGCTCCTGGCTTCCTCAGCATCCACGGATTGGCGTGAGCTAGACCCCGTCTGGAAAGAATACGGAGAAAGGGGTTTGCTTCTGAAGTTTCCAGGGGCAGGAGAGAGGCAGCCTCCGGCAGGACCCAGGCCGGACCCAGGCCTTGCCTCTGCTGGAGGGCAAATGCTCTTCAAGAATCATTTAGAGTCCTTGAGAAGCTATTCTAGGATGAGCTTCTCTTCTTCCTTCAGCAAACATACCTCAGCAGGGAATGTGAACGTACTGTGACCCACAGAAATGCAAGGGCAGGCTGCTGGAGTCCTTGACTTCTCAGATAGGGTCTCATATATCTCAGCCATCAGATCAAGGAGATTCTGGGAATCCAGTCATCCTACCCATGCCTCTGCAATTCTTATTCAAGAACCAGGTTTGGGATCCTCCTGCTACAGGGGACCTCAGCGTCACCCCCACCTCTTTGTTTTTGAGACAGCGGCTCCGGTAGCCAGAGCTGGCCTTGATCCTTCTACTTCTAACTCCCAAGTGCTGGGGTTTCAGGCATGTACCACCAAACCTAGCCCAGGCCCTATTTCTCCACTTATTTTTTTCCTCCTGTCCTCCCAATCTTTTCCTTTCCCCTTCTTCCTTTCCCTGTATCTCCCTCCTTTCCTGCCTTGCTTCCTATGGGACCCAGGGCCATAAGCACACCAGGCAAGTTCTCCATCACAGGGCCACACCCCAAGCTTTCTGTGTATTTTCCTCCCCAAGAAATCCATGTTCACCGAAAAAAATTTAGAAAATTAGGACAATTGAGACATGTGCCTGGGCAGAAAGAAAGCCCAGAGTAATATACCACCTAGAAATAATTTTTCATTTATACAGTCAATTGTTAATGCACAAATATGTTTTGTTTCAAAAGCCTCCTGTATGCCAGCCAGGCTCTGTACTGCCTGCAAGGGGTGCAGTGGTGACCAAGACAGATTTCGCAGGGCTTTTTCCTTTAAATAAAATTTACAGTATATGCTGAAAGTTCCAGGGGACTTTTATTCCATTTTATTTAGTTTGCGTGTGTGTGTGTGTGTGTGTGAATGCATGCATTCATGAGTTGTAAGTCAGATGCATTCACATGTTGTAAGTCAGATGCTAACTTTCAGAGCTGATTCTCCCCTTCCACCATGGCTTCTGGGGATGGAACTCAGGTCCGCAGGCTTGTCACCTATTAATCCACACTACTGGCGTCACAGGGATCTATGTAGAGCTCTTTGTATATAGTTTTTTTATGTTTTTTTTTCCTTTTCTTTTTTGAGACAGGATCTCACGGAATCCAGGATGGCCTCAAACTCACAAAATAGCTGAGGCTAGTCTTAAACTCCTGACCCACCTGCCTTCATCTACACATATGTGTATAGACCTCACAAATGTGGCATCAACAATTCCATCTGTCTATCTATCTATCTATTATCTATCTATCTATCTATCTATCTATCTATCTATCTATCTATCTAATCTTGAATAGTACTAGAGAATAAAAACCTAAGGCCTCATGCATGCTAGGCACCTTTTGTCACTGAGCTAGAGCCCCAGGCACCTGTCTCTCAGGCAAACCAAGTGAAGACACCAGTCCCCCAGAGTAGGATCTTTGCTGTCATACAAAAATAAAACACAGGCTGAAGTTCCAGTTCCAAGGGATCTGACACCTTCACATCAATGCACATAAAAAAGAATAAAACATAACTCTCACTTCAAAGAGGGTAAGATACAGTTCATTATGAAGCCAAGTATGAATGACTATGGCGTGGGAACAGATTCCCTAGAGTCCATGTTCCAACATGGTAATAGTTTGATGAAGTTTCTATAGTAGCAGAAGGGAAAGCCATACATTCAGGCTCCTTACAGATCCATCGGTGGTAGTTTCCTTGATGGTCTAGTGGTTAGGGCGCAGCACGCTCACAAATACCTTGGAGGAAACATTGTGTAGGGGGGCACAACAAAGTGGGGGACATCTCAGTCATAGGTTTCAGATGCTGCCCGAAGGCATTCTCAGCTTTTTGGTTGGTAGAAACTAAGTTAATACATTCTAAAAGGTTCTATCTGTTAGTCACACGGATTTTAGGTCAGATACAGAGGTAGGCAAGGGATGTTTATTTAGGGGGCTAAAGACAGCTCCAGATAAATTGCAATTAGGCTTTGGCCTTGCAACATTCCAACCTCTCCACAATCATTTCAGTTTGTCTTTTAATAAAACATTTGTTTACTTTTGTTTTATGTGAATGAGTGTTTCGCCTGCATGTATATACACACACCACCTGTGTGTCTGCTTCCCAAAGAGCCTAGAAGACAGTGTGAGATCCCTAGAACCGGAGTTATAGATGATAAGTATAGAGAGCTACCGTGTGGGTTATGGGTCCTTTCAGAGAGTAGCCACTACTCTCAACTGTTGAGCCATCTCCCCAGCGCCATCACTGAAGCTTTAATTAGTTAACCAGTCTTCCAGAAGGTTCGTTGTAGGGTACGGTTTCTTTCCAGAACTTCCGTTCAAAAGGTCAAATTTAAAAACATCTGTAGGCGGGCCCTGGAAAGATGGTTCAAAGGTTAAGAGAAGTGGCTATTCTTCCAAAGGACTTGGATTCAATTGCCAGCATCCACATGGCAGCTCACAACTGTCTGTAACTCCAGTTCCAGGGATCTGAAATTCTCACACAGACAAAACACCTAGTGCACATTAAACAAACAAACAAACAAACCAAAAATTAAAAAACAACAACAACAGGTGGCTGGAGAGATGGCTCAGAGGAATAGAGCACTGGCTGCTCTTCCAGAGGTCCTGAGTTCAATTCCCAGCAACCACATGGTGGCTCACAACCATCTGTAATAAGATCTGGTGTCCTCTTCTGTACTGCAGGATACATGAAGGAAGAAACCTATATACATAATAAATAAAAATCTTTAAAAAAACCACCACCAACAACAACAACAAAAACCCAGCCATTATTTGCTGGGTGTGGTGGTGCACACCTTTAATTTCAGCACTCAAGGGGCAGAGACAGGTGGTCTCTGTGTGTTTGAGGCTAGCCTGGTCTACAAGGAAACACAGAGAAACCCTGTCGTGGAAAAACAAAAAACAGCCAAACAAACAAAAACCAAACCAAACAACAACGAAAAACATCTGTAGGCAAAAAACACTCATATACACAAAAGAGTAAATCTAAAATCAAGCAGACAAAAACTACATGAGAGGGTATAAAAGCGCCTGTTGACAAGCCTGGCAGCCTGAGTTAAGTCACGAAGCAATGCACGATGGGATGAGAGAACCTAGTCCTGCAGGTCATCCTATGACCTTTATACATGTAGCATGGCATGCACCGGGTTTCCCTCCCCACATACACAAAGATAAAATGAGACTTTTTTTTTTGGTTTTTCGAGACAGGGTTTCTCTGTGGTTTTGGAGCCTGTCCTGGAACTAGCTCTTGTAGACCAGGCTGGTCTCGAACTCACAGAGATCCACCCGCCTCTGCCTCCCGAGTGCTGGGATTAAAGGCATGCGCCACCACCGCCTGGCAAAATGAGACTTTTTTAAAAGGCCATGTTGTGCAGCAGCACTCACACTGGGTGTGGTGGCACGTGCCTATAGACTTAGGTGAAAGGATCGCTTGAACCCAGATGTTTGAGATGAGCCCAGATCACACAAGAGATCACAAAAGTCTCTCTCTCTCTCTCTCTGTGTGTGTGTAGGTATGTGCATGCGTGTGTGTGCTTTGCAATCAGGCAAAGCAGGGAGGGAGAGCAGGAGGAAAGAACACCCACACTATGTAGGAAGATACCTCAGGACAGTGCCTACAGTTTAAGGGCTTGATTCCCCAAGCTCACCAAGTTACTGCCTCTGCCTGGCACACAGTGGGTATTCACCAAAAGGTTGGACTAGTTGTGGACTCATTATGGAGAGTGTTGTCATTACTGGGGTTATCTTTGCATTGTATTGGCCCTTTTCCAGCCGCTGGGCTGAGTGGAGCGGTCACCTCAAGCAGAGGTAAGTGAAGAAGGCTCTCAGGGGAACAGCAGCTCCTCACAGCCTGCCAAGGTGTGTGTGGGGGAAGGGAAGTGGAAATAGCCTTCCTGTGTTGTTTAGACCGTAAGCCAGGCAGCTTTTACTTCTGAAGGGATCTTGGTGAGCTCTGCCTGTGCTCTTGCCCTCACAGACTAGGACTCTGGGACTAAAGTGACAGACTTGTGAGTTTTGGGTACAAATACATGTGGCTTCTCTTTTACTCACATCTCTTTGTTAGTCCTCCGAGCTCATTCATAAGAAGCAAGCTACACATTTTAAACTGTCCTGTGCAGCAGACTCCTGTGGCCAGGAGCTGAGGGCTGCCTCTGGGCATCACCCGGGAGAAGAATGCCCTCAGTATTTGTGTTAGCTTTCAAGTGTCTGCATTAGTCAGGATTCTCAAGGGAAGAGGAACGGATCTTGGCTTGGTGACTCATGTCTATAACCCCAGCACTAACACTGAGGTCGGAGGATCACCAAGAGGTAGAGGACAGCCTGGGCTATATAGTGAGTTCCAGACTAGCCTAGGCTACACAGTGAGCCTCTGTTTGCAAAAGATAAAACAGGGGGGCTGGTAATATGGCTCATTAGATAAAGCTCTTGCTTGACTAGACTGACAACTTGAATTCAGTTCCCAGAACCCACATAATATTTAGAGGGAACCAGCTCCATGAAGTTGTCCTCAGACCCCTACATTCACATGATGGCACCCATGCACCCATAGCAACAGTAATAATAATGATGATAATGACAAAGGCAACACAAGTTGGGCATGCTGGTAAATGCAATTCCAATTTGGGAGGTAGAAGCAGTAGGATTAAGGGTTCAGAGTCATTCTCTGCTACAGAAGGAATTCGAGGCCAGTCTGGGCTACATGAAATCTTTTCTTTTAAAGAAAAAGTTAGCTTGTTTGATTTGGAAGTGAAAAAGTCACCCACACCCAGCACTTGGGAGGCCAGCCTGGTCTATAGCAAGTTCCGGGACAGTCAGGGATACACAGTGAAGGCCTGTCTCAAACAAAAAAGTCACCCTTACCTGCTATCTGTAGGCTGGAGATATTGAAAAGTCAGCACTGTTTTCCCGCAAAGGCCTGTAAACTGAGGAGGGAGCCGCTAGTGTAAATGCCAGTTCAAGGGTTGAAGAAGACTGGCATTTCTGTTCCGGCAAGCAGGCAAGCAGCAAGAGGATGGGTTCTTCCTTTCTTTGTCTGTCAGGCCTTTGAAGGACAGACTAGGTGACATGCAGCCACACCAGGAAAGGCTATCTTCTGAAATGATGTTCAGTCTGTGCTCCCTGTGACTCAGTGACGTGTAAATTAATCACCACATGGCTTCTTCCTTAAGGACAATTCCTGCTGGTGCCTAGATAGCAGCCCTGTCCAAGAGGACCCAGTTAAGTCTTGCCTGGGTCCTGATTTAGTCATGAAATGAATGACTATTGTTTAAGAAGTGATGGCACTAGCAGTTATAGGTAATACAATTTACCTATAGAAAAGTACACAGGAGAGCAAACTGGCATTATAAAAAGTCAAACATAACTGTGTAACCAGGCCAAGACACAGAGACTAGGTTAAGAATGGCCGCTCACATTTCCAGGTAGTGACACCCCCCCCCACACACACACTTTGGGATTACAAGTGTGAAGCACCATGCCTGGCTTTGTTGTTTCTATCTTATCTATATGGGTTCATACCATGTGTGCAAAACAGCTTCAGCAGATTCTGATTCTAAAGAGCACTGAGAATCACTGAGACACACAGAGAACCAGTGCTTGACAAATTCGCCAGGAGTTAACCTTTACTGACTCCATCTGGGAGCAGGCAGACTAATTCTAGAACAGAAATACTGGCTTCTAGACAGAAATTGTCCCAGATCAGGAGGAATACCTCATTTGGCTCCTGTGTTTGGCCCTTATGTCCCATGAGTCTTTAAAGTCATTCCCTTTACCCTGGTCTCTGCTCCCTCGCCTTTTCCCTATTACTCAGTTTTCAAAGTAAGCATACCCCGAGGAAAGAAAATAAGCACTAAACCATATTTAAGCACTTTTCCCTCAGTGAGCCAACACCCTAGGGTTTGGGGCTTTTGTTTTCAGAAGTCTTTCACAGGTTTAATTATTAGCAGTCAGCAGCTACCAAGTATGATTAATCCAAGATATGGCAATCAGATTGAGCTTCTGGACCTAGCTGCTAATAACTTAGTATTCTTTAAAACAACTCTATGATTGGAAGTCTATGCTATACACTCAATATAAGTTATATAACCAGGCATGGTAGGATAGTTCTGGATCTCAGCGCTTGGGAGGCAGAGGCAGGAGAATCACCAAAAGTTTCAATCTGTCCTGGATTACATGGTGCATTCCAGAGTACTTTGCCTTAAAAAAGTCAAAAGAAAATATGCTTGTTACATCATTTAAAAAAATAAAGCAAGCAAACAATCAAAAAATCAAAATCAAATCCGAGGGCTGGAAAGATGGCTTGGTGTTCAAGAGCACTTGCTCTTGAAGAGGACCTGGGATCAGTTCCTCAGTTCCCAACATCCCTACGGCAGCTCACAACCACCTGTAACTACAGCATCAAGGGATCTGATGCCCCCCTCTAGTCTCTGCAGGCTCCAACCCTCCCACTCTCTCCTGATCTCTGCATGTTCATGGTGCATGTGCACGCACACATGTGTACATACCCACATGTGAACACACATGCCAAAGGATCATTAAAAGTAAATCTTCAAAAAGAGCAGTATTCAGTGGGGTGTGATGGCGCATGCCTTTAATTTCAGCAAAGAGGCAAAGGAGATTTCGGTTGAGTTCGAGGCTAGCCTAGTTTACAAATTGAGTTCCAGGACAGTGAAGGCTGTTAACACAGAGAAACCCTGTCTCAAAAACAAAACAAAACAAAACTACAAAATAGTTTATAACCAAGGAAACAGAAGTCAAATGATTTAGCTGAGATCGTGGAAGTTTCATATATCCAGAAAGAGACTAACTGGAAGCAGACACAGGTTTAGTCTTGAGGTCTAAACACTCTTGAGGCTTGGCCAATATTGGAGCACCCCAAAGAACTTGAAACTAAAGTCTGTGACAATCAGGACCAGCTCAGGCTGAGCTTCTTCCTCTCGCTGATATGGTCTCACCCCAGCCTAGCCTGGAATTCAAACTTGTCAAAATCATCCTGCCTTGGCCTCCTGAGTGCTGGTATTACGTGTGGGAGCTATGAGGCCCTGTTCCATCCATCTGGACCTTCCTTTTGCTTTTTATCCTAGACAGGGCCTTAGACATTACAGGCTGGCCCTGAACTCTGACTTTGTCGTCCTCCTGTCTCTATCTCCTGTGTGCTGTCTGTATTACTGGGCCAGGCTGGTTTCTCTTTTTCTTTGTTTTCTGAGACAGGGTCTCAAGCTTGACATGCTGGCCTTGAACACAATATGAAATCAAAGAGGACCTTGAATTCCTGATTCCACTGCTTCCAGCTCTGGTATGCTAGGCATGAGTCACCACGCTCAGCTCAGCTGGATCTCTCTCTTTCTGAGGCAAGAGCAAAGATTCTTATTGTCAATAAAGGAGTCAACACAGATTAATTCTGATGACAACTTTAGACTCTAGGGTTTCTGTGTGAGGTTAGCTCATTATGTAAACAGACTACTGCCCCAAATAAAATCTGACATTTGGGACAGTGTTCAAGATAGTGGACCTGTGCACAGTGAGGAAAAAGAAAAAAGGCATCTGCTTGCTTTCTCTCCTCAGTAAGATATGTACAGCATGCAGCTCATTTGTTGGAAAATGTTTTCATTACAGAAAAGATTTCAATTTTTCCTCTTCCTCTCAAAGACAAAAATCCCAGGCCTTGACCTAAACAAGGAAATCAAAATAAGGTGGTTTCAAGAGAGCCTCAAGTCTACTACTTACCTGCCATCTGTACTCTTTTTTTTTTTTTTTTTTTTTTTTTTTTTGAGACAGGGTTTCTCTGTAGCTTTGGAGCCTGTCCTGGAACTAGTAGACCAGGCTGGCCTCGAACTCCCAGAGACCCGCCTGCCTTTGCCTCCCGAGTGCTGGGATTAAAGGCGTGCGCCACCACCGCCCGGCCCATCTGTACTCTTTTTTTTTTTTTTTTTGGTTTTGTTCGAGACAGGGTTTCTCTGTGGCTTTGGAGCCTGTCCTGGAACTAGCTCTGTAGACCAGGCTGGTCTCGAACTCACAGAGATCCGCCTGCCTCTGCCTCCCAAGTGCTGGGATTAAAGGCGCGCGCCACCATCGCCCGGCCCATCTGTACTCTTTTTTTTTTTTTTTTTTTTTAAGATTTATTTATTATGTATACAACATTCTGCCTCGATGTATGCCTGCACGCCAGAAGAGGGCGCCAGATCTCATTACAGATGGTTGTGAGCCACCATGTGGTTGCTGGGAATTGAACTCAGGACCTCTGGAAGAGCAGCCAGTGCTCTTAACCTCTGAGCCATCTCTCCAGCCCCCCATCTGTACTCTTAAAAGTGGTTCTCTAGTCACTAGAAGTGGAGCTTAGTGAACGCATACCTAGCATGAACGAGGGCCTGGTTCAAGCTCTAGTAACGAAAAAGACAAAACTGTAACAAGCCCACTTAGGATGCTTTTATCAATATGAACTTAGTAGGCTCGGTTTTCTACTGTAGGAAGTTTTTGGCCAAACTGGAGTTAAGCTAAATTTCACTTGCAAGGGAGGCCCTGTGAGACTAGTATTTATTCTATGACATTTAGTAGTGAAGTCCATTAGGCTAATAAAAAAAACCACATAGTCTCTAGCTTCAGTGTGGAGAGCCAGGTTAGCTAAACCCAGGTCTGAGACAGGTTCGGCCCTACTGACAAGTCTAGAAAATGTCAGGAGGTCACAGTTTTCCAGGCTAGGAGGTGAACATCTTTGTCAATACTGCTGTTGGTCACAGGAAAAGAATCAAGAAACCTAGGTTTGGGAATTGCATAAGCATTATTTACCCAGGAAGCAAGGATCAAAGTCCTTCTCTAGGACAAAGGATTCGAAAATAGGTCACGAGGTCCCCCAATCAGCACAGCTAGCATTTTGTTCAGTCAACTTTAAAGCGGTGCAGAACCGTGTCTTTCACAGAAGGATAATCGCCACACTGAATGTCACTCAAGCCTCCACTTAGAAATACCACATCCTTATTTCAGAGCCAAGATTAAAGAACAGAGTCCCCGGGACTCCTTGAAGCATTCTAGAAGGCAATGGGTATTACCGTATTCAAGGCATGGGATCTGAGATTATGGGTTCATGGTGTTTGCTTTTTCCCTTCTAAAGTTGGGACATCCATCTTGGGCATCTTGAAGATTGCTGGATCGTCAGTTACTTGGGTGGTGTGGACAAGTCTGAGCCCCTGAGAGAGAGCTCTGGGCTCCTTTGTAGGGATACATGGCAAAACCTCCAAAATCAGACCTATAGATCAGTCTTGGTCCAAGGGGCTCCACTTATCTGATGAGTTCTTATCAGTCCCACTTCCATGGTCCATAGTGCTAGGATTTGGGTCAGATACGGCTAGGAAGGAAGCAGGGGTAAAGCAGCCTGTGATTTCTGCTTATTGGATGAGTGAGGGGTGTTCTGTGTGGTAGGGTGAACATTCTGAAGCTTTAACTTATGGAGTGCTACTTGGCCTCCTCAGTGGGAAGGCCCTGGTGACAGATGAAGCCAGCGTCTCTCAAAATGTCTGATGCTCTCTTAGGTTCATTCTGTGGTGAGAGAATTTATGATGACATGGGTAGTCTTAGCTTTCACCATGGAAATTTCGTTCACTCTCAGTAGATATTGACAGAGTCTTACAGTGGGGAGGTGACAACTGGCTTCTCCTTCCTCTGCTGGATGAAGCGCTGATATGTGCATTCTAGAATCTCTGGCTTCCAGGGGATGCTGCTCATGTCCAGTGGAGAAGGAGTCATGGGTGCAGGGTCCTCAAGGCCATCATCATGCCTGGATGCCTGGCAACATAGTTCCATGGGTAGGGACATGTCTAGATGCCTTGTCTCGTTGGGCCAGGAACATAGTGAAATGATGTTAGGCTATGGGGAACATTATCCAGGTGCTGCACACGAACAAAGCTTCCATTCAGAGGTTCTGCACAGCTGCTGCAGCATGGCTACCAACCAGGCTGAAAGATCCAGATCTCCAAAGAGGGCTGTGCCATACATAGCACAGAGCCAAACCATTATGAAAGGGCAACACCCACAGTCCACACTACCCCTCTGGAGCGCTGTTGGATTTCTTGTTCTTCCCATCCATACTTGCATCCAACCCTCCAAGTATCCATCCATCCTATCACCTAGTCAGACCTATATATCGCATGGCTATCAGTGGTCTCTCCATGTGAATCCCATGCCAGAAGGAACCTGATGGCAGAAGTGCTTAGGTTACAGCAGAAGATGTAAGAGCCAGGTTCTCTACTAGCTCTGGGGTTCCTAGAAGAAGCATCTCTCACTAAATCATAATCATTTAGGTCCTGTTTGCTGTCCAACCTCATTTTATCTACTCATCTCTTGGTCATTGTCTTCAACCACCAATGGTCTTTCTTCTTTCTGACCAAGCCAAGCCCTCCTTGGCCTTGGAACTTTAAGCAACTGCTCTTCTTTTTTTTTTTTTTTTTTTTTTTTGGTTTTTTGAGACAGGGTTTCTCTGTAGCTTTGGTGCCTGTCCCAGAACTAGCTCTTGTAGACCAGGCTGGCCTCGAACTCCCAGAGATCCACCTGCCTCTGCCTCCCGAGTGCTGGGATTAAAGGCGTGCGCCACCACCGCCCAGCACAACTGCTCTTCTTTTGTGACCTGAATGTTCAGCCAGCCATGTAAAAAGCTGGCTCTGCCCGTCCCTTCACATCCTAAAGTGTCCTGTCTTCAGAAAGGCCTTTCTATACCCACCTTCTTTAAAGCATACATCTTCCGCTCTGCCCATCTACTTTATTACCTCACTCTGTTTACTTCTCTTATAGAATGGCTCAGGATCTTTCATCATCTTACTTATTATTTTATAACTCACCAATAAGAAGAAGAAGGCCCAAATGGGAAGTTACCAGATCTCGTTATTCTTTACGGCATGCCTTCTGCTTGTATCCCTGATTGCATTCAATCGTTGAATGAATGAGAGAAAGACGCACGAGTAGGCCTTCCTAATATTAGAGAGACTTAAGACTGGTAGAGAATAGATTCTGGAAGAAAGAACTGGATTCGAGAGAGGGTCTTACTGGTGAAGCAGAAGAGCTGACTTCATGTGAACACAGGATGAGTGGAGTCTCTTGAGGGGCACAGTGAAAACAGTAGCTTAGGAGGATGCCTTGTTATGTATGACATGATCTGTGATAAATTAGAGATTTAAACTACTCTCTGCAGAATCTTGTAATTACTTTGAGAAGTAATGAGGTCTCAGGACCCAAGTTATATTTTCCTCCCTGTGGGGATTATACAGCATGGGGATTATACAGCATGGGGATTATACAGCATGGGGATTATACAGCATGGGGCTTCAGAGTGCCATGGCTTTCACAGAATGCATGTTGTTGTTTAATTAGCTGGTTACGGTAGACTATAGACATAGTGTCAAAACAAACATTTTGCAAGGTAAGACCCATATATGTTTAATGTAAGCATATAGCTCATAAGAGAGATTTTTTTAGGCTCCCCCGCCCCCTTATACTATGCTAGGTATCAAAACCAATGGCGTGTGCATGTTAGTAAGCACAGACTTTCTGAGAAAGGCTTAGTTTCTTTGTCTGTAAAAGAGAGCTTAAACATATCAGTGGGTTTTAAAAACTGACTATTGAGATAGGGTCTCATTTTGATAGATGCCCTGGCTGGTCTACAACTTGCTAGATAGACCAAGATGGCCTTGACCTCATACAGATCCACCTGCCCCTGATTCTCCTACTAAAACCATGGATTTCAGATTTCATTCTTACCGCCACGTACATAACTTTCCTTCTTTCTCTGTAGGTGTTCTCAGTGCCTCTGATCACTCCTACAGGAAAGGACTGACTGAGGAACAATCTGGAAGAAATGGGCTCAGTGCTTCTAGACTTCAAATAGTTTTAGTTGCTAAACACAGCACATGGGAGACAGAGGCAGGCCGATTTCTCTGAGTTCCAGGCAAGCCCGACCTACATAGTGAGACCCTGCTTCAAAGCAAAACAAAACACTCAAACCAGGAAAACAAGAACGTTAGGATACTGGAGAAACTACCTCCCCCTTTTATTTATTTATCTATTTATCTATCTATCTATCTATCTATCTATCTATCTATCTATCTATCTATGTATCTATCTATGTATCTATCTATCTATCTATCTATCTATCTATCTATTTATTTATTTATTTATTTATTCCTTTCTTGAGACAGGGTCTTATTCCATAGCTCAAGCTGTCCTGAAACTTAGTTTTGTTTTGTTTTTCGAGACAGGGTTTCTCTGTGACTTTGGAGCCTGTCCTGGAACTAGCTCTTATAGACCAGGCTGGTCTCGAACTCACAGAGATCCGCCTGCCTCTGCCTCCCGAGTGCTGGGATTAAAGGCGTGCGCCACGATCGCCCGGTTGTCCTGAAACTTAGTATGAAGCCTGTGTTGGCCTAGAATTTTCGCCATGTCTGCTGCCTATGCCTCCCAAGTGCTGGTATTACCCCCCATGGATAACTATGCCTGGATTGAGTTTTTTTGGTTTGTTGTTGTTGTTTTCTTTCTACACTCAGCACAGGAAAGGGCAAGGAACGAAAAGGCTTCCACAGTGACCTCTCTCCAGTGGATCTAGGGAGAATAAGCAACGCGGCAGGACTTCACGAATGCTAGCATACGGGCTGCCTTTCCTCTCACTAGAATTTTCCGTCGAAGAGATTAGTCCTTTGTTTCTAAAAAGTGAAGCCAAGAAAAACACTCTTCGTGCACACGCTGGAGTTCCTGTCATGTGGTTATGGAGACTGTCTGGTCCATCTGTCCTAGTCCCAGCACCTGGCAAGTTGACTACCGGAATAGCCACGCAAAAAGTGTTTCAGGATTATTTTGGAACTTTAGTTATCTTTCCCACAGAAGCCTGTTGTGCCCACACTCGGCCACAAGCAAGTCCACGCCTAGAAATAACATTCATTCTAAGGATCTCTGCGCAAAGATTCTTGGGAAGCGGTTCCCCTTCTGCATTCTCCCGCTATTCCTCCCCCGGGTCGTCTTTGAAAGAATTGGCACGACTCGCGTTTCCTTCCCTTCTCCCACCTCCGAGGAACAGGCCGAGAACGGGCAGGAGCAAACACCAATCATACAGCTGTATTTTCCTTCCCAACCAATAGATCCAGGCAGCAAGTATAGACGCTACCGTCCATCCCGCTCCTCACGCCTCCTCTTAGAGTCGACGCTTGACAACTCACCCGACCAATGGGAAGTTCCTATTCCGAGCGCGGGGGCGGGACCCAGCCAGTGACAGATGGCTCCCCCTGACCAATGGGCTGACCTATGTGCGGGAGGGGTGGAAGGCGGAGCCAATGGCGCGGTGCCAATCACGAGCATCAGGGAAAGGGCGGGACGACAGTGTTAGCGGGAGGGAGGGGAAGGCCTCGGGAACCCAGCCGCGCTGCCGCCGCCGCCGCCGCCGCAGCCCGAGTCGGAGGAGGGAGAGACCAGTGAGAAAATGGCGGCCGTGGCTGCTGAGGCGGCGGCGACCGCGGCGTCCCCCGGGGACGGGGGCGCCGGCGAGGCTGAGCCGGAGCTGGAGCCCATCCCCGGCAGCGAGGCCGGCACCCCCCTCCCGGTCACGGCCACCGAGGCGGCGGTGCCGGACGGCGAGGCCGACGGGCGCCAGTCCGCCCCTCAGGCCGACGAGCAGCCGCTGCCGCCGCCGCCACCGCCGCCGCCGCCGGGGGAGCTGGCCGGTAGCCCCGAGGCTGAGGCGAAACCTCCCGAGCCCGCGGCCGCCCCGGCCCCGCCGCCCGAGCAGCCCCCGGCCGCCCCCGAGCAGCCCGAGGACGCGCCGCGGCCGCCGCCGGCTCCGGTGCTCGTGCCGCCGGCGGGCGGGGACTCGGCGGTGTCTCAGCTCATCCCCGGCTCGGAGGTGCGGGTCACGCTGGACCACATCATCGAGGACGCGCTCGTCGTGTCGTTCCGCCTCGGGGAGAAGCTCTTCTCCGGGGTCCTCATGGACCTGTCTAAAAGGTACCCGCTGGCCCCCCGACAGCACGCCGTCCGCTCCGCCGCCAGGGAGAGCGCGAACCCCGGCTGCTCCCGCCCCGCCCTCGGGTCCTGCGCGCCGCTGTCCTCGTGGGGCGCGCTCCGCGTGGGGCAGACGCGCGCGGCCCCGGAGGGCGGGCCCGGCCCCAGGTGTGCGGCTGGGGACGCGCGCGCGGGTGCAGATGGCTGGCGCACCCCGCCTCCTCATCTCCGGCCCTCGGCGACCCTGGCTTGCGCACCGGGGCAGATGGGTTAATGCAAAATGCAGATGGATCCCCCGGAGGACCGGGTAGCCGGGCGGGGGAGAGGTGCTGCCGAGGCACACTGTCTTGTTCTCACATCAACCTTTAAGTTTAGCGGGGCCGAAGAAAGGGGTGTGTGCCTTGGGCTTCCCTAAAGGTTACCTGTCACTTGTTAAAAGAGGAACAGCCTTGAGTTACTGAACCTTTTTATGCTGTTATTCTTAGTGCTAGAAGTAGTTTCCCCGGGAAGGGGGCGACTCTTCAAAAAGGAGGCGCATTTTGCTGATTTTACTTATAGCTTAAAGAAATAGCTGAAGACGGGATGAAACCCTTGCCTTTTAAATTTTTAATTTCAAAGTGGTGGGTTTACAAAAAAAAAAAAAGTTGGAAACACTTTCTCTTTGGTAGTGCTAGAGATTGACTCCCAACTGACTTCTGAGACTATGTTTGCAGTTAAATTTGTCTAGACCGGAAGGTTGAGTTCACCTACAAACCTCTGTCTAATTCAGTATATTTTCATCTTTTTTTTTAAAAAAAAAAATGTTCTGGGCACTGCTTTAAACAAGTAAAGAAGATAGTTTTTTTTTTCAGTTTAGAGTTAACCTTTTTATTCTCTTCTTTTGCAGATAGGAAGTGCAGAGACTCCCATTCATGGCTCTCCATTCTGTTTCCTGCAACAGCACACACACTCTGGTGTCTCACCTGTTTGGAAATGGTTTATTATTAGTGTGTTTGGTGTGTTTCTGTATTTATTTAATTTCTTTTTGCTGTACTGGGGGCTGCACCCAGAACCTCCTGCATGCCAGGCAAGCATCCTAGCATCAAGCCACACACACCCCAGCCTTCTCCCACCTTTCTGTTATTTTTGAGACACGGTTGGGTTAAGTTGTCCATGCTTGCTTCGAACTTGCAATCTTCCTGACGCAGCCTCTCCCAAGTACTGGTATGACAGGCATTTCCCATCATACCCCATATCCTGGCTTATGCTTTGCTTTTAATTCCTTGACCTCCCGTCAAGACACAGGAATCCTTTTCCATTTGGGAACAAGTCTTTAAAGTTCTTAATGGAATATGGTGGTTTGAGGGGAGGGGGCGGCGATGGGCGCCTGTTCTGTCAGTCTGTACTTTGTTAGTCTTCAGGGTTTTTGTTTTGTTTGATTTTTTTTTATTATTATTTTTAGCAGATTTGGGTTAGTGCTTTCATTAGTACTTTAGTTTTTATAGTTAGAAAGCTGAATAAGACAGTGCTTTCCGCTGTTGTTTTTAATAGCAAGAGAGACACTCTAATGTGTATGCTATTGAATCAAACAGAAGAAGAGGCCAGTGATTGTGTGAGAATCTGAATTTCAAATCTGCAAAAGAAAGGTGCAGAAAGGTAAGTTTTTGGAAATAGAGTGGACTGTTTTCTCTTGTCAAGGTGCTCGTTGTGTCAGCTTTAGAAAATTGTCATTTTGAGTTGTGATCTATTTTGCTAATAGCATTTCTTATAAATAGTAATTTCTTTTGTTGGAGGAGTTGTTTTCTCTTTGGAAAGGATATGGAGTCTTAGTCTTGCTGTTTTGAACTCTTGGGCTCAAACTGATCCTCTTGTCGTAACTTCCACCTGCCTCAGCACGGACAGTAGCTGTGTCCTTCCCTCTGAGCTGTATAGCCAGCCTCAGGAGATACTTTTTATCCACTGTACTCAGGCAATAGCTACATTGTATTCAACAGACACTTTAAAAATAATTTGTATCTTATTTGAATTGGCCACTTCCTGGTAAAAGTAACAAGAGCTCCCAATTGAATGGGAGACATTGTATCACATAAGTTAGAGTTCTCTTAACTCTAGTGGTGGTGTATCATTTACATGGGAGCCAATCGAGGCTTATTTAACTTGGCCACTTAGCTTATTAGTGGCAATGTAAAGACTTCAATGTAAGTTAAAAGTTGGATGGGGTAGCAGGTTTTTTTTTTTTTTAGCAGGAAGTAAAGAATTGTGTACTTTTCAGTTTCTGTGCTTTTCTTGATTTCTGGTGACTGTGCAGAGTAATGCAAAGGATCCTGGATCTTAAAGCCAAGCAGAGTGGTCCATTAATAGGCTGCTCTGGAGAGTCTTTATTTCCTTTCTTTTAATATAGGAGAACATATATAATAATCTCAGAAGTTGGAATTCTGACTATCCAGTGAGATAATTGGGAATGTGTCAGTGTATTTGTGCTTTTGTTTAGTCTTCAAGAGGGTTTGTTATTGCATTTATTTAGTTATTTAGTTAGCTTTTTTTGGTGATAAGGATTGAATCCAAGGTCTCAAACATACTAAGCATGGCTTCTACCCCTATAATTCTTTTGAGGGTAATTTGTTTGGCCAATTTACATGAATACAAACAAACATAAAAATGCATATAAACCATGTGTCAGCTTACCAGAAAGGACAGACTGTATTTTGACCAACTGTACTTTTGATGAAGACTCTATCATCCTGTGATTTCATAGTTCTCTAGTTTGTACAAGTGCAAACTATGATGTTTTCAACAATGGCACTTCTCAGAATTTACCCTTCCTTTAAGTAGCACATCAGCTGTACCACCCCTTATCTCTAGAGATCTTGGCCGTAAATGGCATGGTTAGCTTAAAATGAGGGTAGTTTGAATAGCTAGTTAAAAACAAATTTTGTTTATCATAGCATAAAAAATATTGAATACTTTTAAGTGAAGCATATAGCTTCTAGTTCATTTACACTAGCTGTTGTTTAATACCCAGTCTCCTTAGCTAGTTTAAATTACTTGTTTATTCAGGTCATTAACATTGTCTAGTGACAAAGCAGTTAGCCTTACGCATGGATTTTATTTCTTTTTTGTCAGTCTCAGCTTTTACAATTTTGTCATATAAAGCATGCTTTAGTAAACTGATTATTTTAGACAATAATAAATTATTGAGTATTTTTGGTGGGCTTTTTATCATGGGATATAAGTCAGTATGTATACACTGCCCAGCTTCAATGTTTATTATAGTTTAGTTAAATGTATTATATCACATAACTGCTTTTGAATGAAATCCCAGGCATATCCATAAACATTCCATCATAGCCCTTTGTAAAAATAAGGACTTTTAAAAAGTAACCATACTACCATTATCATTCCCAGAATTATAGCATTTCCTTTATATCATCAAACCTCTGGTCAGTAAATGTTAATGTTAACATCTCAGGATTGTTTTGTTCAAATTAGAATACAAGTAAAGTTCATACCTATACATGATTAATTTTCCAGGCCTCTGTTTATCTGTGGTTCTGCCATTACATTTACCCCTTGCTATTTGTTATTCTGGATCTTTTTCTGATTGAACCCCTGTGGATACAGTTTTGTTACCTGTTTAGTAATTCTTGTAGCAGATTGAAGGGACAGCAGTTTCATTCCGGTCCCCTCAGGACCCTTTTTGCTTACCAGAATTGAATTAGTTAAAGTGGTTATGGATATCTCTTACTTCCCTGCAGATTTTTTCAGTCCATGCCTGAAAGAACATTTTATATGCAAATTATTTATTTCATTTTTTTGAATCAGAGTTTTATGTGGCCCAAATTGGCCTTGACCTCTGGATCGTCCTGTTTCTACTTCTCTAGTGCTGGAATTAAAGGCATGAGCCACCAAATCTGACTTTTTTTCATTTTTTAAAAGAAGAGGTCTTGTGTGTATAGCCTTTGCTGGCCTTGTACTAGCTATGTAGCCCAAGTTGGACTCCTCCTTTTGACTCCTATTAGGGCTATAGGAGTATGCCATGTCCAGAGGGATTATTTTATTTATTATTATCTTAAAAATAATTATGAAACACTCGGGAGGCAGAGGCAGGTGGATCTCTGTGAGTTCGAGACCAGCCTGGTCTACAGAGCTAGTTCCAGGACAGGCTCCAAAGCCACAGAGAAACCCTGTCTCGAAAAAAACCAAAAAAAAAAAAAAAAAAAAAAATTATGAAGCTACTTTGAAACCCTGAAAAATATTTCTGAATCCCTGAATTACGGAATCATGAAGTAAGCATTGGTACATAAAAGGCTTGTATATTTTAATTTTGTGGCACATACATATTACTGTATTTTTACAAGTATCATATTCTATGTATGGGGGGCCATTTATTAAAAATTGAAATGATTTCTTTTGAAAACTTCAGCATTTGCTGTTTAGGATCTTAAATTTGTAGAGCATTTATTTGTTTTTAAAGGAAATGTAAACCAAGACAATGATTTCTTTTCTTTACAGAGACCATGAACGTATGGTGCAATAGCCCTACTTTTGGTGGGAAAAATATACAGCCATTCTGGTGAAGCAGTGAGTAGTGGTGTCAGTAGTTTACACTATAGCTTTGAGGTTGAGGTCCTAGGCCCTCTAGTAGTGTGTGCGAAGGTTGGCTTGAGCTGTACATTCTGAATTTACTGGTGGTGATATCTTATCTTGAAAGGTATTAGAGGGCTTGTATGGTAAGTAAAGTAGCATAGGCAAGTGCCAGTCACGCTCTGATCTAGACAACTTCTAGGATGCTCACTATTGTACTGAGTGAGGTCCTCCATTGCATATTGCTCTAATCTGACTGTTCTAGTGAGCACAGATTCTTAGTAAAAACCCAGTTTGAATCTGAGAACAAAGACTTGTGATAATTTTTCACTTTGAGACACGGTTTTACTGTGTAGCTCAAGCTGACCTGGGATTTGCAATCTTTCTGCCTTAGCCTCCTGAGTCCTGGGGATTACAAGGTTATAATTGTCTATCTCCCAAATAATTTTTTATCAATTTTATTAGATCTATTTTTATATTATATCCCCCCTCCCCCCCCAAAAAAAGTCTTTTGGACAGGCTTGCCACATACCAATGCCACATACCCTGAGCTCAGATGTTGTTCTTGCCTTAGCTTCCTGAGTGCTAGAGTAACAAGCCTGTGTCACCACATCTACCTATAGATATTATATATTAGGTAGCTATTCCAGACATGCTCTATTGGACTTGAAGCTTTTCTTTCTTTGAGACAGGATCTTTTTCTGTGGCCCAGGCAGGCCTTAAACTGTCCTTGATCTTTTCTGTCTTAGCCTTTTTAGTGCTGGGATTACAGGCAAGGCCATGCTTGGCAGGAGTTTCTAATAAGGTTAATTTTCAGTTTTTTTACACATAAATAAAACCATACATTAGTGTGTGTTCTTAAAAACATTTAAGTCATGATGAAACTATGTGTTGGTAAGAACAACTTTTTTGGGGGTTCTATTAAGTAGCTTGAATATTAGTGCTTATCTTCACTGTCTCGCTGATTTCAGATTGTAAAAGAGGAAAGATGTTATTGGCCTATCAAGTACATCATTTCTTAGTAGCTTAGTTCTCCCTGAATTCCTAAATTAAGATGCACGTTTCCAGAAAGAAGCTTGCTGTAGTGGTTGGCAGATAGAGAAGTGATGGTTTAGTTACATTCTGTTTGGATTTAATGCAGAATAACTTTCCTAAACACAGTTTAGTCAGTGGTTCTCAAAAGTGTATAGATTTCTGGGGTTGAGCCGGGCGGTGGTGGCGCACGCCTTTAATCCCAGCACTTGGGAGGCAGAGGCAGGCGGATCTCTGTGAGTTCGAGACCAGTCTGGTCTACAAGAGCTAGTTCCAGGATAGGCTCCAAAACCACAGAGAAGCCCTGTCTCGAAAAACCAAAAAAAAAAAAAAAAAAAAGATTTCTGGGGTTGGAGAGATGGCTTAGCTCTTCCAGAAGATACAGGTTCAGTTTCTAGCATACACAAGGCAGTTCACAACTGTCTTATTCCTGCTCCAGGGGATCCAACCTTCTAACCTTCAAGGGTGCAGCACACATGTAGTTTGCATAAATACATGCAGGCAAAACACCCATACATAGAAAATATTTTTTAAAATAGATTTCCTTCCTCATCAATTTGATTTCATTCTGTGATTCTGGACTTTTTTTTTTGTTTTGTTTTGGCTTTTTGAGATAGGGTTTCTCTGTGTCACTTTGTTGCGTGCCCTGGAACTAGCTCTTGTAGACCAGGCTGGTCTCAAACTCACAGAGATCCTCCTGCCTCTTCCTCCCAAGTGCTGGGATTAAAGGCGTGCACCGCCACAGCCCAGCAGGAGATACTAGTTTTTTGTTTTTTTTTTTTTTTGTTTTTTGTTTTTTTGTGTCTCAGGTACCACTTTAATTGAGGTTCTCCCTTCACATTGAGGAAGGATGGAAGACAGGGATTGTTTCCAGGCACACGCCCCTTCTGCCCCAAGGTAATCAGCCTGAGCTCCCCACAACAGAAGCATGCTCTCCTTCCCCTGAGAATCCACTCCTGAGCCGGTAAAGGGACAAATATATTGGGGCATAGGAAAAACTCAAGAGAGTCAGGACGATTCTGAATTCTTTCCAGTGTGAAGACTAGAACTAGACATGGAGGTGCCCCTCCTTATGGCAACAACAAACCCCACCCATTCCCAGTTGAGGCCAAGCCCCTCCCCAGGAAGCCTGAGAGCAGCATCCATTCCCCAGAGCTCCTCCCTGCAGTGATCCCAGGGAAGACCAGAAGCCTGCAGTCATGGAGACAGCCATTCAACAGACACGGTCTCCTCTTCGTGGGCCCCTACTGCTGCAGCTGTACAGCCATGAAGGACCAGCCAGTACGTGTGTGGCTGTGGGGTGCAGAAGGGGCCAGAGTGAGCAGCAAAGCAAATCAGATGTATGTTCTGAAGCTGGATCGACATGGTGGCAGGGCATGTCGTAGCCCTGTGGACCACTGGGACCTGGCCCTCCATTCTTCTCCGGACGGTTTCTGTTCAGGACTGCTTTGGGGGCAAATTCCAGTTTGTCCTTAAGGCTCACCACCTGAGTGTGGTCCTTGCCTAGCAGCTCATCCAGCTTTCGGTCCTCTCGACGCTCCAAGATGCTCTTCTCCTCCTCCACAGGCTGAGGGCCCTTTCCCCTGATGAACCATTCCAGGTGGTAGCCCACAGCCCCGACCACAAAGGCCACAGGAAAGGTGACATAGGGAGCGTAGGTGCGCACCACGGTCCAAAGCACAGGCCACATGACATCTGCGGCCCAGCCGGCACGCCCCGGACCGGCCCCGCGCTGCGCCCGCTAGCCCCGAGCCACACGCACGGACGTCGCCGGTCCCACTGGCCCGCGGGGCGTCGCCCGAGAGGAGATACTAGTTTTTAAGGAATAGTTTAGCTCAAACAGAAGGGTAAATTTCTTTCTTTTTTTTTTTTTTTTTTTTTTTTTGCTTTTTCGAGACAGGGTTTCTCTGTGGTTTTGGAGCCTGTCCTGGAACTAGCTCTTGTAGACCAGGCTGGTCTCGAACTCACAGAGATCCGCCTGCCTCTGCCTCCCAAGTGCTGGGATTAAAGGCGTGTGCCACCACCGCCCGGCAAGGGTAAATTTCTTAATCCTGCTACAAGAAGTTAATTTAGAATGGAATATAATTGCAAACTAAGAAATGCATATCCAGATTATTGCTGTAAAGCTGATATGTACACTTGGAAGTGATTTCTTAAATTTAGCTTCCTGTTACAGGTATAAGTTGTCCAAAATTTTTGTTTTCTTCCCTCTGAACCAATTCTGTATAGCTGCCTACCCCTGTAGTTTCACTTCTCTCCTCATATTCATATCACCTAACAGCTGCCAAGCTTTACTTTCTGGACTTTAATAACTGCTCTGCACTTGCCATTTCTTTCCCCCTTGAGGCAGGGTCTTTAGTCAATTACTGTGTAGTTGAGGATGGCCTCTATCTTGAGTGCTACAACTATAGATGCATGCTACCACTTCTTTTAGGAGGTGTTGGGGAGCCAGCCCAGGGCTTTGCTTATGCTTTGTAAGCACTCTACCAGCAGAACTACTTTGCCAGCCCCTACAGTTGTGTTTCTGTGTTGTATACATTGTTTCGTTTCACTCTGAAAGGTTTTTCAGCCTTAAATTTGTAGACATAGTGCCAGAGTAAGTAAATTACTTGAAATTATAAATGGTAGATATTAGTAGGGATATATAAAATACCTGTTACTGGAGACCACAGGGCCCTGTGCCTTGGCTGGTCTTAGACCTTGAGGCTTCCTGTCTTAGCCTTCTGAGCCCTGGAATTGCAGTGTTTACAACATATCCTAGCACTTTTAGTTTTTTTTTTTTTTTTTTTTCTTTTTCTTTTCTGCGTTATTGAGAGAGGGTCTCATAAAGTCCAAGCTTCCCTCAAACTTGGTAGCTGAGCCTGCTTGAAGTCCTGATCCTCCTGTTTCTTCTATTCCTAAGGTCTGGGATGGTAGAAATGTGCTTTGGTTCCTAGGTAATTCTCTTTTGCCAGTATTGGGGATTTAATCTAGGGCTTCATGTACATTAGAGGAGAGGAACACTCTGTCACTATTTTGAAGCACTGTCGATTGGCCTAGATTGATGTGTAACTTGTCCTTTTGCCCTAGCCTAACCAGTTACTGCCCCCACCCCAGTAGTCACAATGCCAGCCTACTAACCCTACTCTTATTTTATCTTGTGTTTTGGAGACTGAGTTCAAAGGATGTCTTGCAGGATTTGGTGTTCTCTTTTACCATGGTAATTAAATTCAGGTTGTTGGCTTGTTGGCAATCACTTTTACCCACTGAACTGTGAACCATCTTGCATGGCCTTTTGTTTGTTAGTTTTTTGAGACAAGATCTTGTTATTTAGCCTTGGCTGGCTTGGAACTCACTGTGTAGACCAGGCAGGCCTAGAACTTACTTAGATCTGCCTGCCTCTGCCTCCCAAGTGTTGGGTTAATGCCTGTGCCTTTTTTTTTTTTTTTTGAAACAAGGTCTTCTGTTTCCTAGCCTAGGGTTCACTATGTGGGAAGAAAGTCTTGAACTTCTTACCTTCTGTCTTCTAACTCTCAAGAGTTGGGATTACAGGAAAGCACTACCATACCCAGTTTTATGTCGTACTGTGGACTAAATTTAGAGTTTTCTGTATGGCAGGAGTAACATTTGGCCAAGTGGCCTGCATCCTGAGCTCTGTTTTTTTAACTTTTATTTATTTGGTATGTGTAGGCATTCATGTGTATGTAACTGTGCATGCCATGGCTTATGTGTGGAAGTCAAAGACCTAATTTTGAGAATCTGCTCTCTCTTACTGTGGGTCCTGGGGTTCAAACTCTGGTTTTGTCAGGTTCGATAGATGATCCCATTTACTGGGGGGAACTATCTCACTGGCTCTCAATTTATTCTTTTTTTTTTTTTTTTTTTTTTTTTTTTGGTTTTTTGAAACAGGGTTTCTCTGTGGCTTTGGAGCTGGGATTAAAGGCATGCGCCACCACCGCCCGGCCTGGCCCTCAATTTAAAAGGAATTTTTTTTTCTTGTTTTCTCAAATGCTTTGGTATAGCCAGATATACCTAGTTCCTGGGCTATATAAGAAAACCACGTCCAAAAGAAGATATGGTTCGGTAAAACAAAGATTGATGGTAGTTGGTAGCAGTGCATGGCTTTAATCCCAGCACTTGAGAGGCAGAGGCAGGTTGTGAGTTTGAAGCCAGCCTGGTCTACAGAGTGAGTTCTAAGAGAGGCAGGCTACACAGAGAAACCCTGTCTCGACCCCACTCCAAAGGTTCTTAATCATGGTTACCTTTTTAATTTTAAATTTTTGTGTATGAGTGTTTTTTTTTTGTTTGTTTTGTTTTTCGAGACAGGGTTTCTCTGTGGTTTTGGAGCCTGTCCTAGAACTAGCTCTTGTAGACCAGGCTGTTCTTGAACTCACAGAGATTCGCCTGCCTCTGCCTCCCAAGTGCTGGGATTAAAGGCGTGCACCACCGCCGCCCGGCTTTGTGTATGAGTGTTTTGCCTGCATGTATGTCTGTGCATGTATGGCTGGTACCCATGGAGACCAGTAGGGAGTATTGAATCCCCTGGGACTAGAGTTACAAATAGTTATAAACCACATGTGTGTGCTGGAAATCAAATCCTAGACTTCTGGAAAGAGCAACCTGTGCTCTTAAACCCTGAACCATTTCTCTAGCTCCAAGATTAGATTTTTTTTTTAAAAAAAATATGTATTTTTTAAATTTTTATGTGCATTGGTGTGTTACCTGCATGTGTGTCTGTGTGAGGGTAATCAGATCCTGGAGTTACAGACAGTTGGGAGCTGCTATGTGGGTGCTGGGAATTGAACCTGGATCCCCTGGGAGAACAGCCAGTGCTCTTTTTTTTTTTTGGTTTTTCGAGACAGGGTTTCTCTGTGGTTTTGGAGCCTGTCCTGGAACTAGCTCTTGTAGACCAGGCTGGTCTTGAACTCACAGAGATCCGGCTGCCTCTGCCTCCCGAGTGCTGGGATTAAAGGCGTGCGCCACCACCGCCAGGCTTCAGCCAGTGCTCTTAACTGCTGAGCCACTTCTCTAGTCCCAAGATTAGATTTTTTTTTTTAAACTATTTTTAATGTATTTTTTTTGGGAATTATCTGTCTAAATGGTGTATTAATTGAGAACATTATTTTCCCTACCACACTATAGTAAATGATGTGTGTTTACTCATTTGTAAGAGAGCATATGCTTGCGTACATGTACACGTGTGCTTGCAGGTGCATATGGAGGTCAGATGTCAATTCCTCAGGTGTTATTCCTTGTGAATGTTTCCCTTGTTTTGAAGTTTTAGCTGTTATGTTATCAATTATGTTTAGGTATGTGTGTCTGCATGTGAGTGCAGGTGACGGGTAGACCAGAGGTTAGCTCCCCTGTCTAGAGTTATAGATAGTTGTCAAGCCACCTGACTTGGGTGCTGGGAACTGAGCTTAGGTCCTCTGGAAGACATTGGGTAGTGCCATCCTTCTAGTACCTCTGCCTTGCTTTTTGAGACAGGTTCTCTCAGTGGGACCTGGGGCTTGCAGTTTAAACCAGAGTGGCGGCCAATAAGTTCCAGGGATCTGCCTCCAACATCCTCAGTCAGTGCTGGGATCACAAATGGTTCTGGCAATCAAATTATGTTCTCTTGCCAGTAAGGCAGAACTTCACGTACTAATTGATGTTTCTAGATCATGTTTCTGTAATTAAATTTGTTTTGAATTTTTCTCCTCCCTCCCTCCCTGTTTTGTTTTGTTTTGTTTTTGAAACACAGTCTCACTATATTATAGCCCTGGCTGTACTGGAATTCTCTATGTATACCAGGCTAACCTCAAACTCAGAAATCTACAAGTGCTGGGATTAAAGGCTTGTGCCACTATGCCGTCTTTTTTAATTATTGTAGAGAACTCTTGTAAAGTTTTTACCTAGGGTCTTTAATTTGTATGTCTCTCTCCCTCCAGTATCTAATAGCTTAGGCTCGCTTGGAACACAGTATGTAGCTGGGGATGACTTTGTACTGATTTTCCTACCTCTCCTTCCCAAGTTATGAGATTAGAGGCAGCATCCCTATAGCCAGATAATAACTAATTTTTTTTAAACTTTGCCCCATTGCTTTATCATTAAATTTTTTTGTTTTATTTTTTACTTTAAAATATTTAGTGTGGCCGGGCGATGGTGGTGCACGCCTTTAATCCCAGCACTCGGGAGGCAGAGGCAGGCGGATCTCTGTGGGTTCGAGAACAGCCTGGTCTACAGAGCTAGTTCCAGGACAGGCTCCAAAGCCACAGAGAAACCCTGTCTCGAAAAACCAAAAAAAAAAAAAAAAAAAATTTAGTGTGTGTATATGAATGTTTGTGTGTGTGTATGTATATATGTGTGCTTGGTGTCAAGGAGGCCAGAAGAGGCCAATGGATCTCCTTGAAGTGGAGTTAAAGTTGTTAGCTGCCATGTAGGTACCTGAACTTGGGTTCTCTGAAAGTGCTACATGATGTTCTTTACCACTGAGCCATCTCTCCATCTTGTTTTAACATTAAAAAAGATTTATTTTTATTATTAAGAATTATATGTATATCTAGTCTGTGCAGATGCCTGAGGATGCTAGAAGTGTGAGAATTCCCTTTAGAGCTGGAGGTACAGGTAGTTGTGAACTGCCTGATGTGGGTGCTGGGAACCGAACTCAGGTCCTCTATAAAGCAGCACACACTCTAACACTGAGCCCATCTCCAGCCCCTTGTTTTATATTTTTTTTGTTTGTTTGTTTTTTCAAGATACAGAGTTTCTTTGTGTAGCCCTGGCTGTCCTAGTACTCACTCTGTAGACCAGGCTGACCTTAAACTCAGAGATCTTCTTGCCTCTGCCTCCTGAGTGCTGGAATCAAAGACATGTGCCACCTGCCCAGCATCAATCTTGATATCCACTTCTTTCCCTAAACTTTTTACTATTAGGTTGAAAACATTTTCAGATGTATTTGTATATATTTAAGTTTTAAAAAACGTTGTTGTTGTGTGTGTGTGAGAGAGAGAGAGTTAGTTCAGGTTCACATGTCCCACAGTGTCTGTGTGGAGGTCAAAGGACAACTACGAGCAGTTCATTCTCTCTTTCTACCTGGGCTTCTGGAGATCAAATTCACATTGTTGATGTGGATGGCAACACATGTGCCTGGTTAGCGGCTCCACCTGTCTTATTTTAAGATGGGCTATTTGTCTGTAGTATACAGGCTGACCCGAATTCGCGTCCTTTTGCCCCAACTTTCCAAATGCTAGAATTAGGCTTGTGGTTGATTATTATTAAAGAACACTTTTATGAAATTTTTGTCTTGGATTTTCTTCCCACATTTATTTTTCTTTTCTTTTAAAAACAATTTTATTAGACTTACTCTTTTGTTATTGTGTGACCGTTTTGCCTGTGTATGTGTCTGAACACAGATTCCCTTGGAACTGGTGTGTTAGGGATGGTTGTGATCCACCATGTGAGTGCTGGGAGTCAAACCTAGGGGCTCTGCAAGAGCAAGCCGTGCTCTTAACCACTGAGCCATCGCTCTGGGCTCCTCTCCAGGCTCACCTTTCATTTTTTTTTTTTTTTGGTTTTTCGAGACAGGGTTTCTCTGTGGCTTTGGAGCCTGTCCTGGAACTAGCTCTGTAGACCAGGCTGGTCTCGAACTCACAGAGATCCGCCTGCCTCTGCCTCCTGAGTGCTGGGATTAAAGGCGTGCGCCACCATCGCCCGGCTCTCACCTTTCATTTTTTAAAATCAACTTTAAAATCACAGCCTACGGTTTCATTTATTCTACTCCCCATCATCATGTATATTTAGTTGCAGTCTGATTCAGAAAATGTAAGGATTGTTTCTCAACTTGGGTCTGACTGATGTACTTCTGGGCAGTATAAAGAAATACAAATGTTTTCAGGGCACCATACTTGAAGCCACCAGGTACAATATTGTTTCCCCAATGAGAAATTTATCCGTGCACTAGTAATCACAAATATGATTCTTTTTTTTTATTGATTCGTCTCACTGGCCTACAGATATGATTCTTTTCACTGTATTTCCTATATATGGGTAGATATTACCTGTCTTTGTTTTATTTGCTTGTTTGCTTTTTGAGATGGGGTCTCATATAGCCAAGAGTATTTTTGAGTTTTTGATCTAGCAGGGATGACCTTGAACTTCTGATCCTTTGCCTCCATTTCATAATGCTGTTACAGGCATATGCCCCATACCTGGTTTTTGCAGTGCCGAGGATCAAGCCCAAGGCTTTGTATTTGTACATGTTAGGTAGTCACTGTCAATTGAGCTACATTCACAGCTCAATTCTTCTCTTTGACACCAAGTCTCATACTTTAAGGCAAGGCTGGCCTGGAATTCACTGTTTAGACCAGGATGGCCTTGAAGCTGTGGCAGTCCTACTCCAGACTCAGAGTACTAACTGAGCCACCAACCCACTTTCGCATTAATTTCTTTTTAATGTAAAAAGTACATTCAACATTTAGCATCTTAACCGTTGCCTGTACAATTCAGGATGATATTAAGTGTGTTTAATTATTATTATTTTTTTTAATATTTATTTATTTATGTAGTTAGTTAGTTATTATGTATACAATAGTCTGTCTGTGTGTATGCCTGCAGGCCAGAAGAGGGCACCAGACCCCATTATAGATGGTTGTGAGCCACCATGTGGTTGCTGGGAACTCAGGACCTTTGGAAGAGCAGGCAATGCTCTTAACCTCTGAGCCATCTCTCCAGCCCAGTGTGTTTAATTATTGAGGCAGATCTCCCATCTTGCAAATTAAAACTTGCTAGACTACATACCCTTTTCTCCTTCCCCAGTCCCTGCTCTCTGCGTCTGCTTGTTTTTTGTTTCTAGGAATTTAAGTAGAGTAATCCCTCTATTTATGGGGGATATTTTTCAAAGTTCTCTATTGTCTTAGTCACTTCTTCCACAGGCCACACCTATATGAACATATGGGGGCCATTCTCATTCAGACCACCACATTATACTCCTTGGTCCCTACGTAGGCTTGTAATCAGTCATATCATAATGCAAAAATGCTTTCAGCCCAACTTAAAAAGTCTCCATAGTCTATTACAGTCTCAACACTGTTTAAAAGTCCAAAGTTTCCTCTGAGATTCATGGCAATCTTTTAATTGTAACCCCCTGTAAAATCAAACTCAAGGCACACCACATACTTCCAAAATACAATGGCATAGAATATATTACCATTCCAAAAGGGAGGAAATGGAGCATAGCGGACCAAAGCAAGACTGAAAACCAGCATGGCAAACTACAAATTTTGCATCTTCATGTCTGATGTCAAGGGCTCTTCAACCATTAGCCTTGTTGACTGCAGCACACTTCTCTCTCTTGGGCTGGTTCCACATTGCAAACTGGTTCTGGTCTGCAGCTTTCTTTGGCAGGTATCCCAAGACTCTGGCATCTGTAACATCTTGGGGTATCCAGCACAATCCAGGCTTCTCTTTCACAGCTTCATGTAATGGCCTCTCTGGGCTTCCATGCAGGGACTCTCCTGCCACACACACCTGGCCTCGGTGACTTACCATATAGCCAGATACTATAACCCCTTTTATTTTAGTATCCCTGACTTTAAAGCCAGTGCCACAGGGCCATAGCTGAAGTTGCCAAGTTCTGTGCTTGCTAGGTCTTGATTTGGCCCCCACTTTCAATGACATTTGCATTCATCTTTCTGTTGCTGGTTCCCTTCATTGCTTAAGCTTTCCTTTAATTCGTTTTTACAAGTTGGAAGCTTAGCTTGGAGTGGGGGTCTTACCCTGAGGTTACTACCCCGCCCTTCATTCCATTTAGCTTCAGGCTTGTCTTTAAACTTTTTACCTCCTGGAGCATAAGACTTGACTCTAATTAAACATTTCCTTTTCTCTTCAAACTGTACTTTTTGTGTTTCTCCTTGCCCCCTTGTTGCTTTTCATTGTAGATCCTCATAAGTGATCACCAGTAACCACATGACAAGTCAATACTAGTTTGTTTTGAAATCTCTGCCAGTGCTATTAACCCAAAACTCTTTAAGTTTAGCAGCAGGTAGATTTTTAGACCAAGGGAAAAAAGCAGCCACTTTATTTATTTATTTGTTTGTTTGTTTTTGCCAAAATATCACAAGAATGGTCTCTAGGCCACTCTTCATCCCAAAACATGGTTTCTTTGTGTAACAGTCCTAGCTGTCCTGGAACTTGCTTTATAGTCCAGGCTGGCCTCGAACTTGAACTCACACCTGCTTCTCCCTCCTAAGTGCTGGATAAAAGGTGTGTGCCACCACTGCCCGGCTTCCATGCCACTTGTTAATATTCTTCCCCTTTGAAACTTTTTTTAGCTGGGCCCTAAGTACCACCATCTTTCATGCTTCTACTACGAAGGCCCAGTAAGTCCCCCTCAAAGCTTCAACCATATTTCTAGTTCAAAGTTCCAAATGTTTTGTAATTTTCCAACAAACAGCATGGTCAGACCTGTCACAGCAATACCCCGCTTCCTGCTACTAACTTATGTCTAGGTCACTATGAAGAGACACCATGACCAAGGCAACATTTATAAGAGAAAGCATTTAATTAGAAGTTTGCTTACAGTTTCAGAGGTTTTGTCTGGTATCAGCATGGCAGGAAGCACGGAAGCATGCAGGCAGGTGCTGAAAGCTATAGGCAAATAGAAGCACAGGGGTCTTGCTGAAAACCCACCCCCAGTGACACGCCTCCTCTCACCAGGCCACACCTATATGAGCCTATGGTGCCATTCGTATTCAAACCACCATACCAGTGGGTTCCTGAAACTGAAGTCCATAAAAAATTGGTTTTTCTTTTTCTATACACTTAAATTTTTTTATTTGTTTTGTTTTGATTTTTGGGTAGTGACCCCAAAGTCAAGTTTATGTGATTTTAAATCCTTTGGTAAATAGCTAATTTGAAGTTAAATAAAATTGGTGCGTCTTCACAGCTGTCACTATCAAGTGTAACTTGATCAACTTTATTCTGTTTGGGGCACTAGTTAAGCTAATGATTATTCACTACTTTCTTTACAGCACAGGGCTTAGGTGGCATGTGCCTGTAATCCTAGTACTCCTGAGGCAGGAAGATCATGGTTACATAGTGAGATACCGTCTCAAATTTTAAAAAGTACAGGGTTTGTAGATATAATTCTAATTAAAGCACTAACTTGTTTTGGGGGATATTGACACTGAAACAGGGTCACATGCATATTGGGCCCCATCACTGAATTCAATACTTCATCCGTCTAATCCAGTTATTACTTCAAGTGTTGCAGTGCTAATGATATTTTATAATGATCCTACAAGTGGTTTTCATAGTCTTCCTGATAACTCACTTACATTAATACTACATTAGGAGTAGGTTATTTATTATAGATAAATACAGATCTTCTACACATGCTAAAATATTAAAATGTTGATTACTGAACATCAGTTTAAAGGAGCATGTTTCTTGTATTTCATTTTTACAGAGAAACTAGAGACCTTTGGATCTGTTGATAAACACTTTCTGCTATACTATAAAACTGGTCTGGGAGCAAACTGAGATGATGCATTAGTAAATGGTCCAAAGTACAGAATGCTAGGATATAATATTTTCTATTTCCTAGATATCTGGAAATTGAAAGGTTACTTAGGGTTAAATTACTTTATTTTTTCTTCATTTTATTCATTCACTTATTTATTTTTTTTGAGACCGGGTCTAGGCAGCACAGGCTGGTCCTGAACTCTTGTAGCCAAGATGTGTATATATGTGTGTATGTGTGTATATATGCCCCCCACACCATTAAATACAAATAAACACTGTTAGAGGATCATTAAGTAACAATATGTACTTTGGGGGTTTGGGAATGAAGGAATTCAGGCAAGAGTCATGGTCAAGCAGTGTGGGCCTAGTCTTGGTAGGGGTCTGGCTTTGGTCATCTGAGAGGATGGGCTGCAGGCCCTTCAGCTTGGCCAGCAACTAACTCCTGGATGAAGTCCTCTGTGGGATTTGTGCAGTACTCCAAGAGCCCCTGAATTTTTTTCTCTTTTTTCGAGACAGGGTTTCTCCGTAGCTTTTGGTTCCTGTCCTGGAACTAGCTCTTGTAGACCAGGCTGGCCTCGAACTCCCAGAGATCCGCCTGCCTCTGCCTCCCGAGTGCTGGGATTAAAGGCGTGCGCCACCACCGCCTGGCTGCCCTGAATTTTTTGGTTTCTTTCTTCTTGACTGTTCCCACAATTCATAGGTGTTGACTTCATTTGGCAAGTCTGACTCCGCGATAGTACAGCTTCTCCTGGTGCCTCTCCATCTGCTTTTCCACATCCAGCTGCCACAGCAGCTTCCACTGGTTGTACTTGATGCTGACTTGTGTGCCGACTCATGCACTTGCTGTTTCTGCAGCCTGATGGGACTCACCACCCAACTCCAGCTTGCTCAGCACACACTTGCCCAGCTGCTGTGCTTCCATTGCTCCTTGCCCCTCTGCCTTCCCCCCCTCTATTTTTTTAATCATGTATGTGTGTTGCTGTGGGAGTAGATGCACCCTGAGGTCAGTGCTGTAGGAGCCCCTGGAGCTGTAGTTAACAGGAGGTTGTGAGTCACTTGACATGCGTCCTGAGAATCAGATTCAGGTCCTCTGGAAGGGCAATAATGCTCTTAACCACTGAGCTGTCTCTAAATCCCAGCCTTGATTCTCTTTATCTCATAAATTTTGGGATTTGATTACATGCATGTGTACCATGTCTAGCCTAAAATTATAATTAATATATATCATAAAGTTTTATTTTTGAGAAAGTAAAGGTTTATGATAACTAGGACAATATATTGTAACAAAAATTATTATGTTGGCCCCTGAAACTGGAAAGTGACCTTTTATATGCATTGGTGTTTTGCCTGCATGTTTGTAAGTGTGTGGGTGTTGTATCCCCTGGAACTGGAGTTACAGACAGTGTGAGCTATCATTTGGGTGTTGGGAATTGAACCAGAGTTCTCTGGAAGAACAGCCAGTGTTCTTAACTGCTGAACATTTTTTTTTTAAGTCAGACTTCATATAGCTTCTAAATCCTAGGATGTAGGCACATACTTCTATTCCCAACTTGTAATTCTGTTTCAAAAGGAATGGTTGTAATTTTGTTGGTAAAATTTTCTATTGTATTTAGATGCAGTTGAATTGATTTCATTTGTCCTGATTAAGTATTGACCTAACCAAATTTCACAAAGAAATGTGAAGCAAAATAAGCTTGCTTCACACTTTCCTGTCTTTATAACCTAATCTTTTGCTGATTTTTTTTTATTCTTTTTTACTTAAAATTTCCAACTGCTCCCCGTTTCCCATTTCCCTCCCCCTCTTTTGCTGATTTTAAGGACACATAGGTTATTTTTGTATGTGGGGTAGGTGCATATGTATGTAGAGGCCAGAGATCAACCTCAGGTGCCATTCTCAGGAGATGTCTACTTGCCTCGCCCCGCCCCCCTTGTCTTTAGAGACAGGATTTCAGTGGGACCTGAGCTGAGACTCACTCCTTAGGCTAGGCTAGCAGGCCAAAAGGCCACATGGATCAACCTGTCTCTAGTTCCTGAGTTTGGATTATACACATATCATCACACCCAGGGTTTTACATGGTGCTAGAGATTAAATTCCGGTTCACGGGTTTATGCAGCTTTAGTTTATTGACCGAGGTATCTTTCCAGGGCCTGGAGAGGAAGTTTCTAAACACATCTGTTTGAAATAAAATAAACGTGGATATTTTTCAAGTGGTTAATTTTTTTTCCTGTTGTAGGAGGAGACTTCATTTTTATTTTCTGTTGACCTGTTTGCTGAGAGGGTGGTTGGGTCTATTGAGAGCACTTGGGCCTATTATTGCAGCTAACTCTGATCGTTTTTCTGAGTGATTAGTTTCTTCCAACTCCTTTGCTTGTCTACAGATGCTAATTCCTTTGCATTTCTTTATTTTTATATATAATTTTTTAAAGAATCCTTTCCTGCATTTACTTCTTGGCAAAAAGAATTGGAAGGGAGTAAATGAGAATCAGTTGTATTCAGCTGAACTGCTCTAAACAGAAGGAAAAGAATTAATGTGAAGTTAGGAATGAGTTGATTGAGGGTGCTGGTAAGTTCATGCAGATACTGCCATCATTAAAACAAACAAACTTTCCAAATCAGAGGTAGGAATTAGAAATACAAGGAAAACCAGTTGTGGTGGCACATGTCTGTAATATAGCACTCAGAAGGTCATATGTTAGAAACCAGCTTGAGCTACATACATAGTGAGTTTCAGGCAGACCTGGGCTACAAGACTCTGCCTTAAAAATCTGAAAATTAAAAAAAATTAATCTAAGCCGGGCGGTGGTGGCGCACGCCTTTAATCCCAGCACTCGGGAGGCAGAGGCAGGCGGATCTCTGTGAGTTCGAGACCAGCCTGGTCTACAAGAGCTAGTTCCAGGACAGGCTCCAAAACCACAGAGAAACCCTGTCTCAAAAAAAAAAAAAAAAAAAAAAAAAAAAAAAATTAATCTATAAATATACCTTGCTTAAAATAGGTAGTTGTTGGTAAACATTTCATTTAGGGTTCAATATTCTCCTGAAAAGAAATTTGGATAACAGTTCTTAACCCAGGAAGCAATGTGAATTTAAGGATAGAATTGATAAGCAATATTAGAAATTGTGAGTAAAATGATGAATAAAACTTATATCTTAAATGGGATTCAAATCCTAGAACGAAATAAACCATTTCCTGCTTTGGGATTTTAGAGACAACGAGTCTCATTGTGTAACCCAATCAGACCCCAGAAGATCTCCCTGCTTCTGCCTGTCCTAGTCTGAGGTAATTAGTTTGCTGCCATTCCCAGTTCAGAAGATCACTTTCATACCGTCATTTATTCCCAGAAGTAATGTGGATTTTTTTGACAGGGTCTTTATGAACTTCTGACCCACTTCCCAAATATTCTGGGTTTACTAGTGTAAGCCAAGTATGAGCCATCATGCTCGGTGTTTGCATTGCTGGGACTTGAACCCAGGGCTTGAATCATGCTAGGCGAACCTTCTACCATCTGAGCGACATCCCTAAACTCCTAGACTGGGGCTTTTCACTTATATCTCTTGTCTTGACAAAAAAAATTTAAATACCAATAATCCTCTTCTCTTTGACACTTGCTACTTGTTCAAAAGACTCAGTTTTGAAATCAATTTTAAGTAATTATAGCCACAGGAAGTGCAAAGACAATACAGAGGTCTCTTGGACCTTTACCCGTTTTTCTTCATAAAGGGATTTCTTTATTATTATTTATTTTGTGTGGTGCTAGAGATTTATGCCAGGCATGCCCAGGCAAGCAGTGAGCTATAACCTTTGTGCCCACTTTAGATTTTTTTTTTTTTTGAGACAGAATCTTGTAATACAGCCTAAGATGCCTTAGAATCTAGATCTTCCTGTTTCAGCCTCTGGCAGAATTTTCCTCCCTCCCTGCCTCCTTCCCTCTCCTTTTTTATTTTTTTGTGCTGAAGATTGAAGCTCTTGGGTGCAGCACATGCTAATGCTCTGCTATTCATCTGTAGCTCTAGTCAGACATTCTGTGGTAATTAAAGACTAAGATGGGAAAGGTTCCAATGAATCACCAGTGTCTGAGTGTTGCACTGCACGTGGAGTAGGAAGACACGCAGCATGGCACCCAGCTCTTGGAGCTTTTGCACGCAGTTCCGTAGGAGGAAGCTTGTGCAAGGGATGCCACTCCACCTTTCATCTGCACGCTGCTCATTGACATTTCCCTGGCTGAGTTTGCTTCTTTCTTGGTTAGCACTGATGTGGGACATAAATGTCTGCTTTAGCAAAACCTAAGGCAGCAGTGCTTATGGAAAGTTCAGATTATAGTTTTAGAGAAGATTGCCGTGGCACAGAGCAAGATTCTATTTCACCCTCCAGGAGATTGTGATGAGCTAGAATTTAAGCCAGGCGTGGTGCGAATACTTTCAATCCCAGCATTCGGTACACAGAGGCAGGAGTTGGGAGATCAGCGCAGTTGAGTTCCAATACAGCCAGAACTACACCGAGGAAACCGTGTCTTGAAGAAATAATGGTTGAAAAAGACTATAATTATGTTGCTACTTTTTCTTTGACAGTGCTGGCGATCAAACATGGAGCCAGGGTCCACCCCTGCACAGTAAACCCAGTCCTTTGATTTATTGAATTGAGAGAGAACACTGTGTTCTAGACTGGCCTCAGCCTTGCGCTCTCCTGCCTTAGCCTTGATAGTGCTGGAACTGCAAGTGCTTAGCTTAGTGCTGCAATATAGTCTCAGTAATCTTTTGATGTTAATGGCTTTCAAACTTCGGTTTATAAAAATAAAAATATGTATGTGTCTGCGTGGGGAAGGGGTGGTTGAGACAGGGTCTCATGTATCTGAGATTGGCCTTGAATTGATCATTCTGCTTCACCTCCCAAGAAGCACTCGTGTTTGGCCATCTACAAATACATGAAACAGATAGCAGTTATAGCAGTTATGAGTATTAGTATTACTCTTGCTGTTCCTTTTTTTTTTTTTTTTTTTTTTTTTTGGTTTTTCGAGACAGGGTTTCTCTGTAGCTTTGGTGCCCGTCCTGGAACTAGCTCTTGTAGACCAGGCTGGCCTCGAACTCAGAGATCCGCCTGCCTCTGCCTCCCGAGTGCTGGGATTAAAGGCGTGCGCCACCACCGCCCAGCCTACTCTTGCTGTTCTTAAACAAAGATTTTGATTTAATCGTAGTGTGACCCTTGAAATTAGTTTCATAACTAGTGTCTCACTGTGAGGTGGCAACATGATGACTGAGATGAATGAGGGCATGTGATCCTCTTTTTCTCTTAAAGTGATTTTTTTTCTAGTCTCTGAGGTCATTTTGTAATTATTTAAATATTTTTGGGTCCAGGCAGATGTTTCACTGGTTAAGAGCAGTACTGCTATTCAATCTAGATATAAGTAATTGGTAGGATATACAAATTCTAAGATCTAATTAGCAAAATATAGAGCTATTTAAATGAAGTAAGATTTATGCCTAATATTTGTTGATGAGTTTGTTGAGGATTACTAATCCACGAGCTGAACTTTATACATGCAAATTTACAGTTAATAAGCGCTCTGAAAACTTCACTTTAGATATCTAGGTGTGGTGACATGTCTTGTTGGTGGCACCTGTGAGGCAGAGGCAGGTGGATTTGAGTTTAAGGCCAGCTGTACTACATAGCAGCTTCTAGGCCAGCCTGGAATACATAGTGAGACACTCTCAAAAAAATAAACTCATTAATGTTATTGTGTCTTAAGTTCTCTAGTCCCAAAGAGTTATTATTTTTTAGAGAGGAACGTGAGAGGGTCCTGTCTTTTTTGTTTGTTTTATTTTGTTTTGTTTGAGACAGAGTCTCTCTCTGTATATTCCTGGCTGTCCTGGAATTTGGGACTCACAGAGATCCTCCTGTCTCTGCCTCCTGATTGCTAAGATTAAAAGCATGAGCCGCCATGACTGGCCTTAAGCCATGACTGGTTAAGAGGTATTCTTTTTTTTTGTTGTTTTGTTTTTTTGTTTTTCGAGACAGGATTTCTCTGTAGCCTTGGAGCCTATCTTGTAGACCAGGCTGCCCTCGAACTCACGTAGATCCCCTTGCCTCTGCCTCCCAAATGCAGGGATTAAAGGCGTGTGCCACCACCGCCCGGCTTAAGAGTTATTCTTAACAAGTTATTCTGAACCATTTGGAGAGCATTTAAGAGGACAGGAATATTTGAAAAAAGCAAAACTTGTTCTCAGGGAAAATTGATATAGAAAACATTTTCATTCAGTTTACTGGGTTCTCCATGAATGTCTAGCCTACTGCTGACTTTGTGTTCTCTGTAACTGCCTTATAAGACTGGCATTAGCATTGTCTTGCACAAGGTGCTGCTGTCTCAGTGTTTAAAATAAGCATGCTAGCATACACTGAGATTACTTGGAGTATGGTTTTATATGAAGGCAATAAATACAGCAAATTTAACTTAACATTTCTCTTTCCGCCCCGGTATATTAAATCACTTACATTTCTAAGTTTGTTTGAGAAACAGTTTTTATTTATGCGTGCTTTTCTGCGCATTCCCATTCTGTACAGAAGCTGGGATCTAGGCATGCATACCTGTTGTGTAACTGGTTTTTAAATTGGATTACATTTGAAAATACTACTTTTCCTTTTTTTTTGTTTGCTATTTTTTTTTTTTTTTTTTTTTGGTTTTTCGAGACAGGGTTTCTCTGTGGCTTTGGAGCCTGTCCTGGAACTAGCTCTTGTAGACCAGGCTGGTCTCGAACTCACAGAGATCCGCCTACCTCTGCCTCCCAAGTGCTGGGATTAAAGGCGTGCGCCACCACCGCCCGGCTTTGCTATTGTTTTTGAGACAAGAGGCCTTGTTGTGTTATACAAGTTGGCTTTGAACTCAGAATCCTTTGTCACACTCTTCTTTGATACTGCCCCTACAGATGTGTGCTCCTCTGCTTTTCTGAAATTATTTCTTTAAATTCTTTTTTATTTATTTATTATATATACTATATTCTGTCTGTCTGTATGTCTGCAGGCCAGAAGAGGGCACCAGACCTTATTACAGATGGTTGTGAGCCACCATGTGGCTGCCGGGGATTGAACTCAGGACCTTTGGAAGAGCAGGCAGTACTCTTAACCACTGAGCCATCTCTCCAGCCCTGTTTTTGTTTGTTTTTTTTTTTTTGTTTGTTTTTTTTTTTTTGGTTTTTCGAGACAGGGTTTCTCTGTGGTTTTGGAGCCTGTCCTGGAACTAGCTCTGTAGACCAGGCTGGTCTCGAACTCACAGAGATCCGCCTGCCTCTGCCTCCCAAGTGCTGGGATTAAAGGCGTGCGCCACCACCGCCCGGCCTGAAATTATTTCTGAATGTAGTATGTGATTTTAAAAAGTTTGAAACTTGGTGAGTGGAGGGGGTTGGCAGGTGGTGCTGAAGTGACAAGTCAGCAGTTAAAGGCTCCTCTTTAAAGACATCATCCACAGATCTCAGTAGTTTATAACTCCAGTTCCTGGGACTCTCTTCTGGCTTCTGAAGGTACTGCACTCATGGTACATATAGATATTTATGCAACCAGAACACACATACATGCAAATAATAAAAGACAAACTTTTAAACCACACAGCTCTATTCCTGTCAGAATTGGAAATAATTTGAATATCTAAATTCTGTTCTTTTCAAATTGGCCTGGAACTTGAGATCATCCTGCCTTAGCCTCTTGAGTGTGGGAATTACAGACAGGTGCCACCACCACCACTGTTTTTTATTAAGCTTTTTTTTTTTTGTTGTTGTTGTTGTTTTTCGAGACAGGGTTTCTCTGTAGCTTTGGGGCCTGTTCTGGAATTTGCTTTTGTAGACCAGGCTGGCCTCGAACTCACAGAGATCCACCTGTCTCTGCCTACCGAGTGCTGGGATTAAAGGCGTGCGCCACCACCGCCTGGCTTTTACTAAGCTTTTGAGAGAAGTTAGGCCAAAGGAAAGTGATTATATCTGAAGTATGGCTGCATTTACTGAAAAATGTCCATGCTTCAGTGAGTATAATACCACATGGCATTTCATATTAACCTGTCTGATAGCAGAAAGGTCTATTGTAAGTAAAGCCAACTATTCTGGTATTGTTTAGGGTAACCATTTGGATTATTTCTGGTTTTCTCTAAAATATAGAACCAAAAGAAGTGGAGATTTTTGTTGCTTTGGAGAAAGCAATGGTATATTTTTGATTTTTGTTGTATAGATACTAAGTTGATTATGTTTCAGACGTTGAGTTACAGATGAAACTCACTAGCTTTCTTTTGTTCTTCCATTTCCTTAAAGGTTTGGGCCCCATGGGATCCCTGTGACAGTATTTCCCAAAAGGGAATATAAGGATAAACCGGACGCCATGCAGCTCCAAAGTAACACATTCCAAGAAGGGATAGAAGTCAAACGGGAAGTGAATGGTGCTGTTCCCGATAACCTTTCTCCAGTCCCTCCTCCTGAGCACCTGTGGACTTCCAAGCCACCTCCTCTCTTCCACGAAGGAGCACCTTATCCTCCCCCCTTGTTTATCAGGGACACATATAACCAATCAATACCTCAGCCACCTCCTCGGAAAATTAAGCGACCCAAACGAAAAATGTACAGGGAAGAACCCACTTCAATAATGAATGCGATTAAGCTACGGCCCAGGCAAGTCCTGTGTGATAAGTGTAAAAACAGTGTTGTTGCAGAAAAGAAGGAAATTAGGAAAGGTAGCAGTGACTCTTCTAGGTATGAAGATAAAAAACGGAGAAATGACAGTGTAGCTACTGTGAACAAAAAACTGAAAACTGACCATAAAGTGGATGGGAAAAACCAAAATGAAAGCCAGAGAAGAAACGCTGTGGTGAGGGTTTCCAATATTGCTCACAGCAGAGGCAGAGTAGTCAAAGTTTCTGCTCAGGCAAACACGTCAAAAGCTCAGTTAAGTACCAAGAAAGTGCTCCAGAGCAAGAACATGGATCATGCAAAAGCTCGGGAAGTATTGAAAATTGCCAAAGAAAAGGCACAGAAGAAGCAGAGTGAAACCTCTACTTCCAAAAACACCCACCCGAAAGTCCATTTCACACGGCGCTATCAGAATCCTAGCTCAGGTTCCCTCCCACCTCGAGTGCGTTTAAAACCGCAAAGGTACAGGAATGAAGAAAATGACTCTTCTCTGAAGACAGGACTGGAGAAAATTCGGAGTGGCAAGCTGGCCCCTAAGCCGCAGTCTCGCTGCACCTCCACCCGCTCAGCAGGTGAGGCCCCTTCAGAAAAGCAGAGTCCCTCAGAAGGCCCGCAAGAGGCCGCCAGTGAGGTTCAGGACACCAGCGAAGTGTATGTGCCTGGTGAGCAGGAGGAACTGCAGACGGTGGGCAAAAAGGGCAGCAAAAACAATATCTCTGTTTACCTGACCCTAAATCAAGAGAAATCTGACTCTTCCGGTGCTTCAGTGTGTAGCATTGATAGCATGGATGATTTGAAATCCTCCAACTCTGAGTATAGCTCTTCTGAGAGCTTTGTTTTTCCTCCAGGCAGTGTGCGTGCACCTCCCACTTCTTCCACTTCCTCCTCTTCAAGGGAAGAGAAAAGCCTCAGTAATTCCTTGAAAATGGAAATCTTTTCCAAAAATGTCTCTAAATGTATCACACCAGATGGGAGGACCATATGTGTAGGGGACATTGTTTGGGCCAAGATATATGGCTTCCCATGGTGGCCAGCCCGAATTCTTACCATCACTGTAAGCCGGAAAGATAATGGCCTTTTAGCCCGACAGGAGGCCCGTATCTCATGGTTTGCATCTCCAACAACATCTCTCCTTGCTCTTTCACAACTCTCCCCCTTTCTAGAGAACTTCCAGTTACGCTTTAATAAGAAGAGAAAGGGTCTGTATCGCAGGGCTATCACAGAGGCAGCTAAGGCTGCTAAGCAGCTGACCCCTGAAGTGCGGGCTTTGTTGACACAGTTTGAAACGTGAACATGGAGAGTAAGGTAGGCGAGAACCACTGGAGCAGCCGCAGGTCCCTGGTTAGTTAGGAATTGTTTCCACCAGCTAACATGACCAAACTGGAAAGAAATTGCACTCACTTGGCTTTTTATACGTATATAGCCATTTTTAGACTAAGAAGCTTGAAACTGAACATTCTATCAAATTCTCTCTTAAGGAAGTGAGATTTTTAGCAGTATTTTCCAAATTTGAAATCTAAAACCATCCTAAGGCATAGTGGCCATAGCCTCAAATGAAATTGAATTTTTGCAGCGACTGTTATTTGCCATTTGTACTTATTGTATATATACACACATATATAAACTATTGCCTGTCACCATGTGACACGGGTTGCATATTTGGGGTTTTCGTAAGGGCTGGTGAGCTGGGGAACAGTGAATATTTAATGACTACTTGTTTAATAATTACTGAACACTTAGAAGACTTTCTATGCACATAATGGTATATAAGTTTGATATTGGGTGTTTGACAAACTGAGGTGCCTGCTATGACATTCGAATGCTTGCTGTTTAGTTATAGACCAGGCTATATGCATTGTCCAGTATTTGGGATTAAAACTATAAAGCCTGGACAGGCCTGAGTTACCACTCTTGTCCAGTGGGAACATAAACAAACTTTCAGACTTTTGGTTGGGAAGTTTAGATAGGTTTTATTTGGGGTATGTGAATAGTGTATATTTGGTCAGATTTCTCCTGACTGGCTGGTCCTAAATTCTTAGGACAGTGCCCTAGTGATTTACACTTTGTGAACTAATGTCATGTGTAATTGTTGCATTTTGAATGTATCTAATTTGATAATTTTTAAGAAGCATTTCCGTTTAAGGTAATCTGTTTGCAGGTTAGAAAATGAGAAATGTAATTGTGTAATGCATTGGAATGTAAAAAAAAGCTAAATAAAATCAACTAAATCCAAATTATTTGTGTGTGTTTCTCAAAAAGCTTTGAACAGTTTCAAAATAGTAGAAAATTATTCTTTGTTATAGTGATTAGAAAAGGTGAGAAATCAGATTTAGTTTTCTATTTGCCCTGTCAGGGAATGTTATCAGAGAATAGGTAAAATTCAAATAGCAAGAGCTATAGTGAGGCTCTGTAGTAATGTCACCTGATTGAATTCTAGTTCCCACCAACTTCATGACTGCTTTTAATTTTTTTTCAATTTTAGCCTTGATAAATTACCTTTTTTTTTTTTTTTTGAAAATTAGCAAATTGTAGTTGTTTGCTCTGTTTGGTCTTCTGCCTCAGATATCACTGCCTTTGGGGCTAGTAATCCTATTTTATTAAGTTTTTTTTTTTGTTTGTTTGTTTTTTTTTGAGAGAGAGTTTCACTATGTCACCGTGGCTGGCCAGGCTGACCTCAAGCTCAGAGTCATGCCTCTGCTTCTGCCTCCCATATGCTGGGAAAGTAGTCTCACTGCCTGTGGGGGCAGAGTGATTGCAAAAAGTACCTTGCTTTCAAGCTTTTTTTTTTTTTTTTAATTTTTGTTTTTTAAATTTGGTATAATTTCAGTTTGGTACTTATTGAAATATAAAAAGGTAAACTTTTTTGTGGATTTCTAAAGTAATCCAGTGAGAGATATATTAGTTACTATGGAATTAAAAATAAAGATTAATGAAATTTGGAAATTAACTTCCTTAAGCTTTATACCTGATTATTTTTGGGGAAAAAATGAGAAATTTTTTGGGGGAACTCAGTCAATGCTTTTTGATTTTAATAAACACACAATAAAACAAAAAGATGCATATTCTTTCCTGCAAACAGAAACTGTTTAAAATGATCCGATTATGACAGGCCAAAAGTTCACCATGTGATAGAGGGCTTACAAGAGAAATAACTTTTTAGGTTTTCGGAGTATTTGTTTTAGATTAAAGTACTTATTTATTTGGATCTCTTTGAAAAATTGATTTAAGCAAGAGTCACCTAAAATGCAATTTTAAAGCTTGTGTAGTGATCTGGGCTGTTTTGTTGTAATAGTGACTTTGAAAGTAGGTGTGGTTAATATAGTCAGATGCTTTGGCGAGTGTATCTTGATGAATAAACTATTTGTGCTATTTTAGAAGCTGCAAGGGAAATACAGTCTGTGATTGTGGAGTATGTAATTAACATTCAGCTAGGTGTAGTGGTGTGTTCTATTGTTCCTAGCATTTGGGAGATGGAGGCAGGAGGATTTGATGAGTTTGAGATTGCCCAGGCAAACATAAACTAATGTATTTGACTGTGTGTGTGCTAGTGCACACCTTAATTCTAGCAGGCTGATCATCTCTGAGTTTGAAGCCATCCTGGTCTACAGAGTGAGTTCTAGACTATATAACGAGAGACTTTTTTTTTTTTTTTTAAATATTCCAATAGAGTTTTTCAAGCCAGGTGACTGACTAGTATCTATTGCAAGTGGAGATACTAAGTTTTCTCTGAGAAGATAAAGGGCACTTTTTGTATGGCGATAACTCAAGTGGGCATATTTGGTTTGGCTTGTTTTCTCCTTGTGGAGAGAAAATCGACTTAGACAAAATCTCCATTGTAAGAAAATTGGCTAACAGGCAAGGATGAGCAAGCTCAGAAACAAGTGAGAAAGTTGTAAAAATGGTCTTTCCAATTGTGTAGATTGGTCTGTTTGTGGGGTCTCTAGCAGTGGAATCAGGACCTGTCCCTGGTGGGTTTTTGGAACCAGGGATGCCTCATCCAGCCTTGATGCAGGGCAAGGAGCTTGGTTCTGCCTCAAAGTGATGTGACATGCCTTGTTGACTCCCATGGGAGGCCTGCTCCTTTCTAAACAGAGGAGTGACGGGGGATGAGGAGACTGGATGGTATGTAAAATAAATGAAAAAAATTTAATAAAAAAAAGGTGTCTTTAGAAATTTAATACCTCAAAAGTATGTTTTCCTTTTCATTTTTTAGAATTTGGAAAACAAGAAGCAGACTGATGGTTTGAATAGAAGAGAGGTTTATTCCGTCCTAGTTTATTCCCAGAGAACAGGAGACATGTAAGAGAGTCCTGAGAAGGAGTTGGGGACTAGGATTCACTAGTCTGAAATCTGTGACTTGGATGATTTCTCCCTAAATGTTTTGTTTCATGTATCCTAGGCTGGCCTCCAACTTCTTGATCTTCCTGCCTCCATCTTTCACGCTGGGATTTCAGGTGTTCACCACTACACACAGTTTTTGTGGTGATGGGGTTTGAACTCAGATTTTTCTTCTTTTTTTTTTTTTTTTTTTTTTTGGTTTTTCGAGACAGGGTTTCTCTGTAGCTTTGGTGCCTGTCCTGGAACTAGCTCTGTAGACCAGGCTGGCCTCGAACTCCCAGAGATCCGCCTGCCTCTGCCTCCCGAGTGCTAGGATTAAAGGCGTGCGCCACCACCGCCCGGCTCAGATTTTTCTTTGTACTAGCCAGGGACTCTACTAACAGCTTCATCATCTCCAGTCTCCTGATGGATTTTGCACTCTCTCTCTCTCTCTCCTTTTCCCTTACCTCCTTTCCTTCTTTTCCTCCTTCCTTCCTTTCTAATTTTGGAGCAGGATCTTATTGCATAGTACAGGATATCCCAAAAGTCATTATATAACCTAGGCTAACCTTGGGCTCTTCTGTGTTGGGATTATAGGTATGCACCAACATGTGGCTGGGGACAAAATGTTAGTGATGGTGATCGTAACTTAGTACCAAGTGAAGCAAACAGGAACTTAAGTCTGAAGACATTGTAGGCAGGCAACATGGAACTGATATGAAATTAGCTTTCATGGGTCTGAGTTTTACCCCATTAAGAAAGGCTGTGCCCTTCTAAAGTTGGTTATTGAAAGAACGCATGTTCAGATATTGCAAAGGGCCAGTTGTCCTGTACTGAATAACTGAGCAGAAATCAGAAATTTATAGTATACACGTGAAGTTAGATTTTCTCATCTAATTTGTGAATGTTCTATGGTTTGTGCTGAAATGGTGGCAAACTGCTATCTCTAGAAAAATTAGTTTGTTTGTTTGTTTGTTTTCTGATTTTTCGAGACAGGGTTTCTCTGAAGCTTTTGGTTCCTGTCCTGGAACTAGCTCTTGTAGACCAGGCTGGCCTCGAACTCACAGAGATCCGCCTGCCTCTGCCTCCCGAGTGCTGGGATTAAAGGCGTGCGCCACCACCGCCCGGCTTCTAGAAAAATTAGTAATGAAGGTTTTAGTTCTACGTGGTAGTTTCCAATAGGAAATTGGCCAGGGATAGTAAAGATATTTTTGTTTCTTTCTCCTTCCCTTTCTTCCTCTCTTCTCTTCCTCCTTCCCTTCCTCCATTCTTTTTTTTTTCTGGATTTTCGAGACAGGGTTTCTCCGTAGCTTTTGGTTCCTGTCCTGGAACTAGCTCTTGTAGACCAGGCTGGCCTCGAACTCACAGAGATCTGCCTGCCTCTGCCTCCCAAGTGCTGGGATTAAAGGCATGTGCCACCACCGCCCGGCTCCTCCCTCCATTTCTTTTCCTTCCTTCCTTCCTTTCTTGTTTTTTTTTTTTTTTTGAGATACAGTTTCTCTGTGTAAGTGCCAAAGCTGTCCTGGAACTTGCTTTGTAGACTAGGCTGGCCTCAAACTCAGAAATCCGCCTGCCTCTGCCTCCTGAGTGCTGGGATTAAAAGCATGCACTACCACCACCTGACTGTGAAGGTCATTTTCTAAGAAGGGACAAGTTCAGTGTTTGCTTTGGAGCTGTGCTAATATAGCTATTAACACTCTAATGTAATATCTGGAATTGAAAACTAATGTTTTCCTGCCATCCC